>NC_057853.1:119909840-120210951 GCF_015237465.2 Chelonia mydas | reverse complement strand
GAGACTTTGGTGAGGGACCTCGTCAAAGGCATTCTGAAAATCTAAGTACGCTATAGCCACTGGATCCCCCTGTAACGAGGCTGGTTCTGGCGGGACCCCACTGAGAGTGCCAATTCAGGACAAATTGCTTCAAGCAGGGCAGTTACAGCCCAAGGCTGGGGTTTCTGTGCACACCGAGGCAAACCAAACCAGCCAGACAGAGAGAACTTTGGTTTTACCCCACTGGCTAACTACAAGTCACACAACCAATTCCCTTAGAGAACCCCAGTTTCCCAGTATCCCCACCAGTGCCACTCGTTATGGGGACAAATAGTTATGAAAACCAATACCCCAGTAAAAGAAAAACGGTTCTTTCGATCCCAAAGGACCAAGCCCCAGACCCAGGTCAATATACAAATCAGATCTTACCCACAAATCACGCTGTTACCAATCCTTTAGAATCTAAAATCTAAAGGTTTATTCATAAAAGGAAAAGCTATAGATGAGAGCTAGGATTGGTTAAGTGAAATCAATGACATACAGTAATGGCCAAGTTCTTGGTTCAGGCTTGCAGCAGTGATGGAATAAAGTGCAGGTTCAAATCAAGTCTCTGGAGAACATCCCCAGCTGGGATGGATCTTTCAGTCCTTGGTTCAAAGCTTCAGTGTAGCAAAGTCCCTCCAGAGGTAGAAGCAGGACTGAAGACCCGATGGAGGAGCTGCAGCAGGTTTTTATAGTCTCTTGCCGTGTGGTCTGTCTTTCTTTGTCCCAAAGACAAGCTGTCCCTCACACGGCCTGGGAAAACCTCAGAGTTCTGTCCATAGGCAGGTCCCTGCACACCTGGCTGAGTCCCCAGGCGTGTCTGCCTTCTCTCAATGGGTCAGTTGTGTCGCTGATGGTCCTTAATGGGCCACCAAGCAGGCTAGGCAGAGCTGACACCAACTTGTCTGGGGTGTTCCCCAGAAGCAGAGCACAGGTTTGAAATACAGACAGTATAGAGCCAATATTCATAACTTCAACTGTAAAAATGACACCCACATATAGGCAGCATCATCCTAACCAGCAAACCATCACCTTGTCTTAGACACCTCATTTGACCCCCTTTATACAAGATTTGGTGCCACTACAGGACTTTGGTTGCAACAATGATCTATACGGTCCCAGCTTATGTCAATAACGTCACAGCCCCTTGTCCACATGCTTGTTGACCCGCTCAGAGAATTCTAGTAGATTGGTGAGGCGTGATTTCCCTTTACAAAAACCGTGTTGACTCTTCTCCAACAAATTGTGTTCATCTGTGTGTCTGACAGTTTTGTTCTTTGCTATAGTTTCAACCAGTTTGCCCAGTACTGAAGTCAGGCTTACCGGCCTGTAATTGCCAGGATCACCTCTGGAGCCCTTTATAAAAATTGGCGTCACCTTAGCTCTCCTCCAGTCATCTGGTACAGAAGCGGATTTAAATGATCGGTTACAGGCTACAGTTAGTAGTTCTGCAATTTCACGTCTCAGTTCCTTCAGAACTCTTGGGTGAATCCCATCTGGTCCTGGTGACTTATTACTGTTTAGTTTATCAAGTTGTTCCAAAACTTCCTCTAATGACTCTTCAATCTGGGACAGTTCCTCAGATTTCTCACCTAAAAAGAACGGCTCAGGTTTGGGAATCTCCCTCACATCCTCAGCCGTGAAGACCGATGCAAAGAATTCATTTAGTTTCTCCGCAATGGCCTTATCGTCCTTGCGTGCTCCTTTAGCATCTCGATTGTCCAGTGGCCCCACGGGTTGGTTAGCAGCTTCCTGCTTCTGACGTACTTCAAAAAAATTTGCTATTACTTTTTGAGTCTTTGGCCAGCTGTTCTTCAAATTCTTTTTTGACCTTCCTAATTATATTTTTACGCTTCCTTTGCCAGAGTTTATTATGCTCCTTCCTATTTTCCTCACTAAGATTTAACTTCCACTTTTTAAGAGATGCCTTTTTGCCTCTCACTGCTTCTTTTATTTTGTTGTTTAGCCACAGTGGCACTTTTTTGGTTCTTTTACGATGTTTTTTAATTTGGGGGATATATTTAAGTTCAGCCTCTATTATGGTGTCTTAAAAAAGTTTCCATGCAGCTTACAGGGATTTCACTTTTGGCGCTGTACCTTTTAATTTCTGATTCACTAACTTCCTCATTTTTGTGTAGTTCCCCTTTCTGAAATTCAATGCTACCGTGTTGGGCCACTGTGGGGTTTTTCCTGCCACAGGGATATTAAATTTAATTATATTGTGGTCACTATTACCAAGCGGTCCAGCTATATTCACCTCTTGGACCAGATCCTGTGCTCCACTTAGGACTAAATCAAGAATTGCATCTACTGTTGTGGGTTCCAGGACTAGCTGCTCCAAGAAACAGTCATTTAAGGTATCAAGAAATATGTCAAGAAGTATGAGGCTGATGATGGGGCGCGCTGGGGTCACAGGCCCAGTGGTTGCCCGTGGCGCCATCCGGGTCCTGTCTCAGTTGGGGCGTTTATTCTGCAATCAAACAGCACACATGCTGTGAGGGAGAAGGCTCTTGCGGCAAGTTGCCAGACAGGACAGGGAGGCTGCGCGGCCCAGATTCTGAACTCGGCCCTGAGCAGCCGGCAGCTCCTTTAACTCCCTGGGTCCCTGCAGGTTCCCCCAGCCTCAGGAGCAGGATTTGGCTCATGATCCTGGCCCTTAGCGCCTCTTCCCTCTGTGCCGCGGGACGGTGAACGGCCCCCACCGCTTGCTCTGCACTCCTGGCCTCCCAGCTCCTCCTTCTCCTAGACTTTCCAGTCCAGCTCGGACTGTCTCCTCGCTCCGGCCTCACACTGCGCCCTGCCTCGCCAGTCTCCATCCCACACAGCCGGGGCTGCTGGTTTCACCAGGGCTGGATTTACCCCTGCTCAGCAGTTAGATTAACTAGCTCAGCCCTGAGCCCTGTGGCCCCGGTGGGACGTCGGCTCGAGTCCATGCATTTCCAGGGGGGCTAGAGCGCATGATGCAGGCAGGGCCCTAGCGAGCGCTCTTGGCTCTGACTAGGTACTGAGACAATGGTGCTAGGGGGTTCTGTGCTGCTCTGGGCTGGGTCCAAGCCCCTGATCCCTCATGTCCCTCCATTCATGGCAGTTTTCACAGTGAGCGTAGAGGTGACGTCCTGGGCAGATCCTGGCTGGGTAAGTACGTTGGGTTCCCTAGAATCACCCCCATTATTGCAATTAAATCTGGGATGCTTCTGCCCACAGCTGTCACCTCATGTTGCTGTGTGCTGTTAAGCAGCGGCCACGTTCTGCCCCAGAGGTGGCTGCATTTCAGTGGCGGTCACTTGGGCACTAAGAGCTTGCCCCTTGCAGGAGCCTGGTCA
Organism: Chelonia mydas; assembly: GCF_015237465.2. NCBI lineage: Eukaryota > Metazoa > Chordata > Testudines > Cheloniidae > Chelonia > Chelonia mydas. Next base: position 120,207,607 of record NC_057853.1, on the reverse strand, counting down.
CCTCCACCGACATGGGCCGCTTCGACAGTATGGTCGTGTCGCTGGAGCTGGAGGCCTATGACGCCCTGAAGAGCAGAGCAGGTAGGGGGAGCCCCCGCGAGGGCTGGGCCCAGCTGGCCTCCCAACTCCTCTCCTTTTGGGGGCTGGCTTCGGGGATCCCAGGTTGCCAGTCTTCCATTACCCCTGGTGATGAACGAGGCCCTGCCGCTTCCTAAGGCCCCTGGGTCCTGGCACAAACCCCTCTTTACCCTGGGCACCATGAAACCATGGGCCCAGCGGGTGAGGATCCAAACCCGCCGGCTGGGTGGGAACCTTGCAAATGCACCCCCACTGCTGTGTCCCATCGCCCGTCACCCCAGCCGCAGGCCTGCGATCGGCTCGGAGCAGCCCCCCCTGAAGCCGGGCACAAGGCTGGATGCTCACCACATGCACTCCACGGGCCAGGCTCCAGCCTAGCAGGGGAAAGGGGAGTCAGTGCCCTGCCAGTGCGTGCCAGTCGGGCAGGGCGCTGCTGGCAGAGCGGGAGGACCGGCGGGGCCACAGCTGCAGTCAGCACTGGGCTGGTGGCAGAAGCCCCAAACTTTCCAGCGAGGCACGGCCTGGAAGGGGGTGGCAGCCTGGCGCCGTGTGGGCAGTAGGGCTGGTTCGGGGGAGGCGCCGTGCCAGCAGCCAGAGCCTCGGGCCCCGGGAACCAGAGCAAAGGGCCCGGCTTGTCTCTGATGCACTTCTCTGCCCGCCTGCAGGGAAATCGCCCGCGCTCCGCCCGGCGCAGCAGGAAATGCCTCCCAGGAGACACCTCATCACACCCGTGCCTGGTCAGTACTGCCCCCACTCCGCCAGATCCCCCCCGCCCAGCCCCCTGCTGCTTGCCCCCCCCCCCCACACACACACATTGGCTGCACATGTAGGGCTGGCAATGCTGCGGGCTCTGTCCACTAGAGGACGACAGTCACTGGCCGCAGCTGAGCCAGGTGGTTCCCGCACGTCCCAGCTGGCCCCAAGCGCCCACAGGATTGTGGGTCACGTCAGGGCAGGGCTCTGGGGTTGCCAGGGGCTGGCTGGGAGGGTGGCTGGAGTCCTGGGGCCGGGATCCAACAGGCAGTCACCGCATGCTCTGATTCTCCGCTGATGGGGGGCTCGGAGCCTGGGGCTGGGGGGGTGGCAGGACTGGGGGCCGGGGGGCTCGGAGGTCATGGGGCAGGAAAGGACTGGAGCCTCTCGGGGGACAGGGCGGTCTTGGAGGCCAGGGACAGGGCAGGGCTAGGACCGGGGTGGGTCTCAGAGGCCCATTGGGAGGGGATGGGGTGGGGGGCTGCCCCGGCACGTTGCTAACAGCCCCGTCTCTCCTTTGCAGACCGCCGGGGAGGTTTCCTGCTGCAGCCGCTCCAGGCCCCGGAGCCGGGGGGCACCGAGGAGGAGGGGGTGGTGCCGAGGGCAGGGCCGGAGCGGCTGAAGGGCTCCTCCCGACGGACTCGCCCGCGCGGCTACACGCCCCTGCCCGATGTGCCCGTGGACGCCTGCGTGGCCCCCCCCATGCCCCCTGCAGCTCCAGCTGCCGGTGGGCCCAGCTGGCTGCTGGCAGAGCCTGCCCAGAGCCCGGGGCTCATGCCATGTCCTGACCCCCCCGCAGAGCCGCTGGCACAGCCGCCAGGGCAGGGCAGCGAGCGGCCACGCACCCCCAGCTCCCCCGACGGGCAGGGCAAGGCCGAGCCAGGGGGGGACTCGCTCTATGTGGGGCTCAGCAAGCCTCAGCGGGCCCGGCCACGGCTCTGCCAGGTCTTCACGGGCATCTCGGCGCCCAGCCAAGGGACCCAGGGAGAAGAGGGGCTGGCCCACAACGGCCCGGCCGAGGAGGAGTACGAGCTGATGACCGTCCACCTCTCCAAGCTCAGGCAGTCCTTGGGTGAGTGGTACCCCGCCGTGCCCCTGACCCCCCCACCCCTGGGTGCCCTGCAGCTGCTCCAGGCCCCCTGGGCTCCCTGCAGCTCCTCCCTGCCCCCTATGTACCGCCTGCAGCCCCACCTCCGTGCTCACAGACCCCAGCACCGGGGCCAGCCATGGCATCGAATCTAAGGGAGGTGGGAGCCCGTCACGTGGGAGTTTGAAAACCAGCCTGGCCTGGGAGGGGTCACAGTTGGGCCCAGCCCAGTCCTGGTGCCGGGGAGCTGAGCCCACCATAGCCTGCTCTGTGTTTGTGTAGGGCCTTCCACAACAGCAGCCTGATCTGCTTGGGGGGGTGGGGGTGGGCGCTCCCTTAAATACAGACACCAGACACCCTCCCACCCACCCCAGAGTCTCTGTCCTGTTTCAGGTGCCAAAGGGAGGGGGACCCAGCCCTGTCTGCTAGCACAGATGCAGCTGGGGGCGGGGGGTGCAGTGGGGTGTGGGCACAGGCCGGGGATGGTGCTGGAAGCAGGTGTGAGTACCAGAGCCTGCCACGGTGCCAGGCTGGACTCACTAGCCCTGGGGAATCGGGAATCCCCTTCCGGCACCCCCCCACCCCCGACTCTGCACATCCCAGCTATAGGGTCGGGGGTGGCTAAAGCGGGCTACAGCTTGGGGGCTGCCCACAGGTGTCAGGTCCGTGGCACCAGCTTCGGGGGGAGGGGGGGTCTGGGCCGACTGGGCAGGCTGGGGCTGGTCCACCCCTGCCTTCCAGGGATCAGCATCTCGGGCGGGATCGAGTCCAAGGTGCAGCCGATGGTGAAGATCGAGAAGATCTTTCCTGGAGGGGCGGCGTTCCTGAGCGGGGCCCTGAAGGTACGGGGAGTGGGGGGGGAGGGAGGGGGGCTCCCTGCCGCGGCTGGGGCTAACCCCCGGGGAGGTTAGCTGGTCTCTCTGCGGCACAGACCCATTATGTGATCAGACACTGGGCAGACATGGGGTCCTGGGGGCGTCCGGGGAGGGACGCGTACCTGCGGCGCTGGCCAGGGCTGAGTCGGACACACAAGCTGAATGACTTTTCACAGGAGCATGGACCTTTCCCATGCTCCGCCCATGCCCCCCCCACCTCTCCTCACGAGATGGCAAAGCACACATCTGTGGGTGGCACAGCTCTGCATAGCGGGAGCATCGCTCTCCTTTGTATGCTTTGCTCAGGGGCGAGAAATGCAAAATGGCCTTTTGCCATCAGTAGGGTTCAGAGTTAGCAGTCAGTTGGCCTGAGCAGGGGCAGTTCAGGCCGCCCAGAGCCATTGGTTCAGGCTAGCGACAGACACAGGCAGGCGCCCTGGCATCAGTTACCCTTCGGGTCACATTTGGAAGGGTTCTTTGTAAGCGCAAGGCTGCAAGATGTGTTTGAAATGATGTGTCCAGCCTGGAGGCTTCCAGAGCCATGGAAGCAGCGGACAGGATGGGTCCGTGCAGCTCCAGATTTTAAAGCACTAACAGCCATTCTCCCTACCGCCCAGGGTCACTGCTCCCCCCACTATCAGTGGGGAAACTGAGGCATGGCACGATTAAGTGACACTCAGGCAGGTTGTGGTAGACCCTTAGAACCCAGCTGTCCCACGTTCCAGCCCAGCGTTCTGCCCACCAGCTAGCCCCGTCCCTGCCACCAGCCTCCTTGATGTATCCTGGAGCCCAGATTGGGGGAGGGAGGAGGCTTACAGAGGGGCCAGCCCAGCCTGGCAGGGAAGTAGCCAGGGTCTAGCTCCACTAGTCCTGCAGGGCTAGCCCACCCCCAAGGGGAAGTAGCCAGGAGCTAGTGAGCGTGATTGGCCCGGGAGGTCCAGCAAGGAGAGGAGTTGGGTGGGCATTTGGGCATGGGCAGCCAACTAGGGAGCTAGGTGCCCCCCAGAGCCAGCTGCCCCTGCCTGCATGCAACTTGGGAAGCCACACGCTTGCCCTGCCCTCGGCTTCTCCAGCTGGGGGCGGGGAGGGGGGGGCAGCGGGGTCAGGCCCTGGCCAGCAGGACGCCGTATGCACCCGGCCTCCCACCCGTGGCAAAGCCGGGCTGTGCCCGGGGGTGGGAGAAGGGGGAGGACAGCCCCTGCGGCCTCCATTGTGGCACTGACAAAGAGCCTTGTTGAGGCCCTGCCCACCCAGCAGCCGCCACCCCCATGCCCTGCCCCACAGCAGCAGTTGGCAGCTGGCTTGGCACCAGGCCCACGGCCGCCCCACAGAAGACAGAGTTGTGGGCAATGCTGAAGGAGGCCATGCCTCCCCACCCCCTCCGGTTTCTCAGACAGGTCCCAGGGCGTTTTGTGGGGGGCAGCACTGGATAACGTCGTCCAGGTTAATGGAGGGGCGGCAGGCAGGAGCCAGGACTCCTGGGTTCCAGTCTGCGTGCTGGAGGAGGGGCAGAGGGGGGCTATTGGTTAGAGGAAGAGAGAGCTTGGAGTCTAACCCCTGGCCCCCTACTCCCCTCCCCAAGAACCCAGGCGTCCTGACATTCAGTAACCCCACCCCCACCCCCAATGCAGGAGCACCAAGCTCCCAGCCTGGTCCCCAGGGCCCCACCCAGCACCCCAGGTAACAGAGGGAGGAGCTGGGGCTCCAGCCCAGAGCCAGGCACAGCAGGGCTGTCACCCCTCAGCCTGCCGGGGGAGGGGGGCCATCCCTGCCCTCAGTGCCCTGCATCCTCCCCGCCACGGCTGCTTCTACCCGAGCCCAGCCCTTAACCAACCCCCCAAGCCAAATAAAACCCCAGGGTGCAAGGTAGTTGCACTCCTCCCCCCTTTGTCACTGCCTGGCCCCCATCATTGTGTAGGGTTGCTACGTGCTGTTGCCACAGCTGCCGTGTCCTACCCCAGAGGTGGCTGCATGTCCATGGCTGGCGACCAATCACTGTAGGCTCCCAACCCTGTCTCTCTGGCCTTGCCAGGCTGGGGACGAGCTGGTGGCGGTGGACGGGGCAAGCCTGCAGAACGTCACCCACCAGCGGGCGGTGGACCTCATCCGCCAGGCCTACAGGACCAACCGGCAGGCACCCATGGAGCTGGTGGTGAAGGTGCCCAAGGCGTGACGCAGCCCAGCCAGGGACGGTGCCAGGCTGGCAGCGACAGGCTGAGCGGATAGGCAGACGGACGTCTTCCAGGCCCACGGGAGGACAGGCAGAGCCCGCGGCTATGGGCATCCAGCCCCACGAGCCCGACTGCAGCCTGGCAGGGGTGGGAGAAGAGGCCCCCCGCTCAGTGCGCTGCCAGAGAGCTCCAGGTGGCCTCAGCCAGGCCTGGCCCCGGGGAGGGCGGGCTCCGGCAGCAGGGCCTGGCGCATCCCTGACATGCAGACACCCCCACTGGTCTTGGGTGCATGGGCGAGACTCGGCCCCGGGGGCAGGAGGGCGCAGCAGGGGGCTACCACGCCATGGGGCTGCAATGGCCACCCTGCCCCCCTGTGTCGCCTCCTGCAGGGGACGGGTCATCGTGTTTTACCGGCCACCGCCGCCTGCGGCCCAGGGTGGCTCCCAGCCACAGCCCCACAATCCGGCTCCGAGCTGGAGGCCGCGGGAGAGGCTAAAAGCCCTATGCCTGGGGGAGGGAAAGGGAGCATTGCTTCCAGCACGCTGCTTGTGTAAGGACCCCCATACACCCTAGCCCCCCACCGCCCCGGGGAGCGCTCCACGAGCTGGCTCCCACTGTAGGTTGTTAACCGGGGGGGCACCCCATGCACTTTACAGGTACCCGGGTTCAGCCAGCCCCTGGCATCTCACAGTAGGGCGACGGCCCGTGGGTGGTGCTCACACTGCCCCCCCCCCCCGCCGTTTCCTCCCTCCCCCCCCCCCCCAACACACACATCTCTTAAAAACAGAGGGGTGGGTTTTATTAGCACTTTCCTCTCAGTTTGTACAAGAAATTTACACAGCCTGAGAACCAGACAAGGTCAGAAATAAAGTAAAAAAACAAAACAAACCATGCCGGCTGGCGCTGCCCGGGGCAGGGGTGCGGCTTGGTGACAAGCGGATGGACACAGCGCAGATGTTCCTTTGGTCTAGTGCCAACCCTTCCCTTTGTGCCAGGGCAGCTGGGCACCACAGGGCTGATGGGGGGGTGTGTGTGCTGTTTTTAAATAATTTGATCTAATCCTGTATTGTACGTAGCACCCCACCCACCCCCAGGCGCACACATCCCTTCAGGGGCTTTGGCTGTAGCTGGAGGGACGGGCAGATCAGGCTGGGGACAGTGCCAGTGGGATGGCAGCTGCCAGACTGGGCACATCAGATCCCAGGGGGGGCACAGGCTGGGCACAGCAGCTGCCCCAGCCCCTCAGCTGCGCTCCAGCTAGGCAGGCGCCCCCCGGCCCTGCCTCTCCAGCTTCCCCTGTGTTCCTGGGTGAGGACTGTGCCTACGGATTGGTATCACCCTGGAACGAGTAGGCCCCAGGAGGAGCCTGGCCTTGAGGGCTGGCACCCGCGGGCAGGATGGGGGCCCAGCCCAATGTAAGGAAAGGGGCCCAGTGAGGAATTGCTGGAGCAGCCTGCCACCCCTGGAGGGAGCTGGTGCCCAGGTCCTTGCTTAGCACAAGGGGCAGCTGCCCCATGGGCAGGGCCTGGCTCAGCAAAGTCCCTGCCTGGCTGCGTAGTGCCCATGTGGCCATTCCCAGAGCAGCCTGGCACACGCCAGGGAGAAAGGGGCAGCTGATCCATGGCCCTGTGCAACAGCTCAGCCTCTGCCCGCCAGGCACCACACAACCTGCCCGCCGCCCACAGCATGGCTGCCTTTGCCTTGCCACAGGAGGGCACGGGGGTGGGTGCTGGGCCGGGCGGGGATGGGGCATGCAGAGGTGCTCCCAGTGGGCTGGGGGTGGGGCTGGGGGAGCACATGCCAGGCAGAGGCAGACGCTGGGCCAGAAGCAAAAGGCAAAGCCAGGCTGGGGCCAGTCCCGCATGGGATGGGGGCAGAGGGTCCCACCCTGAGCTGGGGCTGGCTAGCAAAACAGGGCAGCAGGGCCCTGGCAATGGAGGGCCGGGGCGGGGGCACAGCTCGGCACGCGGGAAGACAAGGCAAAGGGCGGGGGTGTGAGCAGACCTCCCCGCCGAGCGATGGGGAGCGGAATCACCACGGACGCTGGCTAATGAATTGCTACTGCACCCAGGAAGTCCAGACACCTTTCTGTAGGTCCTACAAAAATAGAGTACATTTGAATGGCACAGAAACGAAACCCTGCAAAGCCGGGTGTTTGAAACGCAGAGGGGCAGCCAGCCTGGGCAGGATCCCTCAGAGCAGAGGGCTGGACGCAGGGAACGCTGAACCCCATGGGCCGTGGGCAGGGGATGCCAGGCATGGGGACTGCACCCGGAGGGCAGAGCTGGGGGAACTGGGCAGAGCAGCCCTGCTCACAGCCCACTAGCTCCTCAATGGGCACCTGGAGGGCGTAGCTCTAGCCGCAAGGCGTGTGCCCCACTCAGTCCTTGCCCTGCCTGCCAATACAGCCTCTGCGGGGAGCAGGCCCACAAAAGGGGAAGCCGGTTTTCGAAGAGGAGCATAGAGATCCCAAGCCCTGGGCTGGACCCTGCACTGACTGGGCAAACCCGCAACCTGCAAGCCCCCCCGGGTGGGGGGTGCAGAACAGGGGCTTGGCCGGGGCAGGGCTGGCTCCGCAGACCGCCCCTGGGGGAGCCCCACCTGACGGCAGGCTGGCAGGCGACGCGCTGCGGGGCTGTGCCACCGAGCCTGGAGTTCGCGCCAGCCCCTGCTCAGCCAGCGAGCCTGGCAGCCACGGAGGGGGGCCTCCCTCCCACGGCCCAGCCCCATTCCCACCACCACACCGGAGCCAGCCGGGGGGGGGGCGTGACCAGCACAAGGGGCCTTGGCTCGGGGGAGGCCAGCAGCCCTGCCACCTCCTCACAGCTCGATGGAGGCTCTGGGGCGCGGCAGGAGAGGTGACAGGGCCCATACGGCAGAGGGATGATCCCGGCGCCCCCCAGCCGGCTACGAGCGGGTGCCGCTAATCCCCTCCCGAGCGCTAAGGGGATCAGCTGTTAATCGGCTCTTCCCAGGCTCGGGCTACAGCAGCCGCAGGCCCAGCTCCCCTTCCCCCATGGACCAGCCATGGGCACAGCCTGCCCCCGTCCTATGCCAGCTGCCCCCCAAGCAGCCGGCTAACACCCATCTGGCGGAAGGGGCGGGGTCCAGCTCACGAGGCAGCGAGGGGGCAGCCGGCACACCGGGGCCCCGGCTCAGATCTCGGTGGCGGTGATCTCTTCGAAGCAGATCTCGGCCCCGGGCAGGCCGCGCTCGTCCAGCCGCGGGGCCTGCAGCTCCAGGCTGAGCTGGTGCAGGTGCTGCTCCAGCTCCCGGTTGCGCCGGTACATCTGGACGTAGTTGTGCTGTAGCTGCTTCTGGTAGCCGATCACCTGCTCCTTCTCGCCCTGCCAGGTGAGCCGCTCGGCCTCGAAGGCGGCCCGCTGCTCCTGGCCGCGCCGGCGCTCCTGGAGCAGCTCGGCCCGCAGGCCCTGCAGCGTCTCGGCCGCCTGCCGCTGGGCCTTGGCCTCGTCGCTGGCCCACAGCAGGCTGGGCTCGGGCGGCTCCGGGCAGCGGGGCGGGCGCCGCGCCCCCCGCAGCCCCGCCGCCTCCTGCTCCAGCCGGCCCAGCTTCTCCCGCAGCAGCTCGGCCTCGCCCTTGTGGCGCTGCAGCTCGTTCTCGCACACCTCCAGCTCCAGCGCCCGGGCGCGGGCCGCCTCCTGCAGCCCCAGCGCCCGCTCCTCGCCCGCCTGCCGCTCCGCCCGCGCCTCCCGCAGCTGGGCCCGCAGCAGCAGCAGCTCGGTGCCCCGCTGCGCCAGCTCTGCCTGCGACTCCCGCAGCTGCTGCTTCAGCAGGGAGATCTCGCCCGACTTCTGGCACACCTGGGGGGGGGGAGGGGGTTAGGCCCTGGGGCTGGCCCCGCCCCGACACCCCCCCCGAAAGGGCAATGGTCCCCCCAGCCTCCAGAACCTCCCACCCACCCACCCGCCCGCCAGTGGGGCTGCCCGAGCCAGGCCCCGCCCCTTCCCCCCATGGGGTGGCCCCGAGAACCAGGATCCTGCCCCCAAGCGACACGTTTGCCAATGACACATCGTCCTAAACCAGCCCCCAGAACTGGCGCTGCCTCCCAACGGGGCGGCTTGGCTTTTGGAACCAGCACCAGCACCCTCTGCACCTGACAGGGCAGGAAGACCTCCCCACCCCCCACCCCACTAAACGAGCGTCCTCCGCCAGCCCCCCACAACTGCCTTCCAAGACGGTGAGGCGAGTAGGTCGCTCCCTCTCCACCGGGGAGGGAGACGAATGAGGCAGTCTTCGGCAGCAAGCCCCACTCCACCTCGAGGCACAAACCAGCAGCCGCTGGGCGAGGCCCAGCCGAGCCCCCGAGCCGCAGAACGGGAGCAGGACACATGGGCGGCTGGGGACCTGCTCGGAGAGCCCTCGAGTCTGAGCTCCCCGGGGCCGGGTCCCAGCCAGATGCCAGGAGCAAGGGGGTGGGGAGGGGGCGCGTTTTGGAGCCTAGAGACCTCCCCATGGCACGGCCCAGGCCTCGGGTTCTCCTGGTTGTTGGGAGGTGCCAGAGCAAGACCCATACCAAAAGGTCTTGCCCAGGGACACTCCTTTACGCTGGCCTGGCCTCTGCCCTATCTGGAGGGCCCCCCATCTCCTGGGCCTGCTCCACCCCAGCCAGAGAACAGCCCCGAAGTCGCTCCTAGGGCAGATCTCCCAGAGGCAATCATTAAAAACTGCCCGGGACGGCGAATCTGGCAGAGCCCTGGGGGAACGGCTCCGACCGTGAACTAACCTCCCCGTGCAAACGTCCACCTTGGCTGGCTAGCATCACCTGCCAGGCATCGAAGGGCGTCAGCCCCGGCCCTGCGAGGCCGAAGGGCCCACCGTCGAGTATTTGCTCCCCAGGTGGGTGTTTCTAGACTGGGATCGAGTACCCCCCCCCGACCTTCTCTTGGCGGAGCTGAACTGACAGCCCCGCGAGTCTCACCCTCAGGGCTCCAAGGGCCCCGGCCAGCTGGGATTGGAGCCAGGGGTCCCGTCCCACCCGGTCCCGGCTCACCTCCCACTTGGTCTCCTCCAGCCGCGGCCCCAGCTCGGTCTGCTCGCGCTCAAAGGAGGCGCACCTCTTCTCCAGCAGCTCGCGCTCCTGCAGCAGCTGGGCAAAGTCCTCCTGCAGCTTCTTCTTCTCCTGCTGCAGCTGGAAGATCTGCAGCTGCAGCACCTGCTGCGTGCGCTGGGCCTTCTGCGCCGCCTGCTTGACCTGGGAGGCGTAGCCCAGCCGCAGCTCCTCCATCTCCTGCTCACAGTGCTTCTGCTTCTCCTCGTACACCTGGGGCGGGGCGAGAGCGTCACCCGGGGGGCCCTGCGCGGCCCCGGCCCCCAGACTCTGCCCTGCAGACGCAGCGCAGCCCATGGGCTGCCCCCGATTGCAGCCGTCCTCCGCTAACACTGGGGGTGCCCTGCACCCACTACAGCTCCCAGCATGCATTGCGTCGCCCAGGCCTGAGCACATGTGGAGATGCGATTATGGGCAACTACAGCTCCCAGCATGCATTGCGTCGCCCAAGCCTGAGCACATGTGGAGATGCGGTTCAGGAGACTACAGCTCCCAGCATGCATTCAATCGCCCAGGCCTAAATGCAAGGGGAAACATGGCTCCCCAAGACTACAGCTCCCAGCATGCATTGCATCTCCAGAGCCTGAGCACATGTAGAGATGCGGTTCAGAAGACTACAGCTCCCAGCATGCATTGCATCTCCAGGGCCTGAGCACGTGGCGATGTGATTCAGGAGACTACAGCTCCCAGCATGCATTGCGTCACCCAGACCTAAGCACATGTGGAGATGTGGGTCAGGAGACTACAGCTCCCAGCATGCATTGTGTTGCCCAGGCCTGAGCACATGTGGAGATGCAGTTCAGGAAACTACAGCTCCCAGCATGCATTGCATCTCCAGGGCCTGAGCACATGTGGAAATGTGGTTCAGAAGATTACAGCTCCCAGCATGCATTGCGTTGCCCAGGCCTGAGCACATGTGGAGATGTTGTTCAGGAGACTACAGTTCACAGCATGCATTGCGTCGCCCAGGCCTCAGCACACGTGGAGGTGTGGCTCACCAAGACTACAGCTCCCAGCATGCATTGCGTCGCCCGCACCTAAGCACATGTGGAGATGTGGTTCAGGAGACTACAGCTCCCAGCATGCATTGGGTCGCCCAGACCGGAGCACATGTGAAGATGCGATTATGGGCAACTACAGCTCTCAGCATGCATTGCATTTCCAGGGCCTGAACACATCTCGAGATGTGGTTCAGAAGACTACAGCTCCCAGCATGCATTGCGTTGCCTAGGCCTGAGCATATGTGGAGATGTTCAGGAGACTACAGCTCCCAGCATGCATTGCGTCGCCCAGGCCTGAGCACACACGGAGGTGTGGCTCACCAAGACTACAGCTCCCAGCATGCATTGCAGTGGCAAGTCTACGCCGCAGGAGGTTGCGCACTGCATGCTGGGTGTTGTAGGCTTCATGGGCTGCCTGTTCACACTGAGAACGTGGGGCCCCACCGACAACCCTGAGACCTGCACCCGGCCTGCCTTCCCCCACGGGGAGCCCACGCTCAGCAGTGGCACTCTCAGGCCAGGCCTGTGGTGCCCCTGCACCCCAGTGCGGCTATGTTGGGGTTACACAGCTCCAGGCTGGTCAGCTGCACGGCTGCTCCAGCAGGGGGCGCTCCGGAGCGCAAAAGGCATTTACTGCCTGCACCCCTAGGGGGTGCTCACAGCAATTGGGCTCCAAATGCACCAGCCTGCCTCCTGCCCCTCCCCCACCTCCGCCCTTCAAACACCAACCCCCCCAGCCCCTCATGCAGCCCATCCCCACCTCTGCCCCCCCCCCCACGTCCCCTCTCTCTGCTCACCAGCTGGCCTGTCCATCCTTCCCAATTGCCCCCCACATGCACCGCCCCCCCCCCCCCCAGCAGACACCTCCTAGTGTCCAATCGCCCCCAAAGGCACACTCCCAGAGCCCAATTGCCACCCACATGCCCAGCCCTCCACGGACACACCCAGCGCCGTGGCAGGACTCCGGGGGGCTGGGCTCTCCCGCCGAGCCGGGTACCTGGCAGATGGCCACCTCGTTGTCGTCCAGGCTCTGGCGCAGGTGCTGCAGCTCCGCCTCCCGCTCCCGCAGCTTCTCCTCCAGCTCGCGGACGAGCAGAGCCTCGTCGCCCTCGACGGGTGAGCGGGCGCAGGAGCCGCCGTCGGAGGAGGGGGGCCCCCGCCCGCTCAGGGACCCCGTGCTCTTACTGGAGGAGGAGCGCCCGCTGTCCGAGTTGGAGGGGCCGGCCAGGCCCCTGGAGCCCCGCTCCGGGTACCCACCGTGACTGTCCAGGCTGAGGTGGCCTATGCAGACGGCGCCCGGCTCCGGTGGCTGGCTGCAGCCCGTGCTGTAGGTCGGCAGGCTGGAGAGGGAATTGCGCCCCGAGTCCGACAGGGTGCCCGAGTGGGCGCTGTGGCGGCAGCTCAGGGAGTGGTGCTTCTCGGCGCTGGCCGGGGCGGTGCCGCCCAAGAGGTGGGCGAGGCTGGCCTGGCTCTCGGGGACCGCCGACACCCCGGGCCGCGGCACCACGTAGCCCGGCAGCGAGGAGTTCCTGCCCTTGGGCACCACCGGCTTGAAAGCCGTCGGGCGGATCAGGGTCTTCTCGACGTTCTGAAACGCACAGAGCAGAGACTGTGGGGCGGCAGGACGGGGGCTGAGGATGCCCCCCCACCCGCCCACCCCTGGCACAACACAGTGCCACCCCTGCCAGGTGTTCAGACCCAGCCCAGCGCCCCAGGCTCTGCAGCCTGCCAGGAAACGTGGCACCTTCTGATCAACACCTCATCATAACCCTCGTGGGGAGGCAGCGTGGCCTAGCGGACTTGGATTCAGGACACCTGGGTTCTCATCCCGGTTTGGCCCCCGGCCCGCTGCGTGGGTGACCTTGGGCAAGTCACTGCCTCGCTCTGTGCCTCAGTTTCCCCCTCTGTCAAATGACAGTGATGCCATCCTCCTAATGCGCTTTGGGATCTCCGACTGTTACGTGCTGTCCGACAGAGTGGGTTGGGGTCAGTGCCGGGATCCACTCCCCAGCCAGGAAATGGAGTCACAGAGTGGGCAAGTGATTTGAGCAAGGTCACTCAGCCAATCAGCAGCAGGGCCAGCCCCCGCAAGTCTGGACTACTAGGCTACACTCCCTCCCAGAGTCTGGGGTAGAACCCAGGAGTCCTGGCTCCCAGACCCCTTCCTGAGCCCCCGGCCCATGCCTTCCTTTGTTCAAGTACAGACAGTGAAAAGGACATTTTTTCCTCAGTTGAAAACCGTAAAGTAGCAGCCGAATAAGAAGGCAGGCAGGGGGGCTGAGACCCAGGCCGGGGAGCGAGAGCATCCCCTGCCAGACCCCCTACTGGCGCACAAGCCGGGTCTGATGCCAATACGAGAAACATCCACCAGTGGCCATTCATTTTACTTCGCCAGTTGGCCCAAGCCCCATGGCTCTGCCTGGGTGACGTGGGGTAGGAGGGGGGCTGTTCCTTCTAGCCAAGCTACGGCCTTTGGTTTTCACGGGGAAAAACATTCCAAATTTTCGGTTTCCTCGACGAAAGCGGACACAGATCCTCTGTGTGGTTCCCCCTTCTCCGCTGAAATGAAGGGGGGAACTCCCCGCCCCAAATAGACCATTTACTAAACTGCCCTCCTCTGATAAGGGTGGGTCAGGACCAGTATGGCAGATCGGGGCCATCGGCTCATTTTGAGCCAGATGCCCCCCAAAAGCCATCGCTGGCTCCCAGCCAGCCCTGGGCCCCCCAGCATACAAGGACCCTGGGCGAGGGGGTTCTCGGCCCAGCTGCCCACAGGGCCAGGGTGGCATGAGTTCTGGGCAGACTCAGCAGAGAGGTCAAAGGCCGAACAGGCCACAGGGACTGAGCCCCCCTCTCCGCGTCTGCCCCCCACCCCACCCCCTCGCCCGGCTGGGCCCCTGACCCAGAACCTCTGGCCAGCTCTCACGGGCTAAAGGGGCAGGTCGGCTGGGGTCGCCAAGGTGGACCAGAGGGGCCCAGGGCAGATTAAAAGCCACCCAGCTAGGCACTGGCAGCAGGTTAGTGTGACCCCAGGGTTGCCCACAGCTCCCAGTAGCCCAAGGGGGCCTGGAGCAGCTGGCACAGCAAGGGCATCACCTGCTCTCCTCAGACACCACCGCTCAGCTGCTGGCTTTGGCATCCCTCTGGCCTGCCCCCCTGGAGCGGGCCCCTCCAAGAGGTGTGAGGACCCAGCCGCCATCGACCCCGATCTCTTCCCCATCCCCAGGCCATCCCCTTCCTGTGAATGGGGCTCCCAGCTCTGTCCCCAGTTCTCCAGGGGCGCAGCTCGCCCTGCAATGGCCCTGCCAGGGGATCTCACCAGGTTAAAGGATTCCCGGAGCAGGGCCTATGGAACTCCTTGCTGCAGGAAGGTAGGGGCCATATTCTAGGGCTGAAGCAATGCCACCGAGCCAGGCCAGGCTGGGGCATAGCCTTTGCCAGCCACTCTGGCTCCCTGGCACTCCACTCCACATCCCATACATGGGACCTCCAACCCTCAAGGCATGGCACATTCGGGGCAGTGGGGGGTCACCTATGTATCAGGAAGTGGGGTGCCTGCTGCCCACCAGGGGGTGTCGCCTGTGGGAGGGATTTAAGAGCCATGTTCCCTGAAGCATGAGCCAGCAAACCAGCCCCGAGCCACAGGAACCAAGGCAGCCAAGGGCACCAGCTGTCCAGGGCCGAGCGCCCGAGCGCCAGCGATCACCCTCCCAGGCGGGCACTAGAGCTCCCACAGCTTGGCCTGGAAGCGCCCGGGGCCGTCCTCGCCCTCAATGGGTACCAGTGGGTTAGTGCGCCCTGGGTCTGACGGGGCAGCGGGGGGCCGGAAGAACTCACATCCCCTATAAGAACAGGAGCGCTAGGGATCGGCGACTCCCACTTACACTAAGCGAACAGGGTTGCAACAGTGTGTGCCCACCGCCCAGGTCGACCTGGCGAACTAGGGCCAGTGACAATGAACCTCCCCCAGGGCAGAGGGGAAGCCAGAGGCGTCTGCGGGTTTAGTGGCATTGCCAGGTTAATTAACCCCATCTCTGCAGCTGGAAGGGGGGGAGGGGGGGAGGGGCCGGTCCCCACGAATGCCAGGCAGCTGCCCACTACCTCTGCAGCTAC
Organism: Chelonia mydas; assembly: GCF_015237465.2. Taxonomy (NCBI): domain Eukaryota; kingdom Metazoa; phylum Chordata; order Testudines; family Cheloniidae; genus Chelonia; species Chelonia mydas. Next base: position 120,192,461 of record NC_057853.1, on the reverse strand, counting down.
AAGATGCTGACAGAGCGCCGACACTGCAAAGGAGCAACCAGGCAACAGCAGGCACCAAGAACAAGTACAGGGAGATATGATCACCGCAGCACAGGACCTGTGGAACTCCCTGCTACAGGAGGGTAGGGGGCTGGACTAGGCTGCCTTGGGCAGCTCCTGCCCACCTGGTGCTACCTGCTGGCACCATTAATGATGGCACAAATACCCAGTAAGGAGGGGAAAGCACCGTTGTGAGTCAGGGTGGAAGCCCATGGCCGGGGGGTCAGGAAGTCATTAGACCCCCACCCTCCCCATGGACGACTGAACAGGTCAGGTGTATTGCTGGGGTGGGGGGTGACTGTCTCTAGAGCTGTAGGTCTTGCCCACTGCTGGAGGCGGGATGCCCAAACCGGGTGCCCCAAAGGTCTGGCCTGGCAGGGGGAGGGGATGGACTCAGCCCAGCCACAGACGCCCCCCGATCTTCTTCACCTTCTCCAGCTGCCCGGAGACGGGGACCAGCCTCGGGGGCGGCCCCCGGATGTGGCTGCTCCGAGCCCGCTCGTCCCGCGGCTCCTCGGCGTCGCTGCAGGGGCTGACGGGGGACACGGCCTCGGCCCAGAAGTCCTCGCTGGCGTAGGCGCCGCGCCCGGGCGCCGGGCCGGAGCAGGGCTTGGGGGGGGGCAGCCCCTGGAGGGGGGCGGCCTGGAGCAGCCCGTCCTGCTGGCGGAAGGGGCCGGGCGCGGCCTTGCACGGCCTCTCGTGGCAGGGGCGGCCGGAGATGAGGCTGCTGACGCTCCCCATGGCGCCACGGGCGGAAGCAGGCGAGCGGGTGCTGGCGCGGAGCTGGGTGGCCGCCTCAGAAGCGGGCTCGATGGAGACGGGCCGGGTCTGCACTATGGCCATGGTGTGGGGGCCTCAGACGGCGGGGACCACGCAGGCAGCCTGCAGGGAGAGAGGGAAACCAGCACTGAGCCCCGCTGGGATGGAGCCCGCGGGCACCGCTGCCCCCCTTGCCCACTGCCCTCCCACGGGGGCACCGCTCCCCACCTACCTGCAGGGGCACTGTCCCCCCCTTCACCCACCGCCTTCCTGCAGGGCCACCGCTCCCCACCCCCCGTAACGCCCACCTTCCAGGGACACCAGCCCACCGCCTGCCTGGGGGGGCACTGCTCCCCATCCCCCCCGCCTGTGGGACCCCACCGCCGACAATTGCTCCCCACCCCCGATATCGCCTGCCCAACTGCCAGGGAAACTGCCCGCCCACTGCCCCATCACCTGCCGCTCCCCCATCACTGGAAGAGCTGGGGGGAAGCCCAGGGCTGGGCTAGCAGGGGGCTACGGGTCGGGAGCGAGGGGCACCAGCAGAGCTGAGAGAAACAGGGTGACACTGAGAAAGGAGAAACGCAACAGACTCTCCAGGAGAAGCTCCCGGGTGGGGGGGGTCCCCCAGGGAAAGGGGGGGCCCTTTGTTCAGCCATCTAGTCCTGGATGGGACAGAGCCCCTGGGGGCAAACAACCCAGCCCTGATCCAGGGGGGATGGGCTAGATGGGGTAGGGGGGGTTGAGGGGGCCGGCTCCTGGGACCAATCTTGGCCTGGGAGGCTCAGGGCCTCGGGGGGCTTTCAGTGCCCCCTTTGCCCCAGACTCCCCATGGCGGGGCTGGCACAACTCACTGCCCATTGAGGAGCTGCTGAGGCTGGCCCAGCGCCGGGCCCGCGGGGCAATGGGACAGAGAAGGATCTCCAGCCCCATGTCTCCTGTGCCATCAGGCCACGCGCTCCTGCTACAGCCATGGCCAGCCCAGGGAGCGTGGGGGGGCAGCATAGCCCAGGGAAGACCCACTCGCTGCATCCCCAGACCCTGAAGAATTCACACACACACACACCCCCCACACTGCAGCACGCTGGGTGTGAGAGAACAGGCATGACTGGGGTGGGGGGGGAGGCTAGCACGAGGGCCACCAGCTGGGCCGACCCCCATGGATTGCACTGGGCACCCCAAAGCCAATGGCCGGCCCCCTTCCCAGGTGCTCCCTGGCGGGCTCCTGGCAACATGGGCAGGATTCTGACCTGACCGGGGCCCTGGCAAGGCCAGCCACATGCTGCTGGCCCCGGGGGCCCACCGGGACAGACCCGGCCCCGCCGACCACCAGCACAGGAGAACAGCGCCCCCCTGTGAATCACGGAGTCAGCGCTGGCGTGGGGCATCACATGTGGTGAGCCAGGGAGACCCCAGGGGAGAGCTGCTTTGCGCCCCAAAATTCCCGTCGGTTCCGCGCAGCCAGCTTGACCCACAAGGACAGCTGTGAGCACGCAGGGGGTGCGGGAGACGTGCCCACCCCCCAGCTGAGCACTGATGCCAGGCCGGCCTGTTCCTTACGCACCCTCTCGCAGCGCTTGAAACAACTTCCTCTACCTCCAGCCCGGTCACCACCGGCCCCAGGCCTCCCGTCAGCATGCTGGGGTTACAGAGGCTGGCGCCCGCATGCCCACAGCCCAGGCTGCAGCTGGCTCCGAGGATCTGCAGGGCCTGGGCTCACAGCTGCCTTGTTCCCCTCTCTGGGGGGCTCCCCCCCATCTCCACCCCGCTCCCAGGACCGCACGGCTGCAGTGAGGAGCCCACCCAGCCGATCCAACACGGGTACAGAAGTCGGGAGGCCTGGGAGGGGACCCGCCTCTCAGCCCCAGCCAGCCCATAGCCCGGTCCCCCAGGGCATCCGGGGCCAGCGTGAGCCAAGCTTGGGGCTCCGTCCAGCCCACAGCAGGCAAGGGACCGCAGTACAGACACCACCGGGTCACTGGCATTCGCTGTCCCCTCTGCCCGCCAAGGCGCCAATGCCTGGGCCATGCAACCAGCGGCCTCCAGGGCCCCTTTGGGCGCCAGTACGCGGGGAGGGGCTGCCCTGCTGGCCAAAGGTCCCCGAGCTTCTGGGTAGCTCGCCACCATGCCACACACGCCCGCTGGTATGGGGCCCCGTGCTCCTCCCTGCTTCCCCGAGGCAACCGCTGCGCCCCAGCCCCCCTCCTCCCCTGGCCTCTGCATGGTGCTGTCTGCACCACTCTGCCCCAACCTCCCCCAGTCTGCCCCCCAGCATGGCCCCTGCCTGCACCGCTCCCCCTCAGCCTCCCACCGGCTCTCTGCAGAGCTCAGGGGAGAGTCTAGGTTCTGCCCCGCCCCCCAGGGGCTCCCATATGCCAGTGGCACAAGCCAGCCTCCCTGCCTGGTAAATTCAGGCAGTCCACGAGGCAGCGTCTGTTCTCCCCACCCTGCCAGCCAGCCATGGGTCAGGGTCGCTGAGCAGGGACACCCCCGCTCCCCGCCTGGCTCCCTGCACCAGCGACGGGTCTGAGGCCTGGACATATTCGGAGCAGAGCCCGACTCCTCCTGGCCCAGCCCAGACACTGGGCACAGAGCAGCTCTTTAAACCAGCCCAGCTAGGACCACTCCAGCCCCAAGTCCTCCCCTACTGCCACGGGCGTTTGCACAGAAGCCGGATCTTCGTTCCTGGCCCGGCTCCTGCTGCCGCATTCCCCCTCTGATGTCAGGGTCCTCTCGGTCCTGGCACAAACAGCATCGCCCGGCAACCAGCCTGGGCCGGGCGCGGATTAGGGAGCAGTAATCCAGCAGCAGCCACTCAACTCGGAGGGGACAAAAGAGACGGTTTTCCCGTAAATGCCCCTGGCAGAGCCACACCTGAACCAACAGCCCAGAAACTGCCGGGCACCCGGATCCCAACTTCACGGCTGGGCCGTCTGAGCCGAACCGAGCACCCCAAGCACCCCAGAACCTCCGCCGGCAGGCCCAGCCAGAGACAGGGCCAGGGGGAGAACAGAGTCTAAGCAGGAAGGGTTTTCATCAGGGGGGAAGTTAAGGGGATTGTCCAGGGAACCCGTGAGCTTGTGTTTCTTTAAATCAGAGCAGGGGCGAGCGAGCTACAAACCTGATCCAACACACACAGCCGAGCGCGCGCCGGCCGCAGGCCCCAGCGGCTGCTTGGTTCGCTGGCTTCGACACAGCCGGGGAATCGCGGGCGCTAGAACCCCACGGAGCGGCGGGGAGCCAGGGGACGAGGTCTCTGCACCAAGAGGCCAGCGCTGCCTCGGCTGCAGGGACCTGGCCCGCGGAGGGCGAGCCGGCAGGCAGTGCGTGGACACGCACCGCTCTGGGAGTGGCAAGGCCCTGTCCGATCAGAGGGAAGACGGTTCCCCCCCCAGCCTGTGTGACCGGGGCGCTCAGGTGGGCAGAGCACGAGTCCGCACTTCACATGGGCACAGGCAATTGGGCTGCGACACCAGACGGGTCGATTTCCGGTGCCCCTAGTCAGTTTCACAGCCGGGTCCTCAGGTTTCCGGATCCATCCGGATTGAAGGTCTAGAACCCGGGCGCAGGAGCCCGACACACACAGGGGGCAGCGGCTGCTCTTGAATCTCTTCAGTCACATTTATAAACACCGCCCCTCCCGCCCCGTTGTGTGTGTCAAAGCCCCAGGGAGGGCGAGAAGACAGGACACCGTGCAGTGGGGTGGCAGCCAGCACCATCCAGGGACCACGTGGGGCAGGACACGCTCCAGATGCCAGCCAGCCATTTACAAATCAAATAGCCCAGCTCCCCCCTGCACAGAGCAACCAGACAGACGCCCCCGCCGCCTTGCACACCCCACAACCCTGGCTACGCCCCCTAGCACTCTGCACTCATCAACAAGGCCACGGGGAAGGCCACAAAAGAGACGCTAGGTTGGGGTTGATAAGGCTCCTGGGCTGAGACTCAGGAGACTTTGGGTCAAGTCCCATCTCTGCCACTGTCTTGTCATGTGACCTCGGGTGAGTCACTGACTCATTCTGTGCCTCAGTTTCCCCACCCGCAAAATGGGGATGGCCGCTCCCTCCCTCGCAACAGAGGCTGTGTGGGTGGGAGAGTAAATCCGGGCCGTACAAGGAGCTAGACAGATGAAAAGCCCAAACAGGAAACAACAAGGCCAGAGAAATGAGTTCGAGGACTCCCTGGAGACGACTCAGCGGCCCAGCTGGGCAGGGCCTGACCCTTTAAGAGCCATTCCCGCCTCACCAAGCACCAGGGCCACGTGAGGAACACACGGAGTTAACGAGAGATGATCACGTGCCCACGGACCCAGAGCGATGCCCCCTCACTGCCCTCCCCCACCCCTACAGCAGGTGCTGGTTCAGTAGGGAAGCAAGGGATGGAGACAGATGCCAACTGCACCAAGTTCCCCCTCCCCCCCCAGCTCCGCTGGTGCCCCTCAATCCCGACCCGCAGTCCCTCCCCCATGCAGGACCTGCTCTCTGCTGTAACCCCCACTACCGAGTGGCCCTAGCAATAGAAGAATGGTCCCATCCATGCCCCACGAGGGGGGCCGCGATGCAGCCTGGTAGAGTTAGGGAGCACCCCAGCCTTGCCAGCAGACCCAGGGTTGCTGCCCCTTGGGGCCCTGCCCACAGGAGTCACTGTACAGGCACGACCCAGCCATCCCAGGCGGGGAGGGGCTGATGGTCTGAGCACATGGGTTAGGACCCTCCCACACTCCGTGCCTCAGTTTCCTCATCTGTAAAGGGGGCTGCAAGGCCCAGGGCTGGGAGACTGAATGCTGGCTCCCCCCTTGGCCAGGGCTGGTTGGTCCCCATGCTAGGCTCTGCACTCTTCCCCCGGGAGACAATCCCCCAGGCTCACAACCCCCACAACCCGGCCTGCATCTCCCTTGGCTCAGATCCATGCCGCCCCCCAGCGCAGCCCCCATCCATCTCACCCTGGCCCAGCGTGCTTTGTTGCCGGCTCTGTTTGTCTGGCAGTTGGAGGCTCCTGTATTAGCTCGGAGCCAGCAGCTCCCCTGCACCCCCAGCCTGGCCAGGGTCCCCTCCAGCAAGTGAGGGGGATGGGGGAGACCTCCCCTCCCCCGCCCATCCCATCTCCCTCCAGGGCAGGGGAGGCATCTGCTGAAGTTATCAAGGTAGAAGCCCATCGGCCTGGAACAGACTCAGCGACGCTGACACCACGGAGCATCTGGGCCTGTTCCCATGTCACGGGCCGTGGAGCACAGCCAGAGACGCCTGCCAAGAGACAACCCCCAGCTGCCCCGGCAGGCGTGGGAGCCTGCATCATCTCTCACCCCCAGCTCTGCCCGTACCCCTCACTCCCGACCCAGCCCTGGGCTCCCCTCCAGTGCCCCTCAATCCGGACCCTCAGCCCCCTGGGCCTCTCTTGTGCAGAGGTGCCCATGGTGCCCGCCAGGTGGTAGCTGGGAAGGGCACAGTCGGCAGGCGAGTTACTAGCAGAGACCCACCAAGCTCATTGCACATGTGAGCGCGCCAGGGTCCGGGCCCAGGCCTGCTGAGGGGCTGAGTGCAGAGCCGCTCGCTGGATTCCCTGCCCTGTGGGCTAGGCTGGCCGAGACACGGGAGCCAAGGCCGGGATCCGGCCCAGAGCTTCTCAAGCCAGGCTCCGAACCGTGCAGACGCCCTGGCCCCCCAAGCCCTGAGCCCCCCGCAGGAGCACGTGGGCTGGTGGGAGGCTGCATCCAGCCACAGAGCAGCCCATTCCTCCCCCCTTCCCTCCCCCGCCAGCCCACGTGCCCCTCCCCTGCGCGGCCTATTTCCCCAGGCTGGGAGGACAAAGCCCAGCGAGTTCCAGGCTCGGCTGCTGCTCCTCTGCACGAGGAGTCCCCCGGGGGTCCACGTGGGGGGCAGCCATGCCGAGGAGGGAGGGGGGGTTAGTCAGGCCATGCTCCTCAAGAACCTCTCCCCCAGCGTCCCTTGTCCTACTGGGAGATCAAGGCCCAGGAAGAAAGTTACAAGGGTGCTGAGCCCACATGGGGGGGGGCTCCCTAATGAGCAGGGCCAGTCCCCTGGGTCCCCAATACATCTGACCCCCAACCATTGCCCTTCTGCACCAAGGGAACCTTACAGAGCTGCCCCTGCCCCCCCATGGGGCCCATCAGTGAGGAGGGGGCCTGGCACCGGCTACCATCACTGCGCCCCCCCGCCGTGGGCACCCCGCACTGCAGGGCAGGTAGACAGCCAACCCAGCCAGCTTCTCGGGGAATGGCCCAGGAGCCATGCCCCCAACAAGCCAGACCTACGGATGCCGAGTTCACCCCACACAACCAGGCCGCCACCGCTGACCCCCGACATCAGTAACGGGAGCTGGGGGGGGGCCACTCCCCAAACTCAGCCTCCCCCGCGCTATCCCCTTGCCGTGGCTTTGTTCAGCCTGTGTCTCTGGGGCCCAACTGACAGGGCTGATCCCACCCTCCGGGGGGGTCCCTCCGCCCCCCCCCCAGCAAAGCCCCCCTTTCTCAGGCCCTGCCCATCGCTGGGGTCGCTCCCCAGCCCAGCCCGATCCCCACACCTGGAGCCTCATGTGGGTCTCCCCCAGCTCCCAGCCCCCTGCTCCACTTGGAGCTGCCCGGCCCAGCGAGTAGCCCTCGACGCCGAGGGGCCCAGAGCGGGACCAGGCTACGCCAGCCAGGGGCAGACCGCGAGAGACTAGACTGGCGGAGCTATGGGCCCTTCCCTCCGGGGCCAGTGGGCAACCCCGTCGAATCCACCCCACCAGCCGGGCGCCGGGACCAGCGCCCTCCCGCTGCGGGCGTGGGGGGCTCCGCGGCCGGCCAGCGTTCCCAGCAGGCCCCGGGGGACTCCGAGGAGCCTCTGGCACGCAGCCCCCACTTGCCGCTCGGTGCCGGCAGCTTTCCCAGGCCTGGCACGTGGCGTGAGGCCAGGCTGCGTCAGGAGAACAAGGCGGGCGGCTCCAGGGGGCTGCGCCGTGCCAGGGAAGCCAACGTGCCATGCAGCGATGCAGGGGGAGATGCTCCAGCCCCACTGGGAGCCCCGCAGAGCGTGGCCGGCCGCAGCCCCCAGGACAGAGACAGGCACAGAGGCCTGCCCCTGGGCCAGGCTCCCCACGGCCACCTGGCACCAACTCCACGGATCAACAGCATCCAACAGCACGGTGCCATCCTGGGCAATCCGGTGCCCCCCACCACACACGGAGCCTTGCCCCTCCAGCCCCCTGTGCCCCGTACCTGCCACCACACATGGACCAGCCTCGCACCTCCAGCCCCCTGTGCCCCATATCCCCCCCACGCACCAACCAGCCTGGCACCTCCAGCCCCCTCGCCCCGTGCCGCCCATGGACCAGCCTGGCAGCTCCAGCCCCCTCGCCCCGTGCCGCCCATGGACCAGCCTGGCAGCTCCAGCCCCCTCGCCCCGTGCCCCCCACGGACCAGCCTGGCACCTCCAGCCGCCTCGCCCCCCACAGGCCAGCCCGGGCCGCTCGCCGTCCCACGGGGCGCCCCAGCCCCAGCCCGGCATTAAGGCAGGATTCCCGCAGCCCCGCAAGGGGCCCCACGCGGGTGCAATGGGGCAGCCGGCCCTGGGGGACGGGGAAAAGGGGGCTGGGGGCAGGAGGAGGCTAGAGGAGGGGGGCAAAGGACGCAGCAGGGGGCAGAGGAGGCGGGTACAGGACGCGGCGGGGGGGCAGGAGAAGAGAGCAGAGGACGCGGGGGCGGGGCAGGAGAAGGGGGCAGAGGAGGAAGGGGACTGGGGGGAGGAGGAGGAGTGGGGCAGAGGACGCGCGGGGGGCAGGAGAAGGGGGCAGAGGAGGGAGGGGGCTGGGGGCAGGAGGAGGGGCAGAGGACGCGCGGGGGGCAGGAGAAGGGGGCAAAGGAGGGAGGGGGCTGGGGGCAGGAGGAGGGGCAGAGGAGGAAGGGGACTGGGGGGAGGAGGAGGGGGGCAGAGGAGGGAGGGGGCTGGGGGCAGAGGGCGGGGGGGGGCAGGGCCTGGCTCCCGGCCCCTTGGCGCTCACGCCGCCCCACCTGCTGCTCCCCGCGCCCCAGCGGGATCGGGGCCGGGATCGGTCCCCCCCGCACCCACCTTCGCCGGCCGCCTCCATGTCGCGCTGCCGGGCGGCCCCGCAGCCCCGCCCGCTCGGCTCGGCTCGGCTCGGCCCGGCCCGGCCGCCGGCTGGAATCGGCCCCGCTCGGTCCCGCCCCCTGCCCGGGCTGGCCCCGCCCCCAGCCCCGCTCGGGCCCGCACTGGCCCCACCCCTTGCCCCCCTCGGCCCCGCCCCGATCTGCACCCCTGCCCCGCCCCCTGGCCGGACCGGTCCCGCCCCCAGCGCCGCTCGGCCCCGCCCCCGGCACCCGACAGCATTCTGCCATACCCCCCCACTGCCCCATGAACTCCACCAGGGCACCCCCACAGCCCGCACCCTCCGCTGCACCCCCCACTCGCTGTCCCCGGCTCTCCCTGTCCTCCCCCTCACAACCCTGGCTGGGGTTCTCCTGCCAACACCCCCTGGGAGGCAAGGCAGGGCTGTTGTCCCCATGGTATAGATAGGGAAACTGAGGCACAGAGCGGCTAAGCGACTTGCCCAAGGACACACATGAAGCAGCCCACACACTTGGAACTCCACTGGGAGCCTCCCCAGCACCAGCCCACTGCCATGCCCTTTGGCTGAGAACGACCAAACTCATGTCACCCCACGGGGCAACACCAAGGGCTGCCCTGCATCAGAGGGGAAACCCCAGTGCATGTCACAGAGCATCCCCCTCAAAGCAGGCTTCTGGAGCACACAACATGGGTTGGGGGGGGGGGTCACTGCGACCCCAGGAACACTCAGCGCCAGGCTAGATGGGCGCTGCCAGGCACTCTGAGCAGGGAGCATGGCACACATGGGCCGAGCCTGCACTCCTCGGGGAGGAGAGGCAGTGTGGTTTACCGGTTAGAGCTATGGGATGGGACATCAGGACTCCTGGGTTTTATTTGTGCCTTTCACAGGACCCACCTCGAGCTGGATTTTCCGGGGTGCTGTGCACCTCCCATGCCAGCTGGAATCAGTGGGAGCTACAGGTGCCGGCCAGGCACCCAGAATCAGAGGCACTGTTGAAAATGTTGGCTCTTGGGGCTTCTGGTCCCTGTCTGTGCGCTCGGGGCAAACGGCCCAGCACAACGTGGGGACCGCAGTCTGAGCCGGGGGCCTCATGGCAGGGTGAGGTCGGGCTGGGCAGTTGCTAGAACCTCATTCCTCAGGAGATCTGAATATTTCCACGGCTGATCGTGGGCTGCTGGGTGGGAAGTCCGAGGAAAATCCCTGTACAGGTTTGTGAGTTACTAGAGATTGTGCACCACTTGGATGTAAGGAAGAGCACGGACTGTCTTTTTGGTCTGTGTCCGTACAGCCCCTAGCACAATGGGACCTCATGCGAGCACCTACGCGCTGTGATAATACAAACAATACGTGACAGTGACAATCAAGAGAGACGATTAGACAATGGCTGAGAGGTTTAAGACTGACTTCTCTCCCCAGGAACTCAAAACCAGCTGGGAACCCCCCCTAGGCTGGATGTGTGAACCACCCAGCTACCACTACGCTAAAAACCACTAGAGAAGAGGCTGAGTTTTGCTGTTGAAAATGGAAACGTCACAAGATGAAGAAGAAGGAAGCCAGGCTAAACAGCGACATCGGCTTCCTGAGCAAATGCAAGAAACAAAACAACATGCCCAGAGGACTCGCCAATTACCACCCTCTGATCACTACACGCCACTCCAGATACGGCGAACAGCTCTACAGACAGACTTCAGAGACGCTGGGGAACCATCTACTGCACCCCTCGTGCTCCAGAAGGGACCATCTCAAAGTAGAGACCATCCCTTGCTCCCACACATTGGAAGAGAAAAAAGCCAGACACCTACCTGGAGATCATGCAGGACACTCAAAACAATGACAGCCACCCAACACAAAAACAAGGTGTGTGACTGACTCCAACGACCCCCCACCCAGCCTCCGGGAGAAACCACAGCACCGGGACCCACCCCGTGGCCACCACACAACACCCCAATGTCGTCAACCTAGCAAGACAGCCCCTGCCTGGAACTATCTGCATTCTTCAAGGGGCTGAACCAACCTGATACCATCCTAACCTGCGGAGAACCAGAAGAATTCTTCAGCCAACTCCGCCCCCAAACATTCTTTCACCTCCCTGCCCGCAGTCATCAGCTGACTGGACACCCTCAGCGGGCAAAACCACACACTGGATCGTTACCTCGATTGCTTCAATGGAAAAAAACACTCCACTGTGAAATCCGTAACCAACATCACAGCCCCGACTAGGGCCTGGGCTACGTTACAAAGTTAGATCGACATCAGCTGCCTTGTCTGGATCTGGTTACCAGTGTCAACCCTCAAAGTTCGCCAGCAGCTGCCCACAATGCCTGACACTGACCCGCTCTGATCACAGTTGGGAACTCCACTGCTCAGGGGTCACAGAGACCGGAAGCGCCCCCTCCCCCCCCCCTCCGCTCCCTCCTTTAAAACCCCACACATTTTTGAAGCCTTTTCCTGATTGCCCAGCGTGGTGTGCTCACCTAGCAGCTCTCCACTGTGTGCAGCTGCCCAGCTGGCCGGGCCGGCTCCAGGCTCCTGTCACACTCTGGCACGGAGCAGACAGGAGATACGGGATCTCCTGGGCCTCGGGGGAGAAGAGGCTGTGCAAGCCCAGCTACAGACCAGAAGTCGAAACGTGGACGCCTATGAGCAGATTGCATGGGGGACGCTGGAGAACGGGTATCACAGGAACCAGTGATAGAGCCACGTGAAAGCCTAGGAACTGCGGCAGGCAGATGAGAAGGCCAGGGAGACCAGTACTTCATCTACAGACCTGCTGCTTTTACGAAGAGCTGCGTGCCATGCTTGGTGGAGACCCCATCCCGCATGGCGCCGGGGATCCCTCCAAGGAGCATGAGTCACAGGCCCCTGGCATGAACAGCGAGGTCGAAGGCAGGTGACATGAGCCCAGGGGATCCAGCTACGCCACGAGCCAGGACCTCTGAGACTCCACCACAATCCAGTCAGTCCTGGCAGTCGAGCAGGGGCGAGCCCGATAAGGGGAAGGAACCTTGGGTAAGTGTGTCAATGTATTTCCCATCACATTAATTTAGTTGCACTAGAAGAAGCAGTGGTACAAGAAAAAGAGGTAGAGATATCCGCTTTTCGTTCCCCTACACAGTTAAGGCGGGGGGGGGATGTGGAGCAGTTTGTTTATCTACACAGAGATGTCCCTTGAATCCTCCTGAGAGATCTCGATAAAACTTTCAGGGAGGTTCTCTGCACTCCTCTCCCAAAGGTTTCTAGAGATGGCAGCTTTATTCCTTCCTCCACGGTAGGACACTTTCCCATGCCAACCGGTGATCACTTCAGCAGGCACCATTGCAGTAAACAAGTTAATGGCATACGGGCCTGGGCAGCTTCAGGTCAACAGCAGCAGCGGTGGTCTCTGTGCCTTCGTTCCCCTTGAGTGAGATATCAGCTAAAATCACCATCGCCGGGAAAACAGGGCTGGTATCCAGGGCCATTGCCCGACACTCTTCACGTCTTGCAACCGAGCAATTCCCTCCTCGTTCCCCTCGCCTCTGGCGGACCATACTCACCACGTTCAGTACCGCAAGTGGTGCCGTGCACAAGCCCTCCGAAGCAGAAACATCAATAAGCAGGTCTTGTTTAAATCTTTAGGGGAGCAAGGGAAAGCAGGTCTAAACCCTAACTTTCGATTTCCCTTGTGACTATAGTGACAATGGTACCTCTGGGTGTTTTATCTATACCTGCTTGTGTTGCAGCCTTGAGTGGTTCCCTCTGCACACCCATGGAACACCTGAGCAAGATGAGGAGGAGAAAAAAAAGAGGACTTGAGATGACACGTTAAGTGAGATCCTACAAGCCGGTGCTGCATCAGACCATAAGCAAAGGGGAAGGAGGGTGAATATTGCAGACAGCCTGGGGAAGGAATGAGGGAACAGAAGAAAGGCCCAGGAGTCCCAGCAAGACAAGCAGAGGGAAATGCACCAGGACACAATGGGGCTTCTCCACCAGCAAATGCAGATGCTGCAGTCTCTTGGGACCTCCAGATTGAACAATCCTGGGCTCGACTCCCATTGCAGTCCCTACGCCACCCCACCCCCGCATAGCATTCCATGGCCTCAGGGCCCGCACGCCTACCCCTACCATCCCACACCAGGAGAAAGCACCGACAGCCACAGCTTCACATACACTGACCTGTGACAGCCATGGTTGCTGTATGTGTAGGTTAAATGGACATGAATGTTCTTTCCCCTTGTTAACTTCCATTTCACTGCTTTATTACTTTTCTATGTATTTGTATGTAAATTGCACAGATTTTTCTTTGCGCTGGTTTTGTTACCCAAAATTCTATTGTTTGGAAAATAATTCATCTTAATTTGTTCCCAATGTATGCTGCAAAGAGCAAAGAAAGCACCCACTTCAGTACTTGTTACCGTGCAGTGTGACAACTCATCATATTAGTGACAGTAATAATCATAAATGTACAGCAAGTACAACAAAATTATTCAGTGCATTGACAGTGCTATATTCACACATGTACACCAAGCACCACACAATTTTTAACAGGCCCCAAAACAGCAGCACCAGGTAGAGCAGAGTACATCACAATGCATTACTGTGGCTCACTGTTAAAGTGCTCTTGCAAAGCCTCCCTGAACTGTATCACTCAGTGTTGAGCTCTTCTAACAGCCCTTGTGTCTGGCTGTTCAAACTCAGCCCACAGCCACTCTACCTCTGCCCTACCCCCCAGTGGCAAGTTTTCCCCCTTTGCTTCACAGAGATTATGCAGGTCACAGCAAACAGCTATAACCATTCGGGGGATTTTTTCACGGAGATCCAATTTTGTGAGTATACAACGCCAGCATCCCTTCAATCTACCAAAAGCACATTCAGCCATCATTCTGCACCTGCTGAGCTGGTAGCTGAATCTTTCCTCGATGCTGTTGAGGTAGCCAGTATGCGGTTCCATGAGCGAGGGGAGAAAGGGGTTGTCTGGGTCCCCCAGGATCATTATTGGCATTTCAACATTGCCAATGGTACTCCGCTAGTTGGGAAAGAAGGCCCCTGCTTGTAGCATTCTGAACAGTCCTGCGTTCTTAAAGATGCGAGAGTCATGCACCTTCCCTGACCAGCCAATGTTCATGTCAGTGAAGCATCCCTGGTGACCCCCCAGCACTTGCACAACCATGGAAAAGTAGCCCTTTCTGTCGACGTACTCTGTGCAAGGTGGGCTGGTGCTAAAATAGGCGTGTGAATGCCATCTAATGCTCCACACCAGTTCAGGAATCCCATTGCGGCAAATCCATCCACTATGTCCGACACATTGCTGAGACTCTCAGTCTGGCATAGCAGGAGGTGATTAATGGCCCCATGTGCTTGCATGACAAGACACCCCACAGTGGATTTTCCAACTCCCCAAATGATTCCCACTGACCAGTAGCAATCCAATGTTGCAAGTTTCCACAGCCCCTGGCTTCTCCACTGTCAGTACAGCTCTCATTCCGGTGTCCCTGTGCTGGAGGGCGGAAGAGAGCTTGGGACACAGATCCAGGAACATGGCCTTCCACATCAAACAGCTCTGCAGCCACCATTCGTCATTCCAAGCCTACATTACGATGCAATCCCAGTCAGTGCTCGTTTCTCAGGCCCAGAAGCAACGGTCCACCGTGTGCCACTGATCTGTGAATGCCATCAACAACCTTGAATTGGTTCTCGGTCTGTCCGCCAGCAATCTGTCCTCCAGCAATCATCATGTTCCTCGCTGATTCGGTTCTTCTTGCTGCTCTGCAAATACCAAAAGATCGTGCGTCTTGTGCTTGCAGAACTGTGCAGGTTCCAGCTTCTGTCAGAGATGGCAGATAGCGAGGCGGGCCGCGTGAGTTCATGGGATTTTTTTAAAGGTGCAAAAATTATGGGATGTAGAAAATTGCATGCTGGGAAGTTGTCACTTTGCTCCCAGTCACCCCTGTGCAACTGCTTTCTGCCCCATCATGCATTGCCAAAACTTCCCAAGAGACAGTGTGCTGGAGGATGGCATGTTGCATACCGGGCTACCTACCCATGGTGCACCCCCAGCGCCGATGCAAGGAGCCAAGGATGCATAGGCACAAGTGACAGACTAACTGCGGCAGCTCCATGCTGACGTAACTTGCGTTGGCAAAAGCGTGTAGTGTAGACACGGCCTTTCGCTCTGCTGCCAAGAGGACAGCTATCTTGTCCTGAAATCCAACCACCAGCTAGTGATCAAACCAGCGGGCAAAGGGGGCGCTCTCGCAGTCCTTAATTACGATGACTACAGCACCAGTGATGCGAACATCTGCAATGGCGCTTGTATATTTGGTAGCTGAATATCGTGCACCGGTATGGAGCAGATGCGGCCACACACGACGTGTGGACACCCAGCTGAATACAGGGATGCGGCACATCCCGGGAACCCTTCCGTCAACTCCAACACCATGGCGACCTGTTCTGTCAAACTGCTCCCCCGCCGGCAGGCCAAACTGCTGCGATGCTCCACGAAGCTCAGCAAATCCAGGAAAACAGATGTTTCCTATCTACCAAGACCTCAACAACCCTCACCCCCCAGCATCTTAAGTCCCGCAAGCCTTTCTGGGGACATTCGTTTAGCCTCATGCAATCAGGTGACGATCAGAAGGAGGCTTGCAAAGCAGATTGGGCTAAACAAGACTTTAAAAATAAGCACCTTGTGCCGGATGCCACGCAGGAGGTTCCTGGGTTTGACCTTCCACAGTCATCTTGGTCAACTCTGAATCAAATCCGAACCAACCATGGTAGATGCGGGCATCTAATGCACAAATGGAAAATCAAGAACTCCCCAGCGTGCAAGTGTGGTTCCTCACAACAGGCCAACCAACATCTCATCACCTGCAGCCCAATTTATGAATATGAAGGAGGCATCACTGCAATAAATTCTGCCACTCCTGCTGTAGCCACCTGGCTCGATCAGCTTCAGGTGAAATTGTAATTGCTGCTCTACCCCAGCCATATGGAAGAAGAAGAAGAAGAAGTTGACAATGTCAACGAGGCCAACAGACAACTCTCTGACACCACCCACTGTGAAGAACTCAAAGACCCCACACCACAGTTCACCCAGGAGTTTAACGATACCATCAAACCTTCCCCAAACAACTCCAAGAAACACTTTACAAGCCCATCCCCCACGAGCCCACATCAGGGATCTTCTACGTGCTTCCCAAGATACACAAACAACATCCAATGAAGTGAGCTGTAGCTCACGAAAGCTTATGCTCAAATAAATTGGTTAGTCTCTAAGGTGCCACAAGTACTCCTTTTCTTTTTGCGAATACAGACTAACATGGCTGCTACTCTGAAAGGTAACCCAGCAGACCCATCGTATCTGGTTGCAGCACTAGGACTGAAGATGTATCGGGACTCACAAAAACCAGCCTCAAACCACTCACTGCACAATAGGGCCAGCTTCCTCCAGGATAGCCGACTTCCTCCAGAAACTCTGCACCATTAACAACTGCCCTCAGAACCACATCCTCGCCACCATGGGTGTCACCTCTCTACACACCAACATCCCTCACCATGACGGCATCGCTGCCTGCCTCAAGTATCTAAAAGATAATGCATAACGCTCAGAAATCGACCCGAAACACATTGCCAAACCCATCCATTTCATCCTCAGCCACAGTAGCTTCACATTCAACAACAAACACGTTGTCCAAACCCTGGGAACAGCCACGGGTACAAGGAGAGCTCCGCAATGTGCTGACCTCTCCATGGGCCACCTTGAGGAAGAATTTCTGGACAGATGTACCACAAAACCAATGATACACCTGAGAAACATCAATGATATTTTCATCCTCTGGACAGACCTGAACTCCCTCCTAGATTTCCACCACCACTTCAACCACCACCATCCATTCAACTCTCTAGAATACTCCCACGCCAGCATCAACTTCCATCACAATCTGCTTCAGCAATGGAACCCGACAGACAACTATACACAAGAAGCCCACGGATCGGCACACCTCCCTTCACAGATCCAGTCACCACCCCAAAGGCACCGAGACATTGGTTATCTACAGCCAGGCGCTCAGACACCACAGAACATGCTCCGAGGAGAAAGTCCTGGATACACACCTTAACACATGTAAACCGCCTTCATCAAACAAAGACACTCTACCGGAGAAGTAGATTGTGTCATGGAATGGGCCACCCAAATACCCCAGGAAAACCTTCAATACATAAAAAACCCCAAAACCCACTGACCCCACACCTCTAGTTGTCACCTACCACCCCACACTGGAACCCAGACAGGTATTATTAAACATTTACAACCCATATTTGATGGGGGCCCCATCCTGAAAGAAATCTTTCCTGAACCCCCTCTTCTGGTGTTCAAACAGTCCCCCAGTCTCATCATTAGAAGCAAGCTCCCCACAGACCAGGATCCAGCAACTCAAAGCAGCACCAGCCCCTGCCAGAACAACATATGCAAAACCTGTAGACATATCACCAATGCTATAATGATCTACCCCCCCACACCCCCATAACACACTTTTCAAGATCCATGGGGCCCACACGCCCATCACAACATGTGGTTTATCTCATCCAGTGCATCAAATACCCCAATACCAAGTATGTGGGTGAAACCAATGACAATACCCTCGAATGAGCTCACACAGGAAAATGATTAAACACAAAACCACCCCATCACCGGTGGGCGAACGCTTTTCACAAAGGGATCACTCCCTAGCTGACCTCTCGCTCCTCGTCCTCAAAGGAAACCTGCACAACACCTTCAAAAGATAAGCCTGGGAGCTTAAATTCCTAACTCTGCTAGACCCCCAACGCCACGCACTTGACAAACTCGTTGCAGGATCGGGGCCTTACCAGTCAGAAAGCCCCTTTTCAGAGTGCACAGTGGGCATCTGCCCTTTGAGACATCACCACCAGGTGGCTCAGGCCCCGAGCCAGGAGCCGCCTCAGCCAAGGGCTCCTGCTAGATCAATCGGCAGGGAGAGGGGTCCATTTCTCTTTGAAGTGCCAACAGCAAAATCCTCCAAAAGATGTGAGTCCCACAGCGAGGATCCCCGCCCCCCCGCCCCACATCTGTTGCTGGTGCCCCCATGAACTCAGCTTGGCAGCAGAAGAAACCAAACCAAACAATAGCGGGGCACTGACATACGCACAGCCGCTCATGGCCTGCACTCCCTCGTGGGTGGGAGTGCTCCAGGGCTCCCATGCCGGCCGGCCCCCTCCCCGGGGCTCTCTCTAGCCACCAAAGCAATTCGCGGCACAAAGCCGGGGTAACGCCAGGGCAGAGCCAGGAAAGCAAAGGGGGCGTGATGGGCACGGCTCAGAGTCACACCCGCTCGAGCATGCTGCACACGGAGACGCTTCCATGCGCTGGCTGGGGGGAAGCCCTCGCCCTTTGCATCTGGACCACGTGCCAAGCTTGACGCAGGCGAGGAGCTCCCTATTGGCGCCGAAGGGGCGAACTGTCTTTGGGTCGGGGCAACATCTTTTATTGGACTAACAGCTGGTGGCGGAGGGGACATGCTTTCGAGCTCCACAGAGCCCGTCTGCAGGTCTGGGGAAGGTCACCAGAGAGCTCAGAGCTCCCCCACCCCAGCAGATCTCCTGGGACCAAGGAAACTGACTAGCTGGGAAACTGACCAGAGATGAGGGTTGAACTCTTTAAAGCCCAGGAGAGGGATCTAGACCCAGCCCCACTGAAATCAGCGCAGCTGGGGTCTCTCGTCTACCTTCCACATGGATTTAAAGTCAAACCTGGGCAGCTCTGGGGACAAGACCAAACTCTCCTCCTCGGCTTCGAAAATGGCTGAGGGAGGCACAAAAGGCAAAGAGAAAAGTTGTTCTTTCTCCAGTCGCTCTATTTATTCCGTCGAGTCATAACAGCCGAGAGGCACCTGCCCCGGCATTCCCTGCCCCTGCGCTGCAAAACCATCAGCAGAGCCAACAGCAGCTCCCAGGGCGGGAGAATCCGAGAAACCAGGCCGCCCCACACCCTCCAAATTCCCCATTCCACCCCCAACCACTCGCTGCTCCGACGCCCTCCTCCGCAGAGGCGCCTTGCTGCGCGCGGGGCAGATCAGCAGATTTGGACTATTTCAGGCCGGAAGGAGCGGGCTGGGGTGTCTGAGCAATGCCACCCCCTCCTGGATGGAATTGGAACTGATCCAGTGTGTCATAGGCCCTGTACTGCTGACACCTCAGGGGGATTCTCCTTTAGCTCGAATGGATCAGCAGGATGCCAGCCCTATCCCTGGCCATGATGCCCAGCACAGGGAGATTATAATGTTATTCCTGTCGCCTTTCCTCGGCCTGCCAGAACCCTGCAGCCAGCATGGCAAGGGAGCCTCCTGGGACTCAGCAGCTCTCCAGAGCCCGGACCCTGGACAACAGTCCCAGACCAACGGCCTGGCCAGAGCGGCCCCCTTCAGCTGGTAGGTAGCTGTGGCCTGCAGGAGCCCGGGGCTGGGCTAGCAGGGGCTGCGGGTCGGGAGTGAGGAGCGCGAGCTCTCTCTTGCTCTCTCGGCTCTGATCAGGTGTGTGTGCAGCCTGGCTGCGTGGGCCCCAGTTCCCCCGCCCCAGTGGCGCTCAGGGAGGCAGTGACTTGTGCCTCCTACCCCCACGCCCACTGGAGATTCCCCATGGCCCGGCTGCCCCGGCACGCAGCAGAGGGGAGAGGGGAGCGGAGCTGGGTGGGAATCGGCCCTGACAGCATGGCCAGCTCCCACCCGGCTGGCCCCACTCACAGGCAGAGCTGGGGACCCTGCTCACCCCCCCGCCACAGCCCCTTCCCTGAGAGCCGCCAGGCCTGGGCCAGGGAGCCCCAGGTGCAAGAGGGGAGTGGGGGGTGTTAATGGGGTGGGACAGCCCTTGGGGGAACGAGGGAGTGGGGGCAGTGGCGGGGGGGCTGGGTCAATGGGGGATGGATGCTCCAGTGCAGGAGTGAAGGGGGAGGGCGTAGGCTGGTGCTGGGGGGAGATTTCGCAGCCCCCCCCACGACACCTGTCCTAGGCCCTGAACCCATTCCTAACAGTGCACACGCATCCCCTACCCCTCGGCCCACGCCAGGAGCCAGTCGTGTGACACGCGCAGCCGAGGGGTCAGCCCCCCCGCCCACACACACACACTCGGCTGCCCGCTCGCACGCTGCCCGGGGGCTGCGGAAGTGCCTGGAGCCAGGGATGCAGCTGGCACGGGGACGGGCCTGGCACCACAGAGCCCAGCACCTCACTGCCACCTCCAATCAATCCGCCCATGCGCAGGGAGAGCCACGTGGGGCATGCAGGGCCCCCAGCCCCCCGCCCCCACCAGCACCCTCAGTGCCTCCCGCCAGGCTCCCCGCCCCTGCCAGCACCCTCAGTGCCCCCCTGCCAGGTCCCCCACCCCTGCCAGCACCCTCAGTGCCCCCCGCCAGGCCCCCCGCCCCTGCCAGCACCCTCAGTGCCCCCCCACCAGGCCCCCCGCCCCCGCCAGCACCCTCAGTGCCTCCTGCCAGGTCCCCCACCCCTGCCAGCACCCTCAGGGCCCCCCCCAGCCAGCGCCCCCAGCACCCCAGTGCCCCCCTGCCAGGGACCCCCCACCCCCATCAGCACCCCCCGTGCCCCCCACCAGGGCCCGCAGGCCCTGCCAGTACCCCCAATGCCCTCCTGTCCGGGCCCCCAGCCCCTGCCACCCTGCCAGCACCCCCCCCCCCCCGCCAGAGCCCCCAGCCTCCGCCACCCAGCCAAACCCCCACTGCCCCCTCTGCCAGGGTCCGCAACCCCTGCCACCCTGCCAGGAACCCCAGTGCCCCCCCACCAGGCCCCCTGCCACCCTGCCGGTGCCCCCCCACAGGTCCCCCAGCCCCCACCGCCACCAGCACCCCCAATACCCCCCATCAGGGCCCCAAGCCCCTGCCAGCACCCCCAGTACTTCCCCGCCAGGGTCCCAGAGCCCGCCACCCTGCCAGCACACCTAGTGCCCCCCTGCCAGGCCCCCGGTATCCCCCTGTCCGGACAGACGGACGTCCCTGTGCCCCTGGGATTCCCAGTCATCCCCAGCTGCTCGGCACCCAGGGCTGCGCAAGGAGCTGCGGCACCATCCAGCAGGGGGCAGCGCTGCTCATCCACCCCCACCCCACTGAATTCCTCCAGCCAGCGTTAACCCCGTGTGGGCCGGGCCCAGCCGCTCCGGCTGCTTAACCTGGCCCCGGGCACCAGATGGGAACCAGGCGCCAGGAGCGGGAGGAGGCTGGGGCGGCCCCTTCCCTGCTGGCCCTTTCCACCCCAAAGAGCCTGGATCAGAGGATCCCGCGGCGGGCGGAACCTCAGGGGAACCGGGTCGGGGGATCACTGGGGCTGGGGCCGACGTACCAGCCCCCACTGGCCGCTCTGCAATGGGACAGCCCTGGGGCCAGGCTGCAGCCCCACAGCCGAGGGTCCCCCGGGGCAGCAGCCCCAACTCACCAACCGCGCCGCCTGCCCATCGGCCCCGGCCAGCTCGGATCCAGGCCAGCCAGACCCCAGCCCAGCTCAACGGCCTCCTGCAAGGGGGGAGGCAACACAGGGACCCTGGCCCTACCAACGCCCCTTGGGCACCCGCCCCTGGGGCAGCAAAGTGGGGAGGGGGCCCCAGCCCAGCGCACGGCAGGGGGGTGTAGGTGGGGGGTGCGGGGATCCCCCTTGTCCATCAGCCCGCCCACGAGATCAGCTCACCCCGGTCTCTGCGCTGCTCAGGGTAGGGAGCTTCGCCGAGGGGGGAACTGGGTGCTCATGAGAGACCCCTCACCCTGCTGCCCCCCAGCCCTGGGCTCCCCGGCAGCCAGTAACTCCTGCCCCTCCCCACCCCCCCGCCGAGACAGCAATGTGCCCACGGAGCGACAGCCCAGCCCAGGGGCAACCGTCATCTGCGGAGACCTGAGGGCCAAACCTTCTGGCGAGGACACCTCCGTGGGCCGCCCGTGACCCCTGCCCCATGACCCCACCCCACAACCGCTCAGAGCCCCATGGCCTTCGGCAGCCGGATGGACTCACCCTGCCATGCCCAGGACAGGGTGGGGCCAGAGTCCCTGCTCCTCCTCCTGCCCCCCATGGAAGAGCTCCCCGCGGCACACCTGGCACCAAACCGGGGGGGCACTAGGTCCTGGAGGGGCTGCCCCCTAAACAGCCCCCCTGGGCCTTGCCACCAAGCTGCCAGGGAGAGCCAGCTGTGGTTGGATCTGGTGACCGTCAGCCTGTGAGGACCAGCGCCGAGACCTGTTGCACTCGCTGCACTCGGGAAGGATGGGCTTGAGCTAAGGCAGCAGGCTAGGTTCAGTCCCCGGTTCTGCCACACTCCTTGTGACCCTGCCCTACTCACGCCTCAGTTTCCCCTCTGTAGAACAGGGATCAGTGTCAGGGCATGCCCAGAAGACAGGCCCAGTAGTGCGTGTGAGGCTCAGATATCACCATGCAGGGGCACAGACAAGGACCTGGATAGACAGACAGACTGGCCAATGACCAGACGAGAGGCAGGAACAACTTTGAGTCCCCACCAACCCAGGCTGGACTCCAACCAGCGGCGGGGCGGGGCAGATCCAGACCCCCCACTCCCTGGGCCTTCCCCCAGTGCACTGCCTCCCTCACCCACCCGGCAGACCCTGAGGACTGGTGTCACGGGGAGGGGGCCCTGACCCAAGGGTTTGGGGGCAGACAGTGGGCAGGGGGCATGCAGGAGGTTCCAGTCCAAGGCGAGACCCGGGCTCCACGCCCGGCGTCCCCCCCTCTGGGGCCTTGCCTTGCAGCCCCCACACCCCATTCTGATGCTGGGACCCCTCCCCGGGCCCTGCCCGGTGGGCATCCCATGACACGAGCACTGGGGCAGGGCAACAGGCCCTTTCCCTCCTCCTCCCAGCAGAATGGAAACTACAGCTACCTGCCGCCCTGAGCACCCACCTGCCCAGGAGCAGCCCCCAGGGGCAGCGTGCACCCCCCCGGGCACAGAGATGGAGGCCCCCAGCGCTCTCTCTGCTGCTTGCAACAGCTCCCTCACAAGAGGTAGCATCACAACACTCACCTCGTGCGGCCCGACCCCAGGGCCACGGGCGAGGACGCAGGGCCCTGCACACATGCTATTCACACCCTTGGGGGCCACGACACCCCCACACCCCTGCTTCCGTAGCCCAACGGCCCTGGCACCCCAGGAACAAGCCCCCCCCAACACCTCGGCACCCCGTCAGTAGGCCCATTGCAGAGCTCTGGGCATCGGGAAGCTGGCTGGAGGGATCCTCTCCTTCAGCAAAACACTCGCCCCTGCCCTGGGGCACCCCCCCGGAAGCTCCAGTGGACTACAATGTTGGGGGGGGTCAGGAAGGGCCCTGAGGATGGGGGGAGACTGGTCCCCTGGAGTTGACCACTCACCCTTCCAGCCCAGAACCTTGTTCTACCCAACACAGACCTGGGTGCAAATCCTAGGTAGGATCACGAGGGACAGGGACCTGCATGGCTCAGAATTGGGGGGAGTGAGGTGTCAGAGCCCAGGGCGGGGCTAGCAAGGGGCTGCGGGTCGGGAGTGAGGGGCCCCGGCAGAGCTGTGTGGGGGAGCCCAGGGCGGGGCTAGCCGGGGGCTGCGGGTCAGGAGTGAGGGGCCCCGGCAGAGCTGTGAGGGGGGAGCCCAGGGCGGGGCTAGCCGGGGGCTGCGGGTCGGGAGTGAGGGGCACCGTAGGAGCTGTGTGGGGGAGCCCAGGGTGGGGCTGGCAGGGGGCTGCGGGTCGGGAGTGAGGGGCACCGGCAGAGCTGTGAGGGGGGAGCCCAGGGCGGGGCTAGCAGGGGGCTGCGGGTCGGGAGTGATGGGCACCAGCAGGGCTAGCCGGGGGCTGCGGGTCGGGAGTGAGGGGCACCAGCAGGGCTAGCCGGGGGCTGCGGGTCGGGAGTGAGGGGCACCAGCAGGGCTAGCCGGGGGCTGCGGGTCGGGAGTGAGGGGCACCGGCAGAGCTGTGAGGGGGGAGCCCCTACCCTATTTCAGCAGTTCACGAGCACTGACATTGGCTCCCGACGCCCGTGGGAGCGACGGGGGCTCCTGGCCACCCGCTGGCTCCGGGAGGGTGGGATCTACCCATCGTGCCAAGCCCTCGGCCCCCCTCCCTCCCCTCCACATCACGCACCCAGGGAGCGGTGCTCGGGCAGCCTCGGGCCCGGGCCTTTATTTGATCTTTGCTTCTTTAACCAGCAGCCCCGAGCCCGGGGCGGCCACATGACTGGCCAGCAGCTGTTCCTGGCACCTGGCTGGCGCCGGCTGACAAACCCGCTCTGTGTCCTACAGGCCCTGCGCCGTGCGGGCCCGAGCAAACCTCCTCTGACAGGTCTCGTCACAGCCCGGCTGGCCTGGCCTTTCCCCAGCCTCCTTCCACCCCAGAGACCCCTTCACAAGTTACGCGCAGGCACCCGCCACTGGAACGCTGCCACCTCTGGAGCGGAGCACAGCAGCTGGTTAACAGCCCACCGCCATGTTGCTGAACAGCGCAGGAGAGGACGCAAACTCCCTGCCCCGGGCATTCAGTGCTGGGTGGGGGGAGCTCAGAGATGCCATGGCCATGGGGCCACCCAGGCTCACACCCTTGGAGGGAAGAGCGCCCCCTGCTGAATCACGCTCACAAGGCACCGAGCACCGAGCACCTGCATTTCCAGCCAATTTCTGGGACAGTTCGGCTGGATCTGAGACTTCGCCCCTCGCTCCATGCACACAGGGCTCAGCAGGGGCCTAGGGTCCAGCCCCTACCTGTCTGCTGGTAGGGGCCAGCCTGAACTGCCCCCCTGCTCCGCAACAAACCCGTCTCAGCCCCGGCCTGCTGGGACCCACGCTGGGGAGCGGGGAGCTCCCCATGGCTCATCCAGCCCTTGGCACAGGGGCTTGTCGACTGCCCCAGGAGCCAGCGCTTGGCCTGCAGGGATCACGCTGCACGGGCCACAGCCCTGGGATCCAGGAACAAACAGCCCCACGCCGGGTAGCGCCAGCCCTCTGGTCCCACCCTCCTCCCAGTCGCGGGGGCGGGACAGCAGCTTTGTGCCCACTGTCCATGCTGCCCCACAGAGTATGGGGCAGGATGAGATCAGCCCCCCTCACCCGTCATGACCCCGGGGCACGACTGAGATCCTAATGGATGGTCTCAGGGGGTCCTGCCTGGTGCTGTCCAGCCACAGCCCACAGCACTTAACCCTTCCCTAGCCCTGTCGCCACACAAGCACTAACCTCCCCATCCTCCCAACCCCCTCCAGGCTACAGATGGGGAAACTGAGGCACGGAGCTGGGCAGTGCCCCAGAGGGAGGCAATGGCAGAGCCAGGATTAGAACCCAGGAATCCTGATGGCCCCCAGACAGCTCTGGAGCAGGGGTTCCCCCGGTTGTGCCCTTCCACCTCGATCCCCGTCCTCGAGACAACTCCGGAGTTCCCCAGCCAGCCGCAAGGGGGTCAGCGAATGTCCTGCCGGCCAGTGCTCCCGGCTGTGCTGTGCTAAGGAAACCGCCTCGGGTGGCCCCACGCAGCCGCCGTGCCCCATGCCCACCCAGAGGGGCACCTGGGCACCAGCTGACTGATCCGTTTGGCCCACTCTGGCTCTGGAGTAGCGCCCGCTGGAGGGCCCGTCTAGAGGGGCAGGGGGCAAGCCAAGATTCTGGGGTACCCGTGGGAAGCACGTTCCTCTCGCTGGCAGCTGGGGATTAGCCGTGGGGCGGCAGGCGGGTGAGGAGGAAAGAGGAGGAAGAAACAGAGCATCTCACAGGATCCCCAACCCAATTGTGCCCAGTCAGTCGCCAGCCGCACTCATTGGACCAAGGTCCCCGTCTCCCCACCCGCGACACGCCGACCCCCAGGCCTGCCCCACTGACGGCAGCAGGAGCCCACGTGGGGCTGGGGATCAGGCCCGACGGGAGCATTGCTCCCCCAGTTCAGCCGGTCGCTTCGTCCCGGGGCTGCAGGGACCCCTGCCAGGAAAGACCCCCGCTTCCTCCTCCTCCGCCCCAGCTGGGGAGCCAGGGCCCACCCCACTGGGAGCCGCGCGGCTGTTTGTTTCCAGAGGATTACGCGGGTTGAATTGCTGCGGAGGCCAGGCGCCGGGGGAGGAAGCCCTGGGACAAAGGGCTGCTAGTTTCTCCCAGGCTGGCCGCTGCCCTGCCGATTTTCCACCCCACCCAGGAGCTCCTCAAGCGAAACCGTCAGCAACCGAGGCCCCAGGCTGGGGGAGGGGCTGCAAACGCCAGCCGCCCCCACCCGCGCAGGCTGCGACCGCCCATAAGGGCCAGGGGTGGGCAGCGCGTGGAGGGGAGACCCCAGCTGTCCGGCTGGCGGAGCTCCTCCCCCGGTTGGCATCGGGCGAGTCCCTCCTGGGTTGCCGGGGGCACTGCGGTGCCATCCCCCAGGGACGTGGTGCCTGGCACAAGAGACAGGGTGAGTGCCAGCTTCCCCTCCGGGAAGGGCACCAGGCAGGGTTGGCAGACCCACAGTGAGGATCGTGGCCTGAGGACTCCAGTCTTTTTTCAGGGGGGCTCCCTCTCCCCAGCCCACCGACGGGGGACCCGAAGCTCAGAGGGAGGCGGTTCAGGCCACACGGCAGATCTGGAAAAAGAACCCAGGCATCCTGGCTCCCGTTCCCCTGTGCCAGCGTCGGGCTGGGCTCTGTCCTCTGGAGGAGGCTTTCGTCCATCGCCCTAAGGACCTGCCGCACCCCCTGCCCTGACCGTTCCCCCGGCCCCACACACCGGCTGCTCCCTCACCAGCTCCAGCCCGCCATACTTCTCGGCCTCCCCAGGAGCGGGCCGTGGCTACGGCGCAGCGGCCTAATCCAGTTTGGCCCTGCCCGTGTAAATGGGACCAAACTGCAGCAAAGCCGGGTGAAGAAGGAAGGCGTCGCCTTGGTCTTCACTGGGCCAAAGAGTGGGGGTCAGATCCGGTTTCTACCGGGATTTGGTGCCATCCACGGCTGGAGGCCCCGGGTACGTCGGAGCCTGGCAGAGCTCTCCGGCGCCCCCCGGGGGAAGCTGGAAATGGACGTTACTCCTGCTCTTTTCCTTGCAGGGAGCCTTCGGAAGGGAAAACATTGGGAACCACCGGCTGAGGCCGGGCAGGGACGCTGCAGCAGGACCCGAGGCAGACTAGGGGAGGCCGGGGTGTGTCCCCCTCCATCGGCTCCCCGAGCCTCCACAGGCCGGCACCAGGCACAACCGGGCCATCCCAGGGCGCAGGAGTCAGGGACACCGCACCGGGGGGAGGTTTCACAGATGGCCAGTGCTGGCCCAAGGGCTTGACCTGAGGCAGGTGAATGGTGGGAACCAGCCCTAGAGCCCGGGACTAGCCCACTGCCCCCTGCAGCGCTGACCTGGCTCTCCCCCGGATGCCCTCCATATCCTTCTTCTGCCCACCCCAGAGCTCCTGCCTCTGGCACTTGGCACCGCCCAGATCAGCATGTGCCAGACACGTTCCTACTTCTGTGCACACCACTCCCCTGCACGTGCCAATGTGCCCGTGCAGCCTCGGGACGGGCAGCGCGGCCTAGTCCTCTGAGCACTGGCATTCCTGGGCTGTTACGCGCAGCATGGCCTCAACATGCTGGGGCCCTGCTCTGTGCCTCGGTTTCCCCATGTGTAAAACGGGGCGCAAGCTAATCTTCCCCAGAGAGGGGTAACGGTGATACACATTGACAGAGGGCTGCGAAGGGATCACGAGCCCAGACGCCCCAGTGATGGGCATGGTATCAGACCCCGCAGAGCAGAGACGTGTTCTTATAAACCTACGTCCTCACCGAACAGCCCCTTGTCAGCCAATCTCAGAGCAGTTTCCAGACAAGGTCAGGACAGTTATCGGCATTTTACAGCTGGGGAAACCGAGGCACGGTGCAGTGCAGCGACTTGCCCAAGGTCACGCAGCAGAGCCAGGAACAGAACCCAGTCTTCAGAGTCCTGGGCCAGTGCCCCGATCCACGGGACCCTTCTGCCCCCCAAACATGCCACCCCCCCACCCCCCCGCAACAGCGGCCAGGCTTGCCATGGGTTGGGGAGACTCAGCAGAGAGCTGGCACCTCGGGACCGCACACAATTCCTCCACATCCCGGCCTGCTCATATCACACAGGGGACCCCGCCCCACCCCCCCGGGGCTGCTGGGTGGCCCCTCGTGGCATTTCACAGGGGGCAGCACAGGCCGCAAAGCACGAGCCACATGGCACAGATGCCACCCCCACCCGCCCACGGCTTCTGCCCAAGGGGGCAGCACCACAGACAGCTCCCTGCTGGGGGAGGTAGCGTCCCACCGTTCCCGTGCCAAGGCTGCCAGGGGAGTGGGCACAGGGCTGTGCCCAGCCTCCCACGATCAGCTGGCACGTGGCTGGCTTCTCCACCTGGGCCCCCAGCGCCCCAGGGTGCTGTTCTGCCCTCGGCCGAAGGCACCCAGGCCCTGCCAGAGTAAGGACGGCAGAGGCAGGCCCAAGGCAGAGCAAGGTGCTTTGCCGGCGACCCTGTACCTGATAGCCAAGGCTGGGCAAGCAGCCCATCCAGTTCCTGCCACGGGTGGAGCCCCGGAGCCGGCACACTTGCTCAGCTGGTCTGGCACTAAAATAACTGCCAGGCACGGAGAAAAACAAACTTTCCTTAAAGGGGCAGGGACACAGGAGGCCTCCGGGTTGGGCAGGCAGCGGGGCATCGCCTGGCACTATGCAATCAACAGCCCAGAATTTGAGCTAGGGGCCCAGGAGAGTGGGGGGTCTAGGCCCAGCTGTACCACTGGCCTGCTGGGGGGCTGCTCCCCTCTCTGGTCTGTTTAGCTCGTGCCCCTGGGCCGGCTCTCGTACAGACCAAGTGACAGAATGACCCCGCTGTGCCGCCCGCGGACGCCAGGAACTAGGGGGTCCCCTGCGCCAGTCTCCCAGCAGCTCCCTCCCCGGCAGCAGGGCCCCGGGGTGGGGCTGGAGGATGGGGGGAAGCCCCCCCACCGGCGTTCTGGACATGCAGCAGGTTAGCACACGGGGGGCAGTCCCTGTTCAGGGCTGGGGGGAGCCAGCCTCAGCGCCCACAGTCGCAGCCCCCACAGAGCCGGGGGCCCTGAGTACAGCCCCCTCTCAGGGACTGGTCCTGTCCCTCACCCCACAGCGGGAGGCCCCCTCGGGGCACAGCCAGGGCAGTTCTGCTGGGCGGGGGGAGAGGCGGGATTTGATTTCGAACCCCTGGAGCTCCCCTCCAGCACCTCAGTCACTGAGGTGGGCCCGAGCCAGGCCCCAAGCCCAGCACCTGGAGGGCCAGAAACACGCCCAGAAATGAGACGAGCCGCCAGTCACCCCGAGGTCACATCAATTCACCCAACACCAGCAGAAAAACTCCCCGCCCCCCACAGCCTCCCGCTCCTTCCAGGTGAAGGACACCTGGGCCTGGCAGGCTACCCACCTCCAGCTGCTCCAGCCCCAGACGGCTCCCCAGGCCCTGTGCAGCCGCCCCCTCTCTGAGTCCCCTCCAACCTGGCCACATGCACCCTGGGGCAGCCCAGGCGAGTAATTAACGCCGTCCTGCCGATTCCCGCTGGCCAGGGACACTGCCTCCTGGTCAGAGCACAAAGCCACCAGCTCGCCCGTTCCTCCTCCCTCCAACAGCCAAAAGCTCAAGGCCGTGCTGGAAAACCCCCTCCGCACTCCCCCTCCTCCCCACGCGGGACAGAGAGCTCCGTTTCCCAGGCTCCGTGTCTCCGCACAGCCCCTCACTCGCCAAGCCAGCACCACGACACGCACCCCGCGGCTGAGAGCCAGCAAACTCATTTCCCGTGTGATTGGAACCCACGGCTCCAGGGGGAGCCACTTCTCCACTAGCCCTGCTGGGCCTCACACCCCTTCCCACCAGACATGTTTTCAGTACTTCCCCCCCAGTCCCTGCTGGGCTGCCGGCTGCTCCACAGAACAGCGCGGCCACCCTGAGACGCGTGAGCCGGGCACTAACTATCCGGCACGTTACCGCTGGGAAACTCATTCAAACCGGCAGGACCCAATTCGCTCCAATCCATTTCCCAAGGAGCAGAATGCGAGGTTATGCCTCAGTCTACCATACGTGCATTTCCTCTGGCCTACACGCCGGCCACCGGGGCACCCGCTCTGCGGCGTTGGCGACGCCCGGTGTGCCAAGCACCGGGGTGCTAAATGCTGCTCCATGAGCCAGGTGGATCAAACCTCGTCCAGAGCAGCTTTAAAGGGACATCAGCGGGAGAAGGCAAAAGTGGAGGGGCCAGTAGTTTATTCAACACCTCTTCCCCTTGATCAGACCCACAATCAAGGCCCTGCGGTGGTGAGCTCAGCCCCACGGCATCCATATCTGCCCAGGAGCTCTGGACACACCTGCCGAGCAGCTATTTAAATTCAGGAGGAACACCCCCTCACCCCCCCTCCCAAAAAAGCAGCTCAGCTGATCAACCTGGGGGTTTTCCATCACCCGCTTGGCTAAGCGGCACTTTCAGCAGCCAGGCTCCGCCCCCTGAAAAGCCCCACCCCTTTCCGCAGAGAGGCTCCGCCCACACAGACATGCCTGCCCACAGGGGCAGGTGGCAAACTAAGGCCAGTAGGTCCCCACCAAGGCGTAGCTGAACTGCTACAAGGGGAGGATTAATTGAGATGCTAAATGACTAACAGCCCAGGAGAAATAAAGCTCCGGGGAACGGCTGCTCCGCTCAACAACCTCGTAGAGAAACACACTTGGGCCAGGTTCATGAGACCCATCGCAGGGTCTCCAGGGATCGTAGGAGGGTGGAGGGCATACAGGCCTGGACAGAAGGGACAGTTTAATCCTATTGCGAATAAATCACAAGCATGAATATGCTCACAGGGGCTAGCAGGGCTGGACAGCGGATACATTTACACAGAAGAGGCTACTCCCTGCTGGCCTTTGAGGGACTAGCAAAGGGGAGAGCTGGTTTTTCCACCAGAAAGCGTAAATATTTCAAGCTAGTTCCCCTGGATACCACTTCCAATTCCTGCCTTGTGTGGCCTCACCAATCCACCCCCCAGCCTCTGAGAGTGACCTGGAGGGAGCCCTCCTCTGCTAGGGGAAAGCGATCGCTTCCTTTGCCACCGTCCTAGGCACGGGCACCGATTGGGTACAGTTTAGTTAGAAACCAACGTACCCAAGTCAAGGTTTGCTTCACGCTGCCGGGGACAGCCTGTGGGAGTTCCCCCAGCACGCGGCCCGGAGCAGCCCTCCTCTTTGTTAGGGGCACACCCCCGGCTGTAAAACCCCGAGCGTGCTTCTCCACCATGATGTGACCAGTCTCCCCTGGGATCAGGAGTCGGGACTGCCGAGCTGAGCTTTTGGGGGCAGAGATTGTCTTTTGTGCTGTTTGTACAGCACCTAACGCAGCGGGGTCCACCCCTGGCACCGCCACCAGACAAATAACAATAGCTGCATTCTTGCGGAGGGGGACTATGACTGGGGCAGTATTACGGAGTTTAGGAGTCGCCCTCTGGCTGCAGGGAAGTTGCCAATGGGGCCATCAGGTGGCTAGGGCCACTGCTTGAAATGGGCATGCGGGGGAACCGTTCACAAGTACTCCCTTCACAAGTACGCCCCTCTCTGGCCTCATCTTTAACCAAAACCAGAGCGTGTGACCTCCCAAAGCTTCGCAGCTCGCTATAGAAAAACAACGTAGGTAGGAATTATTGCGCCTGCCACCAAAATGCAGCCACCTCTGGGTTGTGTAATGTCACATGGCAACACTAGGGACCTGTTTAGATGAGGAAGTGGAAAAGGATCCCCGGGTCCAGTTGAAATTCCACGAGAGACCCAACAGGCCCCGCACCAGCTGGCAGACAGTTGTAGCGCAGTGATGGTCAGCAGAGCAGCAATCTGCAGACACGGCCAGATACCCAGGAAAAGACGCCAGATCTGTGGCCATCGGGATCTTCCTTCCTCCCGCCCCCTAGAAAGGCGCAGCACGTCTCTAAGGTGCCACAAGTACTCCTTTTCTTTTTTCAGATTAACTTTCATTACTCTGCATTCATTGTTACTTCCTCTGCCTGGAAGCGGGAACTGCCAGCATGTGGGTAAAGGGATTAGAAGGTCACCTAGTTTCACTGGAGCTTCTGTCCCAGCGCCTCCTTGGCCTCTGCAGAAATGCTGTTTTGTAACTGGCTCCACAGTAATTCCCCCTCGGGGAATCACAACAGATGTCCTCCCTCCTAAGCAACCGCCTAATGGGGCTGTGAGATGGTGAAGGGTGATTATAGTTTCCATCTTTCCTCAGTGACACAAGTACACCAGTGTTACAGGACATCTTGAACATCAGAATGGGGTGGGGAGGGGTTGCAGGGGGGCATCGCAGGGGGGAAAAACCATCCATCTCTGTAGAACTGTACAGATTCCAAGGCCAGAAGCAACCATTGTGATGATCTAGTCTGACCCCCTGTGTAGCAGAGGCCAGAGATCTGCCCCCAAATAACTCCTACAGCAGATCTTTTAGAAAACATCCACTCTTGGTTCAAAAACGGTTCGTGAGAGAGAACCCATGTCAACCCTTGGTAAATTGCTCCAATGGTTACTCACGCTCACTGTTCAAAATGTCCATCTTATTTCCAGTCGGAATTTGTCTAGCTACAACATTTAGCCGCTGGGTCATTTTATACCTTTCTCTGCTATATTGCAGAGCTATATTAGAGATTTTCTTCCCCATGTCGGTACTTTATAGACTGTAATCAAATCACCCCTTAGCCTTCTCTTTGTTAAGTTAAATAGATTGAACTCCTTGAGTCTGTCATTATCAGGCAGGTTTTCTCACCCTTTAACCCTTCCCGTGACTCTTCTCTGACCCTTCTCCAACTGATCAACATCCTTCTTGAACTGCGGGCACCAGACCTGGTCACAGGATCCCAGCAGCGGTCGCACCAGTGCCAAGTACAGAGGTAAAATAACCTCTCTGCTCCTACCTGAGCTTCCCCTGTTTGTGCATCCCAGGATCGCATTCATTCAGCTGATTATTCACCATGGCCCGAAATCTTTTTCGGCGTCACTGCTTCTCAAGATAGAATCTCTCACCCTATAAGTATGGTCAGCAGTCTTTGTCCCAAGATGTATACATTTACATTTAGCTGCATTAAAATGCATACTGTTTCCTTGCACCCAGTTTACCAAATGATCTAGAACGCTCTGATTCAGTGACCTGTCCACTTCATTATTTACCACTCCTCCAAGTTTTGTGTCATCTGCAAACTTTATCAGTGATGATTTTATGTTTTCTCTCAACTCATTGATAAAGATGTTAAATAGTGTAGGACCAAGAACTGACCCCTGCAGGACCCCAACGGAAACGGTCAATGAGGATACCCTGTTGCGTTTTGAGACCTGTCAGTTAGCCAGTTTCTCATGTGCGCTGTGTGCATTTGGAACATTTAAGTGAGCTTCTAGCCCTTATGGCTTCGGAGAAAACCTTCCAAGCATCCTGATGAACCCTGAGTCTGCAGACAGACAGCTCTCCTCTGCAGCTGCTCAGAAGTTTCTGAAGCAGCAGCAGTGTGAAAATGACAAGACTCTGGTCAGTATCACAACAGGGATTCAGAACCCCAGAGCAGAAGGGAAACTGACAGGAATCATGTCAATTTCATGCTGAAACTGCTTGGGAAAGCATTTCCCCCCTGGTTTTTCTTCTCTGCCTAGGGCTACTAGGTGTATTCCTCAGGCTCAGAGGTGCCTGGTCAATGTTCATAACCTTGCTGATCCGAGAATCGACAATCCAAGCACAGGAGCAATGCACACACACGTGTACATACCCCTGACCCCCCCCCCCCCCCCCCCCCACACACACACACACTGTTTTCTACCTTCAGGTTTTCCAGACAGCTGATGAGATGCCAGTTCTCCCACACAGCACTGATCCTCACTACACCTCCCGCCTCTCCGAGTTTGAATTCCCCACCCAAGCCGCCAGACTTGGAGTCCAAGTTACAACACAAGCAATTAATGTAACAGCCGCCAAACAGTGGGTGTCGTTTTCCCTAGTGAAATTTATGCTGCTGGGAGCAGGGCAGGGACGAGGTTTCCTCTAGGCATCGTCACATGCTCCTGCCAAAGAAGCTGAAAGCTGGCCGAGCTGCGTACCCACATCCAGCCCGGGGTACTGTTGTGCATGCCTCAGCGACGTGACCCCGCTGGAGGGAAGGGAGGTGGTGGGGGAAAGAAAGAGACACACACAGGAGAAATGAAAAGGGGAAAGCAGCCAGCCTTCAGAAAGGAATGACAACCTGCTGGAGAAGCTTGTCTGCACAGGAGAAAGTCCGATGAGATCAGCTCACAAGCCCTGCAATAACAAACCACTTGCCATTTCAAGTTGATGCCTATGGCTCCAACGTCACACCAAAACATCCTCCCCAGCTTATCAGAATGCACCAGGGGGGCGTGGGGGAGGCCTGCCTCTCGCTGCATGCCTCTCTCATGCTCGTGACTTGGATCCCATGTGCATGTTCATACGTGGGAATCCGGTCACCTTTACCCATTCCCATACCGCCAGCCTTACGGGCCTCCCCGAGGTTAATGGCAACCGTTCCATTGACCTCAGAGGGCTCTGGATCAGGCCCTAATGCAGCAATTGGGCAGGGAAGAGGGTGCTTGTTTCCTTGCTGGGCATCAAAGCATGAAGCCAGAGGAAGGACTGTGAGATTTTCCTCCTTCCAGCTGGCATCCTCATGAGCAGGTCACAGCTCCCCTCCCCGCCGGCCTTCCCAATCCAAGAATCACATTACAGATCCCCTCAGACCTTCGAGCTCCAGCCGCAAGCAGGCATATTATGCTGTGCTCAATGAACAGCTCATGGCGCAGCTGGCGTCGGCTTGAAATCCGGCAGCGCACCAATAACCATGAGTTCTCGGGGCAGCCACAGCTAGCCGGAGAGGAGCGGGCTCGCCCTCCCCATCGAGCGGAGGTGAAAGCCAGCTCCTCCAAAACCAGATCAGGGTGTATTTGATGCATCCCCCTACAGATGCTTTTCCCAGCCTTCTCCAGGCACCCTGCCAGCCCCACTCTTGGCATTCTCCCACCGTAACTCCCCAGATGAAGCTTCCGGGCGATGCTCTCCGGAGTGAGACTCTCTGCTCTGGAGGACTGCACTGCAGCCTCGCGTTCCATCCCGGCCGTTACATTCCATCGAGGTACGGAGCGAGAGGACCCAACCCCTACCCGAGCGAACGGAAGGACTCCAGTCCGGCCCTAAACAACTCGCCTGAGAACCAGGAGCTGAGCCCAGATTCTCTGCAGTCCGAATCCAAAGTCTTAACCACAGAACTGCCTTTCACGCTACGCCCCAGGAGTTTGCACAGGGCAGCAAAGGTGACAGGAGAGGCAGCCCGATGGGAAGGGGGCAGAGAAAGAGGCCCTCTCCCCGAACATGCACACGTGCGCTTTGCCAAACAGGATGGAGATCCATATGCCAGAGCAGCTGCCAGCCAGGCCAGCCCCTGCGCAGGCTAGAAGGGCAGGCCAGGGCTGGGGGAGGAGAGGCCTGGCTGGCCCGGGTCAGTCCAGAGCGGGTAGGGGCTGCTTCCGCTGTAAATCACCCTCCTGAGCCCAGCGAGGGGCCGGAGGGAGCGAGACACTTTCCCAGCACTCTGGGGACAGGGCCTCACCACTGGGGATCGGGGACCCAGCGCGATCAGGGCAGCAGGGCAGTGCCCCAGCTGCGGCCTGCCCGGCGTGGGGTGAACTGTACACTGAGCTCCTGTCCCGTGCACCCCATGCCCCCCACTACCTCCTCCCCCAAATACCCAACAACCCTCCACTTCTCCCAACAGTCCCCCCCACTGCCCAGTAACCCCCATAAACACCCCGCTCACCACAGTCCCCAGCCCCTCACCCCAACATCTCAGCCTCCAACCCCTCTGCCCCCCAACATGCCCCATAACTTACCTTCCACCTCCTCACCCCACCCCCCACAGACCTCAGTCACCCCCAACATCCCAGCCTCCAACCCCACTGCCGCCCAACATGCCCCATTGCCCCACAACTCACCTCCCACCTCCTCACCCCCCCTATGGCCCCAAAATCCCATCACCCCCAACATTCCCCATCCCCCCACAACGCATCCCCCAAACCCTCACCCCATTGCCCCCAACAACCTGCCCCATTCACTCCTGACACACTGGACCTCTATATCCCCCACTCACTCCACCAGACCCCCAACCCCAGCACCCCAACATTTCCCAGCCCCCCACAGCCACAATTCCCCCAAACTCCTCACCCCCCTGCCCCAACCTCTCCCCACAACTCCCCCAAACTCCTCCCCCCGCTGCCCCCAACATCCCCCCACAACTCCCCCCAAAGTCCCTCCCCCGCTGCCCCCAACTCCCCCCAAACTCCTCCCCCCACAACTCTCCCAAACTCCTCCGCCCACCGCCCCCAACATCCCCCCACAACTCCCCCCAAACTCCTCCCCCCGCTGCCCCCAACAACTCCCCCAAAGTCCCTCCCCCCGCCGTCCCGACCCATCAGCCCCGGGACCCTCCCGGCCACTCACCGGCGGCCCCCGGCTCCGCGCTCCGCTCCCGTCCCGGGCCAGGGCGGCTCCTCTCGCTCCCATCGCCCGCCCCGCGCTCCCCCGCCGGAGCCCCCAGCGCCAGGCTCCGCCCGGCCGCCTCCACCCCCCTAGAGCCCCCCCAGTGGGGAGGGCACCAACAAGGAGCCGCAGCTGGGGAGGGGCCCGACTCGGGGGGGTCCCTACAGACGGAGCCCGGCCCCAGCGACAGCCCCGCCCCACCCCCAGACTAGCCCCACCCGGGGGGGCCCTTTAGATGCAGGAGACCTTAGGATCCTGCTATGGGGATGGGGACCCCTAACCCCCCAGATCAGCCCTCCCCTGGGGGCCTTTTAGGGGCGGGAGACCATAGGATCCTGCTATGACGATGGGGACCCCTAACCCCCCAGATCGGCCCTCCCCTGGGGGCCCTTTAGGGGCAGGAGACCATTAGGATCCTGCTATGCCGATGGGGGCCCCCAGGATTTTGTCAGTACCCATTTATTGTGTATATTATGGTAGCACTTAGCCCCACCCCCCGTCGTGTACCAGGCTGACCCCATTGTGCCAGGTGCTGTACAAAGCTGCCCTGCTGCCCCAGCGGCCTTTCCCCACCAAGGCGGGCGTCACAGCCCCACGGCATCTGGTCGGACCCTCTTTGCCACATAGGGACCAGGGGCTGGCCTGGAAACACTAGCGGGTGGGGCTGAGCTGCACCCGGCCCCGGGAGCAAAGCATGGAGCCAAGGAAGGGAAGAGGAATGCCAAACCCCGTGGAAGCTGTACCAGGGAGGGAGCAGGGTCAGCCACGGACATTTACACCCTGGCTCTGGGGTAAAATGCCCCTGGATCTTTGCCTTGTTCAAAAGGCAGCAGCCCCATGCACATTGGGGGTTAGTACTCACTGGGAGGGCCGAGTCCTACTGAGTCACCCCTCAGCTGGGCAGGGGGGTCAGTACTCACCAGGAGGACAAAGCACCCCCAAGCAACTCACTGGGGCCAGCACTCTAGGGAAACAACACCCTCGGCTGGGTCACCCACCCTGCCACACAGGGCTCGTTCAGAGACAATAGGACCCCCAAGTACCCCCCTGGTCAGCAGCCTCACTCTTGACTCACCACCATGGCTCAGTCTGTCTCCCATCCATACAGTAACCCAGTCTGGGCCTGCTTAGCTTGTGAGAGCTGACAGCCTCCCAGCACAAGGTAGTACCAGGGGCACTCCGCAGCTGCAGGCTTCCCAGTAGGAAAATAAGAGCTTGCCAGTGACTGCTGCCAATCAGACCAAGGCCAGAGCCACATCCACTTTCAGGGGCCGAGGAAGCAAAGCTAACTTGACTGGCTGCGGGGTGCACCAACGTGTCCTCCCTGACTGCAGCTCCTGGAGCAGGCCAGGTTAACAGGAGGGTGAGGCTGGGTGCGTCATTAATTAACTCGGGTTTCCAGTGGAATTGTCATTCGGCTCTGCCGTTGCACGCTGCACGCAAGGTTGCGTGTGGCTCTGGGGCAGGGAGGGCGGGTGCTGCAGAAGTTTTACCGCCTTGGAACTCTGCTGACTCAGGCCCCAGGTCTTTGCATGTGCAGCGTTCAGCACGATTGGGCCCGGATTCTGCCTGCGGCCTCTGGGAAGTAGGGCAAGAACAAGACGAGCTTACGAGATATCAGAATCAACGGCTGGGCCCACCGAGACACGTGGCGGGCTGCTGCAGGAGCGTGGCATATGAAACCCCGGCCGTTTGTGACTCCCGCTGGCTGTGGGGCAAGTGAGCCGGTGCAGTCAGGTACACCGTACCATTCAGATATGTATGGCCCGTACGCCGTACCGGAAAGACACGTTTTCGGGGCTCTCCCGGAACCGCAATGGCGAAAGGAAGCAGAACGTGGGGCCGCCGGCAGCTCCCCCGGTGCGCTTGTACCGCCCCCAGCCCCGTCCCCAGCCCTTCTCCTGTCTGGGGTCCGTACAGCCCCGCCGCAGGACGGGGCTGGGGCTGGCGGCTGTACAGCTGCCCCGGAGAGCTGCTGGCGGCCCCATGTTCTGCTCCTTTTGCCACTGCGGTTCCCGGCCGGGAGAGCCCTGCGGTTCAGAGATCAGTATCCGGTGCAGCGAGAGGACAAAGCCTCCTCCACCCAGTAACATGGGATGGGGAGAGCGCGGGGGCCCCAGGCGGGAAGGAGTTACATGAGGGGTCATGTGGGGAGGTCACGTGCCCCCCCTTTATGTCCCTCCCATAAGTGGCCTATGCGTACGGGTAGGATAAAAATGTGATAAAAATAACAAGAAGTTACTGCTGTTGGTCTGAGCCTTGAGCACTAATAATATTCAGAATTTATTCCACTCTTTACCAACACCAAAGGAAAACGTCAATCCACACACCACACCTGTGAGATAGATAAGGACTGACCTGCATGTATTAGTCCTACTGCCCTCTGCTGGATAGAATCAGAACCGCTCACCTGTGTGACACAAGCCCTGTACTGCACACAGCTAATGGAGAGCCTTCACTAGCTCAAGTGGTAGAGAGCTGCTCTTTTGGCTGTCTGTTACCTACAGTAGCCATGCCGTCCGTGCAGAGCCCCATAAACCGTGAACATGTCCCATTCCCCAAATATTCATCTGAGTTCAGGAGTGAATCTTGATTCAATCATCTGTGCGATGCTGCTGCGTTCACTCCCCGGAAAGAGCGAACACTTGAGCTCTGCTTCCGAAGAGCCATTTTAAATCTTGACTATTCTCAGAAGGTGAATTTCAAAGTCGACAGTCAGTTGTCACATTCCCACTGGATTTCACAAAACACATGTCCTTGTTTGCATTTGCGGGCTGGAGACCTTATGTAACTAACCGACGCAGCGTGAAATACAAATCTGTGAATTTTACAATCAAGTCTGTAACTGGAAGTGCCGGCTGCTGTGGTGAGTTACCTGAATCACGCGGGATTGTTTGTCTTCGGGATTACTGCTGTGCATTACCCAGTCCGCCCAGTGGCAATGTCAAATCGTATATGCAGTTGTCATATTTGAAATCTGCATTTCACATGGGGGTGGCTGATTACATAAGCCAACATAAACAGCGCGACAGGACTCTGCTGTTGACTCAAAGCCTGGCCTTCAGCAAATTGTTTTGCCTCTTTGTGACTCAGTTTCCTCCATCTAGGAAATGCGGGTAATGGTATCTACCCTTTTTTATCCGGTACTTTGAGATCCATGCAGGAAGAGTGCAAAGTGAGCGGCAAGCGCTGCGATTTGTTATCCCATCATTAACTCACACAATGCAATGAACAAACCTCCGCAATTGGCAATGTGGGACCCATCTGCCAAAATTCTCGGCCAGAGAAATGTGAATCATTTTGAACAATATATAAATTAAAGAATTTCACAGTCTCTTCACAGACAGTCCACTGATAGGGGAGCCAAAAGGTGAAATGAACTGAACAAATGATTTGCTACAAATTAGCCGCACACTCTCAAGTCTGAATTAATTAGAGGGACGGATCCTCAGCTGGTATAAATCCCCAGCGCTGGCTTCGCACCAGCCAGGAACGAATACACTAGCAGGAGTTCAGCTACTTAGAAAGAAACAAATAAAAATTCAGGGTTTATTAAAAGTCTTTTTGAAAGCCTCGATCACCTTCCTATCCAGATGCTATTTACAGCTGCTAAAGAACGTAGACAATTTCTATCCCAAGAGAAAGGTAGCCACTGCAGCCAATGCAGGACGAAGGGGGAAAACACACAAAAGTTTAAGCGAATAAGTGAGCCCTGAGGGCCATCAGACCCACGCTTTGGGGCAGCGCCCCCAAGAGGCAGATCCATAGCTCCCCGTGGAAGCAGGCCCCACCCTGGGAAAGTTGATCTGTGGGTCTAACAGCAATAGCCTCCCAGCTGATTTGTGGGTAGGGGGCTGGAAAGGAGAGACAGGAGGATATAAAGAACGGGTAGGTAAAAATAAGAGAGGGGGGAAGTTTGGAACCCTGCTGGGAGCGGAAGTCGTTTGGAGCTGGGGTGCTTTTTCACGGCCACGCCAGCTGTGGGAGCGGGGCAGCTGGCTCAGCAGCCAAGAACCAACCCGTTAGTCAGCAAGTTCCCCTCCCCCCCCCCGTGAGGTTTTATTCCTGGAGCGGTTTAAGCGACAGCAGTGGGAGAAACCCGGCTCTGCAGGCCACGGCAGCAACGCATCAATTAACGAGCAAACAAACAGGAAAACTCGGTCTGGGTTCTAGCCCAGCCCTGGAAACTGCCAGGCAATGCACAGACCTTCCCCTCCACATGCCCAGGTAACTGTTCCCGCCTCAGGGCCAAGGAAGAGGTTAAGTTAACCCCCCAGTTTGCTGAAGGAAACAAGCCAAGCTTAAGACATAAGCTCCTTGGTGGTTTGGCGTTTCTTTGGGGATGCCCACTAGTTATGCCAATCTGTCCCACAGTAGGGGTGGCCTTGGGGCACTGGGTGGGCAAGGTTAGCCACTTTCTTTCACTAACATCTAATGAAAAAAGAAAAGGAGGACTTGTGGCACCTTAGAGATTAACAAGTCCTCCTTTTCTGTTTGCGAATACAGACTAACATGGCTGCTACTCTGAAACCTAACATCTAATGGCATCCCCTGGCACTACCAGCTCCCCCCGCCCAAGGCAATCAAAGGGCCTGAGTGGGGCCCATTACTCCGGTGTCTAGAGTTGGGCAGCCCCATGGTCCTTGCTTTCCTCATAGACTCTGGCCTGGCTGTGGAGAAATCTGCCTGGAACTCGGAGGAAGAAGCATGGGTTGCAGGAGGGAGGCGTTTGGAGGCGGAACTGGGCAGTCAGTCTGTGTGCACATGGCTAGAATGCCAGCTGCAGCAGATCTCTGTGATTAGCGGCCTGTGGTACATGAAACAGGGAGAATGAGCGCCTCCTGCTGCTGCCGTGTAAACTGCTGCAGGTGGAGTTGCTGTTGCCACATAAATTGCTGCTGCTGCTGCTCCACCAGCCACGTCAGAAGGGTCTCGGGCACCATGCTGCTCATTGGATGGAATCCCACTTCTGGCACCAACGGCAGATCAGCTGGGTCAGCAACAAACAAAACCACAACAGCCCTTCAGTCTTCCAGGTGTTTGGAGAGCGCTGGGTACCACCAGAGAAGAAAGAACATCTGTCTGTCTGGGTCCTTACATGGCCTCTATTGCTGTCAAGTCTGGGAGTCCATGGCTTCCCCTCACAACATCCCTGGGAGGCTGGGGGGGGATCACTGTCCCCGCTTTATAGATGGGGAAACTGAGGCACAGACAGTTGAAGCGGGTCACCCAAGGTGTCTGCAGCAGAGCCAGGCACTGAACCTGGTCTCCAGAGTCTCAGCCCCTTGACCACTGCCATCTTGAAATTCCCCCATGAGTCACCCAATCAGGGAGAAGAAATAACACCATGTAACTCAGATGACCAATCACCTAGTGCAAACATCAACGACTGGCTGTTGGAAGCCACAGGCCGCCTGCAGCCCAGAGGCTGCGCAATTGTTTCACATAACGAGCCAGCTACAAAGAGCTAAAGCTGAAGGAGCCTGCTGCTTGGAACAGCTGAGCCTGGCAGCTCAGGGGCAGGGGCGGTCTCTTTATGCCGTGTTTGTACAGCTCCTAGCGCAGTGGAGTCCTGGCTCAGGACAAGGGCACCTACCACAACGCACCCAGTAAATAACAACAATAAAAACAGCTAGGCTTGGCATCCTGCCAGCCCGCCCCTGCCCTCACCCTGCCCTCACCCTGCTCTCTGAGCCTGGGGCCGAGTCTCAGTCAGGAATTAACCCCTGCCTGCCTGGGTGCTTCTGGAAGGAACACAAGAGGGACAGCAGCTCAGCAAAGTGTGTGAGATTGTATTTTGTGACTCCCCAAG
Source organism: Chelonia mydas (assembly GCF_015237465.2). NCBI lineage: Eukaryota > Metazoa > Chordata > Testudines > Cheloniidae > Chelonia > Chelonia mydas. The sequence goes on along the minus strand of NC_057853.1, from coordinate 120,150,269 downwards.
CCACAGCCCCTGGCTCCCAGGGGCGGGTTCTGCAGCCCTGCCCGCACAGATGCCAGCATTTTCATCTCATAGACTCATAGGCTCATAGATATTAAGGTCAGAAGGGACCATTATGATCATCTAGTCTGACCTCCTGCACCACGCAGGCCACCGAATCTCACCCACCCGCTCCTGGAATAAACCTCTCACCTGTGTCTGAGCTACTGAAGTCCTCCAATCCTGGTTTAAAGACTTCAAGGTGCAGAGAATCCTCCAGCAAGTGACCCGTGCCCCATGCTGCAGAGGAAGGTGAAAAACCCCCAGGGCCTCTGCCAATCTGCCCTGGGGGAAAATTCCTTCCCGAGCCCAGATATGGCGATCAGCTGAACCCTGAGTATGTGCACAAGATTCACCAGCCAGACACCCAGGAAAGAATTCTCTGTAGTAACTCAGATCCCACCCCATCTAACATCCCATCACAGGCCATCGGGCCTATCTGGACCCTCAGAGCAACGTGCCACCCCCCAGCCCAATAGGCCACCAATAAAACCAGTTCCCAGACGAGGGCATGTCAGTAACACCCCACTCCTGCCAGTGCTTAATTTGCAATGAAAGACATGCCGGGGCTCAAGCAATTTTCTTTACATTCATACCTGACGCAGGAAGCCCAGCGGTGCCGGGACTACGAACCGCCAGGCCCAGCGGTGCCGGGACTACGAACCGCCAGGCCCAGCGGTGCCGGGGCTGTGAACCGCCAGGCCCAGCGGTGCCGGGGCTGTGAACCGCCAGGCCCAGCGGTGCCAGGACTCAGCCCTGGCACAAATTAAGCACTGCCTTCCGCCCACGAAGGTACCTCTGGTCCTGCAAGCGGCTGGAGGTAGGAGAATGACAGTGGAAACGTCCAGCCGTGACAAGCCATGGAGGAACCTTGTTCCCCAGAGCCATAGATTCACCCCAGTGCTCATGGCCCAGGAGGCAGCAAAGTAACCCAGAGAGCAGGGCTCAGGACCCAACCCAGCTGCGTGCAGCTGGGAGCTCCCCATCCCCTCCCCCCCCCCCCCCCCCCGTCCATCAGCTGATGGCAAAACAGGCTGGGCCATGAATTACCTTTCTTTCCCCAGGCTCCGCTGCTGATCGCGGGCGCTGACCCAGCAGGGCCCCCGTTCCTCTTCCTTTCCCTCCCTAGAACACCTCAGCAACAGCCTCTGTCCTCCTCCTCTGCCTTATCTGAGGACTTCTCAGGGCAAGGCCAGGCCGGCGCCACGGTCTGCTTCCCTCGGCTGTGCAGGCACAAACACCGAACGCACCCAGAAAGCGGCAATTAGCCCTGTCCACCCTGTTATTGGCCTGTCTCCCTAAATAGGGCTCACCCTCAAACGAGGAAGCAGCCAGAGGTTAATAAGAACCCCACATGCCGGCGTGAAGCCCCAGCTGCTCCCAGCACAGGGCTGTTATTAAGGAGAACACTGGCGAGGAATGCCAAGCCCTCCAGGGCATTTAGAAAGACACCACGGTCTCCATCGCTGTCTTGATTGCAGACACGGGGCAGCAACCGGTTTGTGTAGCTTTAAATATTCTTTGGGAGAAACTATAATTTCCTGCTTCTACCGCACCCTGGGATTGTTATTTACCATTTGTATTAAAGCAGGGCTCCATGATGCATGGGGCTGTACAGACAGAGCAAGGCACAGTCCCTGCGGGGCTGGTAGTTTAAGCCGACAGTTCAGCTTGTTATCCCCAAATTACAGATGGGGAAACTGAGGCACCAAGCTGAAATGACTTGCCCAAGATCACGCAGAGAGTCTGTGTCAGAGGCAGGAACTGGAGCCAGATCTCCTGGGTCCCAGCTCAGTGTCTTATCCCCAAGGCCAGCCTTCCTCGCTCCGCCTTCAGCCTGCTCATTGATTAGCCTTGCCCACCACCCAGTCAAGGAACTGATCAGGGCTTGGCAAAAATAACGAACCCAATTATCCAGGCAGCCAAGTCCCACAGCACAAAGTGGCATTAAAGCAGCTGGAGACGGCCAGTGGGAAACTCCATCTTGGGGGGCAGGGGAACTCCCCACCACTGGAAAGCTGGCACCTCCTGCACCAGCCATCTACCCTTCGCAGCCGGTGAGGGCAGGGCAGGGCAGGGATCCACTGCACCCTGTCTGCCACTGGTATAAGTTAGAACTTCTCCTTTGTGCCAGGGCTGGGCAGATCAGGATCAGGGAGTCGCGGCTGGGGCCTCGGTCTCGTGCCAGCCCTGGGAGCGGGGTGCATTCCCCCAAGGCCACCCTGGGGCTGTCTCAGTACGTACAGGCCTCTGAGTTCCTGGGTCTGCTTGACAATCCGGGTTTGTGTCTCTTTCCCCAGAGCACGCCAACTTTTCTCTGCCAGCCGGGGGTGGGCGGTGGGAGAACAGCGTGCTCCACTCCGCCTCGATCTGTGAGCCCTGGCGCCACGCTGGAGCCCAGCTGCTCTGGGCAGGAGACGCCACCGACGTGGGTGATCCTGGGCTGGGCCTGGACTCCGGGCAGCAGGGTCAGGGGAGGGCAGCGCTCAGACAGCCGGGCCCCAGCCAGAGGAAGTCCAGCTGGTGACAACGCTTCTCCGGGCTCAGCAACTGTTCTGGGAAGCAAGCTCAGTGAGGGGTGTCGGGCGGGCTGCTGACCCGCTGGGTGGCGAGAAGAAGTGGGCGTCCCTGCTGAGCGCAGGGAGGCGTTTCCTGGGGGCAGGAGGGTTGGTGAGTGCCGGAGGGCTCCTGGGGGGACGAGATCTCGGCTGGCGTCACACACAAGGGCTTGAGGATGACCCACCCGACACGCCAATGCAGGGCACCGCAGATTGGGCGCCTGGGGCAATGCCTGCATGGGGAACCAGGGCCCGCTGCTCTGCCAGGGACGTTTATCCCTCACTGAGGCCTCAGGGCTCCAGCCAGCCCAAGGGAGAGACACAAAGAACCCAGTGGTGTCTGCTCGGCCAGGCACCCAGCTCCAGGTTCAGCCCAGCCTGCTCCCCCCGGGGGCCCGCTCAGCCCAGCTCATACTCTGGGCATGGGGCGCAGGAGAGGGGGCTCCAAGGGGAAGCTGCCAGCCTCCTCCCAGATCTCCTCTGTGGCCACCCCTCTCTATGGGCCCACTGGGGACGGGCTCTGCTGGGCTGATGCCCCGGCCCGGTGCCATAACAGCCCATGCGTGGTGCAGGCTGAGACGGGGCCCCGCGCAGCCCGGCCTTGGTGCAGTGACCACGAGACCTTCCCAGGCAGGTCGGGACCCGCTGGCCATGTTCTGCCTTCCCAGATAATACACGCAGCTGCTGTGTCCCTCACCCCGGGGGAGTGAAGGACACTCCCCCCACCCAATCCTGTGCACCCAGAACAGTCTAACCACCAACTTCCCCACCGCCTGACCCCTCCAGGCCTGACCACACAGGCTGTGCGCCTAGGGTTTCCAGGTGTCTGGTTTTCGACTGGCACGCTCGGACTAAAAGGGACCCTGGCGGCTCCGGTCAGCACCGCTGACTGGGCCATTAAAGGTCTGGTCGGCGGCGCCGGGGGGCTAAGGCAGGGTCCCTGCCTGCCGGGGCTCTGCATGACTCCCGGAAGCAGCGGCATGTCCCCCCTCCGACTCCTATGCGTAGGGGCAACCAGGGGGTTCCACACGCTGCCCCTGCCCCAAGCACCAGCTCCAAGCACCAGCTCCGCCTCTCCCATTGGCCGGGAATCATGGCCAATGGGAGCTGCAGGGACAGCACCTGTGGACAGGGCAGCGCGCAGAGCCGCCTGGCTGCGCCTCTGCATAGGGGCCAGAGAGGGGACTTGCTGCTGCTCCCAGGAGCTGCTTGAGGTAAGCGCCGCCTGGATCCTGCACCCGTGACCGCCTCCCACACCCCAACCCCCAGCCCTGATCCCCCTCCCACCCTCCAAACCCCTCAGTCCCAGACCACAGCACCCTCCTGCACCCCAAATCCCTCATCCCCAGCCCCACCCCAGAGCCGCACCCCCAGCCAGAGCCCTCACATCCCCACCCCAACCCCCTGCCCCAGCCCAGAGCTCCCTTCCACACCCTGAACCCCTAATTTCTGCCCCCCCCGAACCTGTACCCCAGCCCAAAGCCCACACCCCCTTCCACACACTAACCCCCTGACTCAGCCTGAAGGCCCCTCCCATACTCTAAACCCCTCAGCTCCACCCCCAGCCCAGAGCCCCCTCCTGCACCCCAAAGCCCTCATCCCTGCCCCCACAGCTGGCACCCCCAGCTGGAGCCCTTCTCCCCTCCCGCACCCCAACCCCCTGCCCTAGCCCAGAGCTCCCTCCCACACCCTGAACCCCTCATTTCTGCCCCCCTATAACCTGCACCCCAGGCAAAACCCATACCCCCTCCCACACCACAACCCCCTGCCTCAGACTGGTGAAAATGAGCGTGTGAGTGAGGGTGGGGAGAGCAAGCGACAGGGGTTGGGGGGTGGGATGGAGTGAGCCAGGGCCTCGGAGGAGGGTGGGGGCAGGGGCGGGGCAAGGGTGTTCGGTTTTGTGCAAGTCGAAAGTTGCCCACCCTCTACACAGCCCGGTCCCCCGCCCGCACATCTCTGGGCAAAGCCAGGGCCTAGGCAACGTGGAACGAGATCAGCTGGTGTCCGTGTACTCTGCGCGGGGCAAAGGGTACAGCCGGGAATCTGAACAATGGCCGTGTGTGACATAGCAGTGCCAGGGCACCTCAGGGAAACCTGAGAGGGGTGGGGTGGGTCGATAGATAAGATAGGAAGGGGTGGGGGTGGGGATGGGGATAGATAGATAGATAGATAGATAGATAGATAGATGATGGGTGGGTGGGTGGGTACGGAGGATGGATAGATAGATGGTGGGTGGGGATGGGGCTGCATAGATAGATGATGGGTGAGTGGGTGGGTATGGGGATAGATAGATGATAGGTTGGTGGACATGGGGATAGACAGATAGATGTGGGTGGGTATGTGGGTGGCTGGATGGGGATGGGAATGGATAGATAGATGGTGGCTACATGGAGATGGGAATGGATAGATAGAGAGTGGGTGGGTGGATGGGGATGGATAGATAGAGGGTGGGTGGGTGGATATGGGGTTGGGGGTATGGGGATGGATAGATAGATACTTTCATTCTGAAAGAATCCAAGTGTCTTTACAAACTCCCTATACAAAGGAATCTCTTGATCCATCAATGAAATGCAACTTCCTCTGGGGTGTGACACATCAGCTGCCTGGCAACATCTCCTAAGAGCTTACAGCCCACGGCTGAGAGGAGCAATGCACCCTGTTGAGTCAGGAGGGCAGTTCAGGTTGAAGCCACTTGGAATGTGACCAGGCCACTGGGGTTCACATTTTGACTCATTCCAGCCGCATCACGCGATCCCTAGTGACTCAGTCCAGTGGATCCTGATCCGGCCTGTTAGACCAGCCGGCCTGTCTGCGGGGACCTGAGCAGGGCTCTCCCACAGAGCCCTGGACAGTCCCAGGCTCCAGGCCCGTTTTCAGCATCCCACCTAACGGGGCGCCCGTCACTGGAAGACAATGCCACAGACCCCCAGTGCCAGGAGCGAACGGGTCTGAGGGTTTCGCCGAATCTAACAGGTCACTTTGGTCACAAAGGCCCCAAGGCCAAATTTCCCCATTGCCCCACGCCTGCCCCCGGGTCACAGCCTCCAAGGGCCAGGAGGCAGTCCTGTGCATCACTGCCGACATGCTGGAGAAGGGGGTATGACTGCAAAGCACTGGCTGGGGCATGCCCTGCTCTGCTGCGGGGTGACCTGGGGCAAGTCTCCATGCCTCGGTTTCCCCATCTGGATGTGGGCTAATGAGCCTGACCTCCTTCATACGGCGCGTGGATCACTACAGGCCAGAAGAGCTAGAATTGCGCCCAGGGCTGAACAGCCCCTGGGTTGGGGAGTTGCAGGCAAAGCCCTGAAGTGCAGTGGGTGAAGCAAATCCCCAGCACCCCAGGGAGGGGGGATCCAGCCCTGAAGCTCAGACCAGGCTCCTACTCTGTGCCCATCACCCCAGCCTCTAGGCTCACTGGCTGTCGCTGCTGGGCCTCGTTAGGTCTGTAGCCCATTTGCCCTGCATGCCCCCAGCACCCCGATCGCAGGCTGGCAGGGGAGGGCACTAACCCGCTAACCCAGCAGCACCGCCAGTTCCCCCAGGGCTCAGCAGGGCAGCGGGGCTCATGAAGCAGACACCCAGTCGGACACACCAGGTGGTCAGACAAGAAGGGGCCAGGCTGTGGGAGCAGGGCAGGGGTGAGGGCTGTAGGGTGAGCGCTCTGGCTGGCACCGAGACACAGCAGGCAGATGCCCCAGGCTGCTCACCAGGGATCTGGTGGTGGAAGCAGGAGACTGACAGCAGGACACCTGGGTTCTATTCTCAGCTGGATGAGGGAGTGCAACCTAATGGGTGGAAGCATGGGAGAGGGAGCCAGGACTTCAACCCCTCCCACCCCCAAAGGACTGGACTCTAATCCCCGGGATACCTGGTAACCCCCAGCAGCCAAGGGGCCTGGATGCAGGAATTGGAGTGGACACAGACCCCACTTCACTAAAGGGAGGGGCATTGACTGGGGCAGATTTTTCCTCACTCCCATCCACCGCCGTCTTCTGCCTGGCTGCTGTTTTTGGGGCACACGCAGAGGTGCGATCCCCCGAGCAAAGGCCCCCAGGAACTGCCTGTCTCTGCAGTTAGAATTCAGTGCTCCTGGCACGTCCCACGCCCACGAGCCTCACCTCAGCGCCCGCCCTGGGGGTGAAGGCGTCGCACCCCAAATTGTGACACCGTGGTCATCGCAGACAGCAACAGGCAGCGCTTGAAAGTGGGGTTGGGGGAGATAAACACCCCATAGTCTGGCCCCTCATCCAACCTTCCGCCGGGACCGCAGCCCTGATGCCACGGGCAATGGGCCCAGAAAGCCAGGGCACCACGCAGCAAACCAGCAGTGAGCAGGCACCAGGCCCTGACCCTCCCTTAGCGCTGGTGGTGCCCGACTGCAGCTACAGACTTGGTGCTTTGGGCTGCTCGGCCCTGAAAAGAGCCCTTGGGGAAAAAAGGGTTCCCCCACCATTTCCAGCCCTCCACGGAGGCCAGGCCAGGGGGCTGGGCAGCCGGCTCAGGTCAGCAAGTGTGTGACCGGACTCGTCTGCCTCTCGGGACAGTGTGACGGGGAGAGAAGTGAAATCCCCAGGGAGCAGCATCTCGGTCTGGGCCCACTGCTAGTGGCAGGGACGTGTGGGGAGATCCCCCCCCGCCGTGACCCCTGGGTGCAGCTGCCTCTCCCAAAGGCATCCTCTGTCTCCCATCAGTCCCACCTGTGCAAAGCAAGCGGGTTAACCCCTTGAATGCTGGCATGCTGGCTCACTGAGATGCCCAATGGCCTAGCCTGATGGGGGCTGGGCCCCTGTGAAACTTGGGGTGCATTGCTCCGGCAAGGGTCTGAGGACAGGAACCCCACAGAGCTGGGTGGGGAACATCTACACGAGGACTTCCTGTCAGAAACATCTTGCAAGAGAAAATTGGGGGGGGAGGGGGTTTCACAATGGGGCATTCAGGATGGAGGCTGCTGGATCAGACCACAGCCGGGCCTGTCTAGCTTAGGGTTTTATGCAGCTGCCCATCACCATGGCATCTGGGCACCATCTCCAGCAGCAGGGAAGAAACCCTGCTCTGGCAGCTCCCACAAGCCTAGTGCCAGCCCGAGCAGGGGTGGCCAAGGGGAGACAGCAAGAGAGTGAGTTTGTCTGTGGGGGGGCGGAGGGTGAGAAAACCTGGATTTGTGCTGGAAATGGCCCAACTTGATGATCACTTTAGATAAGCTATTACCAGCAGGAGAGTGGGGTGGGAGGAGGCATTGTTTCATGGTGTCTGTGTATATGTCTTCTGCAATTTCCACAGTATGCATCCGATGAAGTGAGCAGTAGCTCACAAAAGCTCATGCTCAAATAAATTGGTTAGTCTCTAAGGTGCCACAAGTCCTCCTTTTCTTTTTAAGGGGAGACAGGGATGCACGACCTGAAATCGCCGGCACCAGCAAGAGGGACCCCTTACCCCCCACCCCCGAATCTATGGCAGTAGGGTGAGGTGGGGCAGGCCCTGGGGATCACTAAACTTTGGTGGGGGTGGCAGGAGCTGAACCCCAAACTGCCCAGAGGGTCCTTGCAGTGGGTGCGACTGGATTTAGGGGCAGGGCCAAGTGGGATAAAGGGGGCACCCAGAGTAACTGATCTGCTTGAGAAGGGCCCAGATGGGTGGGATGTGACGGGGAAGCTTGGGAAGGGGCAGGTTTAGGGGCCTGCTGCTCCTGAATCCAAGCAGCAACCATGGCCCCCCAGCCCCAAGCGGTCCCCTGACCCACGCCGCTCCGTCCTGCCGGCTGGGGCACCATGTGGTGCAGGGGCTCGCTTCGGAGGGCCGAGCCAGGTTCAGTGCAATCTCCTGCTGGAAACGATTAAAGCTGGATTAGAGCGCCGGCTGGCTCCAGCCTGTCTGATAGGCCTAAAACCCAGCTGAGGGGAGAGCGAGCCAGGGCAGAGCGCGAGCCAGAGAGAGGGTCCGCTGGGCCTGGCGCTGAACCTCGCTGCACGGCCCCGGGCAGCGTTACAGGGGGAGGGAGTCTGTGTGGTGTTGGGTGCATCTCTGTGCTAGCCTCTGGCACACACACACAAATACACACACGTGTGTGCGGGTGCGAGCTCTGCCTGGAGCTCTCTGGGAGACACTGAACTCAGGGACGGAGGCACGGTGCCCACCACTGAGCTGCCCACGATGCCACAGCTGGGGGAGGGGGTGCGTGGTTGCGCTGCTCTCATGCGCCCAGTGCTGCACGTGCTGGGGCCGGGGCTGAGGGCGGGCCGGGGGCTGTTACTCTCCAAGAGCAGGAAGAGACGCGAGGGGAAGCACCATGGGGCCAAGCTACACTGGGAGAGAACAAGAGCAAGCTCCCCCCGCCCACCCTGCAACGCTCCCCTTCCCACTCCCTGCCCCGTCTCCCCCCGGCTGCCTTCCTGCGCTCTCGGCCAGCGTCTCGGGGCGTTCCCTGCTTCTCGCTAAGCCCCAGCTCCTGGAGTCAGGGGAGCCCGGGAGACGCTCGGCTCTCGTTTAAAACAACATGAGCTTCTAGCCCTCTTGCCCTGCGCTCTCTTCAGAGCAGGGACCGCGGCGCCCCATGGGAACCGGGGGCGAGATAAAAGTCACCATTCGCCCCTCGTTACCCACAGCCCCACGTGGCAGAGCTTTACACAGCGCCTGGCGCATGCATGTACCCAGCTAGGGGAGACATCGGCAGGCACCATCTAACCCTGGACGTTCACCCACAGCATCTTCCCAGCATGAAACCAGGTCAGCTCCCAACCAGCACTCAGAGACTACGGGTCCCAGCATGCACTGCTCTGATTAGCAGGGCGCATTGCACGCTGGGACCTGTAGTCTGTAGTGTAAAACTCTCCCTTGGCTAACAAGGTTGCATTTTAGCTGCCCCTGGTGCTGCAGAGCAACTGAGGCTGGGGGCTGGTAAATATTTTACCGTGCCCTAAGGTAGGGATGGCTGGAAAATAAATAAAAACATCCTAGGCAAGGAAATTCCTCTGGAGTTTGCGGCTAGACGGACTCTCACACGCAGGCGGGATTAGAACTCAGGACTGTCTGCACCGGCAGAGCCTGAGCCGGGGAGCTCTGCCGCTGATGGGGCGCTGAAGGCTCCTGCACTCTGACAAACGACTCTGGAGCTTTGCAGCCCTGAAGATTCCCATTTCCTCTTTTTGGTTTGGGAAGATCCCACCATGTGACTCAGCCAACCAATGAAAACTGGTGATTGAGGGTCGGGGTGGGGGGACGATGAACCCTAAAACTGATGACTGATCAATGGGGATGGTCATAAAAAAATCTGGAAAGTTTGGGGGGAAATCAAAGCATTTTCTTGGGGGAAAAAAAAGTCAAAAAAGGCCAATATTTCTATACTCCAACCAGCTCCCTGCCCTGCAGCCCATCCACCAGCACCCAGGACCCCTTGCACTAGCACGGGAACTGACAGCAGGGAGAGAGAGGCTGGAGGATCTCACACAAACTCCTCCCTCCCATAAGGCAGACCAGGCTCCTCATTATACCGATGGGGAAACTGAGGCACGACGCAGGAGTACGAGCCCTCCAGCGTGTCTGTCTCACTCTCCAGCCGCACCGGCCTTTCCCCCAGTGGCGGTCTGATTGCATTGGCGCAGTTCCTCCCCAGAACACCGGCCGTTCTCTCCCGGAGCGGGCACCGAGTCTGGCACGTTCACGCCACTTCTAGGAGGGAGGAGGCTGGTGTGCCGGAAATTAGGCCTAAAGACAAATTGAGGAAGGGAGGGGCTAGTCTACCCCCCTGCTCCCTTATGGGGTCCGTAGGAGGGGAGACTTTGGTGGGGACAGGAGGCTACCGCGACGCTGGATGGATGGAAGACGAGAGAAGGAGCGAGTCGCCCATCCAGCTGCCACCCCTGGGACCCCACCTTCCTCTCCTAATCCCAAGAGATGTCCTGGCCAGGCCCAGCTGGAGAGAGGGACCCGGAGGACTCCAGCTCGATCCCAAACAGCACCTGGGATGGGAGACGTGCCGCCCCACCCCCACTGGCTCCTTTTCCTTCTCCCCTTTCCTGTCTCTCTCCTTGTGCCTTGTAGTCAGGGCCTGGCTCATCCCCGCTGCAAGCCTGCGAAAAGGGAAAAGCAGCTAGAAGCTACGTCCTCCAGGGCCCGACGCTGGCACAAGTTTGCCTGGTCTCAGGGTGGCTGATCAGACCGGGGGGGCCGGGCCCATGTTTTTCCAGCAAGGAGGTTGCAAGTGAGTCAACCAGAGACAGAAGCTGCATTCTCTGCCTTGGCTGGTCTTGTCTGAACGGACGACAGCTCCAACCAGCTCAGCTCCCTTCTCTTCCCCCTCCCAGAACAGGGACTACCATCAAATGGGGGCTGGACTCAGGTGGCTCCTTCTAAAAACTCTCCCCAGCTAAAGGGAAAGGGGCCACCGGAGGCTGTTCCCTTGAAAACTGATTGAGCCTTTCACATCTCTCCCGGGCTGGGTGAGAGTATTCACACCTTGCGCAAAGTCACATACCAACTGTTGCAAATACAGAAGGGGTCCTGGGGAGGGGGGAGGGAGGGGGGCTGCTCCGGTGCACATCGGGGTCCCAACTGAACAGTACTTTTACTAACGCTGGGCCTGATCTGGGGACAAGCACCCGGCAATGCTCAGAGAGAACTGGCCATTCTCAATATCCGATTCATAGAGCGGGCTACAGCTGGAAGGATTTTTAAGGGATCGTTTGCAGGGGCGCTAAGCAGGTCTCCGGATGCCAGCTCCCGACCTTTGGTTAACACTGTTTAATGCTGGACGGTGCCTGGGTTATGTTACCGCCTTGGCTCTTTGGGCCCCTTTATCCCATAGAAATTCAGGCACCAGGAGCCAAAGAAAGGCAGCGAGAAAGGGGCCTTCTCGCCAGCCCACTCCAGTGCAGCACTCACACCCACCAACGAGCCAGTTGCGGGGACAGACCCTCCATGAGGCGCTCGTGGGGGCGCTGCCAGCTTCCTGTGAGAAATGCCACCTCCCTGCTCCGTCCTCTGGCTCTGGGGGAGCTTGTCCAGCTGAGAGCCGGGGTCCCTCTCCCAAGTGAGGAGAGAGAGAGAGACCGACAGCCGCAGCCTGCAGTGGGGCATGCGCAGTGCCGGGGCCTAGCCAGGAAAGACACGCGGGAGCAGGCTGGGCTCAGAGAGCGCCAAGACACCAGCCAGACCCCCCTCTTTGGCTCCAATGCCCCATTCTCCAGCTGCCTGGGAACTGAGAGGGGGATTCCAAGAGAGGTGCTGGGGCTCACATGGCTGGAGAGCTGGGTTCTCGGTCTGGTCAAGGCTCTTCACCGTGCCGTGCCTCAGTTTCCCCTGTGTAGAACAGGGCTCACGCCCTGGGAGCCAACGTTGGCATGGAGTGGGGATCTCGGTCTCTCCCGCTGAGCACAGTACCATGGGGCCCGCAGCTGCCAAGTTCAGCTCCCAGCGGCGCTGCCAGGCTACGGGGCGAGCACACGCAGCAAAGACACAGACCGATTCCCGCCCAGAGGGCCCGGCGAGCAGCCCACGCTTTGGGGCAGTGATGGGGAGGTAGTCGGGTGCTCAGAGATGTGCCTCCCAGCCTTATCCCCGTCCCTCCCGCCCTTCAGCCAGCAAGGTCCCTGTCCGCCAGCCAGATCCTTACCTAGATGGGCCTGTCCTGGGTCAGTGCAGTTGTCCCCAGCAGAGCGTGGGCGGTTCAGTGCTGGGGTTCATTCCTCGGTCCCGAGGCAGAGGGAGACCATCGATGATGCCAGCCGCAATTCCCATGGGGTCCTGAAGAGGCAGCCCCTGCTGGCTCTTCTCGCCTGCTGTCTGTCCACCTTCGCCGGGCCAGGGGACGGCAGGGTCGCCGGGAGCCGGGCCCCGCATTTGGAATGGGCAGCGTGGGGCAGGCAAGGTGGCACCTGGCAGCCTGCTGTCGGCACAGGGCCCTGGCAGGAGGTGGGCGCCGTGGCTCAGAGGAAGCCTGGGGACTGAGCTCCCCAGAAGGCCCTGTATGTTAGGAGGACCCAGAGCTTCACACAGGGCCTGGCTTTCTGAGGGGGCCCGCTGGGCACAGGGGCTAGCTTCAGCAGGAAGCCAGCTGAGACCTGGTGGCTCCGCCTGCTTTTTGCTTCGGGTTTGTGGGCTCTTGCCCATGGGAAACTCAGGGGGCACGAACCCCATGCAGACTGGCACCCCAAGGCCAACGCAACCCTCGCGCAAACCCCACCCAAGCCAGCATGCCGGGGAATCAAACTCACCATCGGGTCAGGCCAGGCGGAGCACAGAGCTGGGGTCCTGCCCACTGGGCTGGTGACAGGGCACCAAGCAGAGCCCAGGCTACGTTTAAATACAACTTGCTGTACTCCTCTCCAGCCACCTGGGGCCAAACACAGACGGGTCAGGCCGGGTAGGGACTTCCAGGTGATTTATTTCAGATTAAGGAAACCCCGTCCAGGAAAGAACCAATGTAAAGTCTCCCTCGGTGAGAGCGCACGCAGCGGTGCTCTCTAGCAGTCAGCCTCTGAACTGGATTAGAACAGGCAGCGCATTGAAAGGTGCAGGACACAGATCACTTCTCCTCCCAGTCACCAGACTCTACACCCCAGCAAAGATCTGCCTTCAGACCAGCCACGGGGGGCGCCAGCTCTTACCAAGTCCCCTGCTGGACTCACCTGCCTGGCATGAGGACCCAGGACCCTCTGGGCTCCAAACCTTTTCCCCAGACAAGATGCTGCCAGGCAGATGGCCTGGCTTGACCAAGAGCACAACCTACGCCCAGGCCACTCTAGCATGGCGGGTGGGAAGCGGTCGGTACGTTCGTGCTGGGTGGGGCCAGTGCTGCAGGGACATCAGACAGGCCCCGAGGCATCTTGCCCCTCTTGGCGCATCAACACACAGCTGGCCTTGAGCAGGGCATTCTGGGAGAGCGGCCCGCCTCTCCCATGAAATCCTTCGCATCGCATCCATCACAATCTCTCCACCGCCGAGAGGACAGCTAGACAGCCCCTGAAATCCAGCCAGCGGATAGCGACCACGCCAGCAGACAAAGGGGTGGGGGGGTGTAGCAGCATAGTCCTCAACCCTGATGACTACGTTAACAAGCCAACCGACAGCTCGCCGACACCAGCTACTGTACGGAGCGCAAAGACGACCCCACACCACAGGTCACCCCAGAATTTAAGGCCATCATCAAACCCTTCCCCAGCAACTCCAAGAGACACTCTGCAATCTCATCCGCCCTCGAACCCGCCCCAGGGACCTTCTATGTGCTCACCAAACAACACAAACCATCAACCAAACAACCCAAACAGCAGACCCATCGTAGCTGGCCACAGCACTCTGACTGAAGGAGTATTGGGACTGACAGAAACCAGCCTCAAACCACTCACCGCACAAAGGGCCAAGTCCCTCCAGGACAGCTGACTTCCTCCAGAAACTCTGCACCATTAACAACCGCCTTCAGAACACCATCCTCACCACCACGGGTGTCACCTCTCTATACACCACCTCACCCCACCTCACAGACCTCACCATGACAGCATCGCCACCTGCCTCCAATATTTACAAGACACTGGACAACCCTCAGATCTCCACCCCCAACTCATCCGTTTCATCCTCACGCATAGCAGTTTTACATTCAACAACCAACCCTTTGTCCAAACCATGGGAACAGCCAAGGGTACTAGGATACCTCCCCAATATGCCAACCTCTCCATGGGCCACCTTGAGGAAGAATTTCTGGACAGATGCACCATGAAACCAATGATACACCTGAGAAACATTGATGGTATTTTCATCCTGTGGACAGATGACCTAAACTGTGTCACAGATTTCCACTGCAGCCACCACCACCCATTCATTAAACTCTGTCTGAAACACTCCCACACCAGCATCAACTTCCTGGACACCACAATCTGCTTCAAGCCGTCATGGGTTAAGAGGGAAGGTTCTCTCATGGATCGGTAACTGGTTAAAAGATAGGAAACAAAGGGTAGGAATAAATGGTCAGTTTTCAGAACGGAGACAGGTAAACAGTGGTGTGCCCCAGGGGTCTGTCCTGGGCCCAGTCCTATTCAGCATATTCATAAATGATCTGGAAAAAAAGGGTAAACAGCGAGGTGGCAAAATCTGCAGACACCAGTATGACCGTTCTTTTGTTCTTAACCATGGAACCCTACATCAACTACAGACAAAAAGCCCACGGATTCCCACATCTACCTTCACCGACACAGGAACCGCCCCAAATAGACCAAGAAAGCAGTATCTACAGCCAGGCACTCAGAGACAACTGCAAATGCTCTGAGGAGAAGGCTGGGGATACACACCAGAACACATCTAAAACTGCCTTCCTCAAACAAGGACACTCGACCGGAAAAGTAGATTGTACCATGGAACAGACCACCCAAATACGCTGAGAAAGTCTGCTTCAGTACAGAAATAAAACCCCCACCAACTTCGCACCCCTTGGTTAAGAACATAAGAACGGCCAGACTGGGTCAGAGCAAAGGTCCATCCAGCCCAGTATCCTGTCTGCCAAGAGCGGCCAGTGCCAGGTGCCCCAGAGGGAATGAACAGAACAGGAAATCGTCAAGTGATCCATCCTGTCGCCCATTCTCAGCTTCTGACAAACAGAGGCTAGGGACACCATCCCTGCCCACCCTGGCTAATAGCCATTGATGGACCTATCCTCCATGAACTTATCTAGTTCTTTTTTGAACCCTGTTATAGTCTTGGCCTTCACAGCATCTTCTGGCAAAGAGTTCCATAGGTTGTCACCTACCACCCCACACTGGACCCCATACTCAATGGGGACCACACCCTGAAATAAATCTGTCCTGGACCCCCTCTTCTGGCCTTCAAACAACCCCTGAACCTTGCCAAGCTCATAATCAGAAGCAAGCTCCACACAGACCAGGACACACCAACTCAAAGCAGCACCAGATCTGCAGACTCCACTGATACGATGATCAACGCCCCCCATAACACACCTGTCAAGATCCATGGGTCCCACACAAGCTTATCACAGCACGTGGTGTACCTCATCCAGTGCACTAAATGCCCCAACAACAACTTTGTGGGTGGAACCAGACAATCTCGACGCCCTCGAATGAACTCACACAGGAAAACAATCAAACACAAAACCACCGCATTACCTGTGGGCGAACACTTTTCACAAAGCAATCACTCTGTCTCTGAGCTCTCGGTCCTCATCCTCAAAGGAAACCCGCACGACGCCTTCCAAAGACGAGCCTGGGAGCTTACATTCATAACTCTGCCAGACCCCCAATGCCACGCACTTGACAGAGACACTGGATTTATGTCTTATTAACAAGTTATAATCCAGATTTAACCCCTGCCCCCAGTTTTTTTCTTCCCCCCTCTGACTGGGGTTGGGGGAGGTTAATGGGCCACTTCACTTTAAACGGTCCCTTGAAATGTGTGTTAACTACTTCTGCTAAACAACCTGTTCCACCTCGTGTTTAGCTGTTACGCTCTGAGCCCGTTTCCTGGCCCTGAAGAAGAGCTCTGTGTAGCGTGAAAACGCGCCTCTCTCACCACCAGAAGTTGGCCCGATGCAAGATATTACCTCCCCCACCTTGTCTCTCTGATAGCCCGGGACCAACACGGCTACCACAGCACTGCATACACCTCCCCCCTGGCATTTCACTCTGGCGTGTCCCAGCCCATAGCATGAGACCGTTCTGCTGATCGGGGTCAGCCCGGGGCAGAGGGCTGGGCAGGGCAGACAGGCTGCCTGGAGCGAGCTCCACCAACTGTGTACAGACGGGGACATGGCCAGGCTGCTGTTTGGACTAGAGTAACAGAAATCTGGCAGGCAGGCAGCGAGCTCGCCCAGGGGATGTTTATTCTCCCAGCCCACCAGCAGCCGGGGCCCCAGCTTGGCCCTCGCTCCCTCCCAGTCTCCTCTGAGCAGCAGCAGCTCGGCTCGAGAGATGCTCGAGAGAAGGCCCTTGAACTCTGCGGCAGAGGACGTGAAGTGCAAAGGGAGCAGCTGGTTGTCTAAGCTTGCAGGCCCTGACCGCTCGCGGCTGTCAAAGAGCTGCTCGTATCTGCGGGTATCGGTCAGATCGCAGCTTGGGGTAGTGCAGTCTCCCTCCCTGCATTCCCCCAGCAGTTTCAGTCTCATATGGGATGTGTCCTAAAACACTGCACAGCTGCCAGGCTCCACCCCAGAGGTGGCTGCATTTCAGTAGGGGTGGCAGCGGTTTCTTCCCTTAGCGACAGATGCTAGATCAGAGAAGAGCTTTGAGATGAACCATGCTGGAGAACCGGGCAGTATCACCTCATAAGGGTGTTTGAAAATCGCTTTCAGGCACGCTTCGGGCTGTGACCCCCTCTGCTTCTGCCAGGGTTACAAACCTCATCGCACCAGAGACGGAGCCCAGCTGCAGAACCCTGACCCTGCTCCTGGCCCGGGACATGCCTGGAGTTTGGGGGTGCAGGGGAGTGTTCGATTCTGGTGCTGCTCGTTTCACAATCCGATCCGTGTCCGGTTTAGGAGTGCCCCTCCCCCACCTAAGCTCAAGGATGTTGGATCCAGCACTTGGGTACAGCCCGTCCTAGAGACGGACCCGATCAGCCCCAGAGCTGGGGGTGGATGTTCCCGAACCCGGCTGGGAGCCATTTCCCAGCCAGCAGAGCTAGCGGACAGGGCCCCCCCAGCCCATGGCTGGCACCACTTCCCAGCTGGCAGTGGCTGTGTGAATTAACAAAACGTGCTCCTTGGCCCTTCCACCCCTCTCTGTCCTGGAGAGCAAAGAGAGGGGAGCGTCCTACCTGGAGCTGAGGGTCTCATCGGAAACCCAAGCTTCCTTGACAAACCTGCCCGCTAGCTGGCTCTCATCCCCTGCATTGCCACCAGGGAGTGCCAGTGAGCCCATGGGGTGCAGCGGGGCAGGTGGAAATGCACAGCGAGGGGGGGAGAACTCAGGGACAGTCACAGTTGGGGAGAGGCGGTGGGGGCTGAGATTGTCCCAGGGGAGCTAAGGGGGTAGTGTGAAGGAACACAAGACAAGGAAGACGTAGGCTGACTACCTGGGGCAAGTGCCTCGCCAGGAGGTCTGAGCTGTGGCCACCATTCGCAATGGGAGGCTTCGAGTGCAGGGACACAGGCCAGCCCAGGCCCCACGGTCCAGAGCAGCCCCGGCTCCAGACAGGGAAGGCTGGGAGCTGGCTGGTGAGTCCCAACAGGCCACAGAGAGGGACTAGTTGCCAAACACTCCCTTTGGCACATCCCCCTTCTGTTCCAGGCACCTGGGACTGTCCTGGGCCTCCTTCCCTTCCCAGTGCCAGCTCTTTCAGCAGGTTCCCGGCCCTGTGACTGACTCAAGCCTGGCCCGGCCAGCGGAGCCAAGCCTCGGAGCCCTTTCAGACCTTACTGGGCGTTGAGCAATGCTCCCTGCCTGCCCTGTGAGGTGGGCGTCCAGGTGGTGAAAGAGGAGGAATGGCCCTTTAAATGAAGAGGACGCTCGTAACTCCACCTCCTGTGGGAGGAGTCCCGTGACTCCACCCCTTTGGGGGCGGAGCTCTCAAACTAGAGAGAAGAACATGCCAGAGCACAGACGGACAGTGGAATCCATCTCTCCCCCCTCCCTAGGGCAAAGGCCCGTGTGGGGCTGCAGGACGCATGGGGCGTGTGACTGGGGTGCGGTGAGGGGGGCTGGAGGTGCCAGGAGGTGACCCACAGAGCTTACACCTCAGCCTGTTGAGAGCCGCTGCGTTCCAGGGGCTCCCGCAGCCAGGCTGAGGCCAGGTGGGATCCTCATATGAGCTCTTCAGGGTGATGTTTAGGAAATTCCATGGCAACCGTCCTGTCCCACAACTGCCCAGGCACCTGGCCTCCTCCTGCCTGGGCCTGCTCCTGGAGTCATCACTGATCCTGATCGGCGCTGACCCCAGACTGGGCTGCACACCTCTCCAATTCTCACGTGGACGGTTACGACATGCGATACTTAGGATGGCGAGGGAGTGTAACTAAGATCGGAGTGTTTATCGTCCAGGAGGGTTCCTTTCTCTGACACCCTTCCAGCAGTGGTATTCCAGGGATGCGTTTGGATTTCTCTCCCTCTCCAGCACCTTCGCTCTTGTGTGTATTAGCTGTTCCATGGACGTGGAGTCACGCACTACCCACCAGGAGCAGGGGGATCTCACAATCTGGCCCTGCTTGAGTTTCAAAGGGTCATTCAAAGGTAAAGCAAACCCATACTCTGAAAGCGCTGGCTCAGCCAGCAGCCATAGCCTGAGGAATGGAGACTTCTGAGCTCAGCGTAAAATCAAGACGCTTAGCGCTACACAGAGGAACTGCACACGAGGCTGGGAATTTGAGGAAAGTTCCATCAAGTTTTCCTTTTGAAAAGAAAGAGAAGATTCAAGTCTAACGCAGACTGACACCTTGTGGGCAAAACCAGGACAAAGCAGCACTGAAAAGCCACCTTTGTTTTTAATCAAATGACAAGCTGTAGACAAAATATCTAATCAACATGATCTTTTTCACACCCTAGTGTGTACAAAATTACTGCCGAGTCAGTCATTGGGGAGGTTTTCCCTCCCAGTGCAACGGAACCCCAAATCACAGTAGTCAGCATTCGACACTGATTGAAAAGCACTTCCCCCGGAGTCTGCCTTCCTACGCACACACGGGAGTGCAGACGGCCATACAGGGAGAGCTCTGGAAACCATTTCATAATCTCCGTCACCTTAGAGACCAGCCAGGCCTAGCCAGAGGGAATTATAAAACCCTAATTTACTTTGCACAACGGATTCCATTTGCCTTCTGAGCTTCAGTCAGCTGAGACTGTCAGATTCAGGGTCTGGTTCCCATGCACCAGCCCGAGGCTGCAATGTTTGGGTTCCAAATCCTGGGGAAGGAGGGAATAAATCCAAACTGTCCTCTGAAAAGTCTTTTGGGACCATAGTTTATAAAACCCCCTCAGAAATCCCCCCATCCCGTGCACTGGGGGGGCTCCATTTCCTTCACAATGCCCCACTCTGGGACCCACCTCAGACACAAGCAGCATTATTTGATCTTCAAAGAAACCCAGCACCGCTGGGGCAGCGAGGGCTGGAATCCCAGAGCCCAGCTGAACGGAGCAGAGGTCACGACAGCGTGGCCTGCTGCAGGGCAAGGGAAGAGCTGAACAGCTGGGATTTTATTGCTGGTGCATTCACACAGGCCTGTTCTCCCCCAGATTGTGGGGCAATTCAAATCAGAGAGAATCCGGTAACAAGGGGTCCCAGCCACGTGAGCTCAGAAGCAGTCGATGGCAACGGAGGGCTCTCGGCACATTGCTGGCTTGGGCCTATTGCGATTTTAAAATAATTGTATAAGCAAAGTAGGTGCAGCCCAGACTCCAGATGTGACAACTGTGTGACGCTGGTAGGGCACCCCTGGCTCCTGAGCGGCCACACAGGGGCTTCACAATCACCACTCACACACTACCAGAGCAGTGCTGGCGATTACCCCACAATCTGTTTTATGGGCACCAGCTGTGTCACTTCTGCTTCTCTGCCATGAGCCCCCAAGTCACTGGGCACTTGGCTTCCCCCCTGCACCTCCCGTTCCCTCCTACCTTCTCCCAGGGCTTGTGGAAGTGAGGGATTCATGTGACAGTGTGGGCTGGAGCTGGGTACCCCTTCACCCACACAGCTTTGGCTATGCACCTCACTCATCACATACAGCCCCCCACAGCTCTGCCGGTGCCCCTAAATCCCAACCCGCAACTCCCTGCTATCCCAGCCCTGCAGAGCTCTGCCGGTGCCTCTCAATCCCGACCCGCAGCCCCCTGCTAGTCCAGCATTGGGACCTGCCCAGTTCTGCTGGTGCCCCTCCAGTCTGGCCTGCAGAACCACCATCCCAGTCCTGGACTGAAGGGAGGGAGGTCTCCTGAGACAAGAGGAGCTAATTCAGCAGCAGTTTTATGACACAGACCAGACGTGCTGTAGGGACTGATTCAAGAAGCCCTGGCAAACTCACACTGGCTTGTGACCCACACCTGGCTAGGAGTCCTGCTCTGCGGAGGGGAAGGATCTGTGCACCAGCCTGCTACACGTCCCTGGTAAGCTATCCCGCTCCCAGAACAGGGAATCACACGCCGTGTCACTGGAGTTTTTAAACACACCAGTGTCCTGCTCGATGCCAGGGTGTGGGGTCAGGATTTACCCACATTGGCTGAAATACTCCAGGGATGGGAGCAAGCAGAGAGGGTCTGGCAAACAGACATCCAGCCCAAAGGCAACACCGACTCAGCAGCCCAGCATCCGGACATACGGCTCCCCAGGGACAAACGGACAGGGACCTGTGCTAAGTCAACAGACGGGGGCATAACACACAGGACTCCCCCTGTGCCCCAGCCTGTGTCCATCTCGCCTTCCGTCAGCCGGGATGTCATGGGCCCCGGCAGGCTCTAAGCCAAGAGCCCGTTTATAGCTTATCATCTGACCGTAACGCAGAGGTAGGTGTGTGATTCCTCCTCCCCAAACACAACCCAGCCGAGGTTCCCCACAGAGGGGCGAGGAGCCTGCAGGAAACCCAGGCCTGGCCAGGCCAGCAGCACAGGGAACACCCCTTAGGGTTAGGGTTAACATCTCCTCTGCCCCAGCCCCCTTCCCCTCAGGGCTGGGGTGAACACTGGCCGAGGAGTGCCCCGGGGAAGGGATTTTGCCAGAGCAGCCCATTCCATGGGCTGGGTCACTGCTTCTTAGAGGCCCCGCTGCCTCCAGCCGGAGCCTGCTTGGGCGGCGCTCCACTGTCATCTTTCACCTTCTTCAGCCGGGCCTTCCCCTTGATAGGGGTGGAGAAGGTGAGGGACGCTTTGCTGAACTCCAGGGGGAAGACCCCCACGTCCCCATCAAAGCGGTTCTTTGACACCTGCAGGTACCGCTTCCCTGGTCCCGTCACCAGCTTCCTGTCCTGGAGGATCAGCACGTTGTCGGCCTCCTGGCTGGCCTGGGTGCAAGAGAGAGAGAAAGGAGAAGGCCATGGGGAGAGAGGTACCTGGACTTGGACACACGCCTGTCAGACTGAGGGGTCCCAGAGTACTTCAGGCAGCGCCTGTGCGTTTATGCAAACATAATGCCTTGTGCACCTCGGAAATGCAGCCACCTCTGGGGCGGAACGCACATCCAACAGCACCCAGCAACACTAGGGGATAGGAAGTGAAGAATTCCACAGCCAATTAAAACTATAGGAGATGGTAGGCAGAGCGTGACTTGCTCCATTTGAATTTAGCCCCTGGCGCTTGAGGAAAACGCACTGGGATCGGTAATGACCGAACTGTGAGTGGGACAGAGCGGGATGTGCTTGTGTCAGATTCTGTTTGTACCCTGTCTCCCAGTTGGTTCTGTGCTGAAAGCTGCCAGCCCCGCCAAGGGCCGCCGGCGAGCTGCATTCCCGATAGGTGCCGGGCTGGGAAAGGGCTGAATCACTAGGATTGCGAAGCCGTCCCAGAACAACCTAGGTCCGTCAGCTTTGATTTGCTGGCCTGACCCCATGGAACAATGAACTCTCTTGAGGCAGGAGCCTGGCTCGGGGAAAGGGCTGGAGTTTCTCACCCTGGGCACCTGGAAAAAGGGGGCAGAGACCGCGGGAGGGGGGCAGCCCGGGCAGAGACCGTGGCCACAAGCCAGCCCAGGCTGGAGAGGGAAAAGGCAGGAGGGGCTCTGCCCAGCCTGACACGCTGACAAGACTCCCGACTCAGAGGAGTGCGTGTGGGAGGGATGTCTCAGGAATTTCGTTGTTTTGCAATGAACGGTGGCTCTCCAGTGGCTGGGAAAGCCCCTGTGCTCCTGGCCTTTCTGCCACACTGTCCCTGAAGGGGTTAAACTAGGAGCCCAGAGTGGCCACAGCCTGGGCGGGAGCAAGCATAAGCCATAGGGCTAGGGGGGCTCAGGAGATCATCAGAGGCCCTGGTCCCAGGGGCAGCAGGACAGCAGAGTCGCCTGTCCCACGGAAGGGCGCAGAGATAGGGAGTGACCCCTACAGAGCCAGCACCAGACCAGCGACCAGGCTCTGCCCACACCCGGGTGGCTGGGACCCAGCAACTAGGTTCAGTCATGAGAGACCGGGGCGGGCCAGAAGGGGGACCGGGCCAGGTTGCGATAGTCAGGACCTCTGGGACCGTTCGGAGACACCGGCTCATGGCTATTTACTGTTCTGGGACGCTCCAGCCCTTTGGACTCCTACAGCACTCGGGCCACTAGGGACGGCAAGACACTGGAAGGCAGGTACAAGCGTCCCTGAGAGACAAAGCCTCCTTTGCACTCCAAATGTCACCACATGGGAGGAAAGAAAACCGGCCTGGATCCTCAAGAAGGAAATTACAGCCTCACTTCCTCGAGGGTGGCTGGCACATCAGAAAGCGTTTAATGAAGGCAGACCCTGACGGGTCTAACCACTGGCTCGGAGCCGCACTCAAGGGCTCTCCGTTTAAAGCCACATGAGGACAAACTCACTGAACAGAGATGTACGACTGGGGCTCGCAGGAGGGCACAGAGCCTGTTGCAGCCTGGTGTGGCCCCGACGCCCCGCTGTGTGTCGGGACTCGCCTTCGTATACACCCCCCCTTAAGAGACTGCATGCTCCCACATCACCTAGAGAGCCCAATACGGCTCAGGGAGGGTTGTTCATGCACACATCCCCCCAGTCTCCCACACTAAGAGTAGGTCTACACTCTCCTTCACCAGAGCATGCCCCTAGCTGACATCCCGCTGTTCACTGATTTTATTCCCTGATTTTATTCCCTGAAGAGGGCTCCTAACCCGCTCTGGTCCCAAAGGGATAAAGCGCCGCCACCACCAGGACTGCAATACAAACCCACCGGAACTTCCACACGTAGGTGCCTGGAAGTGGGGTCTAGATACTAGGGGAAGGTGCCAGACCCGGAACTGCCTAAACCAGTTTTACTCACAATTTACAAGACACCCGCTCCTCTCTGGGCTGAGACCAGAAGTTATCAGTGACTCAAGTGCAGGAACTGCTACCAGTGACCAGCAGGACCGTGCTGTAGGGAACAGCCCCGCATGGGCACGGGCTCATTTCTAGCGCAAGCAAAGCCATATACAAGGGCCACGGCAGCCAGGAAGACGCATCACGACAGAGCACTGCATTCTGGGAGATGGAGTCCGCATGGGCCACCAACTCTTTTATCAGGTTTCAGAGTAGCAGCCGTGTTAGTCTGTATTCGCAAAAAGAAAAGGAGTACTTGTGGCACCTTAGAGACTGACCAATTTATTTGAGCATAAGCTTTCGTGAGCTACATCCGATGAAGTGAGCTGTAGCATCCGATGAAGTGAGCTGTAGCTCACGAAAGCTTATGCTCAAATAAACTCTTTTAAGACAGGCAATTGTAAATTGCTCCATTTGACACATGACTCCTGGCCAGCTGCTGACACAGCCTGAGCAGATCCAATCCTGGGTTATTCCCAATAGCCACTCACCTTCGCAGACCCAAATATAGAGGCCGTCTGAAGCTCTCGCTCTTCGTCCTCCTTCCGAGGGTGGATGACCAGGCTCACGTGACAACTGTTGTCCGTTGCAAACTTCCGGAAGGCACCCACGATGTAGTCTTGGGCCGCAAGCCTGGAACAGCAAGACAGCAAAGGGGTGAGATGAGGAAGAGACATTGCTCATGGCATGGCTCCGGGAAGTGCTTCCCACACACAGGCAATGAGCCTCTTGCAAACAGTGACAGTGCAATTAAAGAGGAGGATGGTCTAATAGTTGGAGTGCTAACCGAGGACTTGGGAGAGCTGGGTTTGAATCCCTGCTCTGCCACAGACTGGGTGATCTCAGGCACATCACTTAGCCTCTCTGTGCCTCAGTTCCCCATCTGTGAAATGGGGTAACAACCCTGCCCTGCCTCATGGTGGTGCTGTGAGGATAAATATGCTAATGATTGTGTGGTGCTCAGAAACACTGCACATCGACAGCTCCATGGAGGTGGTGGGTTAAAAGGACCATTATCCCCACTTAACAGATGAGCAAATGGAGGCAGGGAGAAGGGGAGTGACTCCCCAACGTTCACACAACCAGGTAGAGGCGGGACTAGTACCCAGGAGTCCTGATTGCCAGATTCCTGCTCCAACAAACAAACCATTAGACTAGACAGAAATCTCAGTCCATCCTCTAGAAGGGGTCTAGTTGCACTCTTTGTTAAAAGCTGGTATCAACTTCTTCTACCACAACTGGAACCTGCTGATTTTGAAAATGATTGTCACCAAGCTGAATTCTGACGTTTAGACCCTCAAACAAACATAGCCGCTAAAATTCCCCAGAAAGGTTTGAAACACCAACTGGGTGTGCTTGAACTTGTCACATTGTCTGGCATAATTCCCTTTCAGTCTCTTAAGAACAGAATTGAAATGACACACATCATGGTTTTAATACCTTTTGCACCCTAGTATTCAACTCTTTATAATAGCCAGTCATCCATAGACCTTAATATTAGCAATAAGTTAATCATAGCTTGGAAGTTATTTTTCCTGTAATATGTGAAATCATTTTCTCAGATGCTTGGCCTTGGTTTCATAGCCCATCATGCTTTGTAGTGAGGGAAAAATTAACACAGAAGTGTTGGAGATGATATATTTTACAAATAAAGCAACAGCAGTTAGATGGGGCAGTGGTTTACGACACTCCAGTTGGTCACAGTTGTAAGTAAAACATGGAACTGCATGTAAGTCTCAATAGAGCCACCTGAGTTCCTAGTCTCTGGATTATTTGCCAGGAATCAAGTAGAGAAGATGTGCGTGAAGCAGGTGAACAAGGATGCACAGAATAAGGGAGGCAGTAGCCAGTAAAGAGAAGATGCAATACAATGGGTTGGAAACAGGAGGACAGAGTTGGTGGTCACTGCCACCAATACCACCATATTCTGTGGCTGCACAAGAGGGTGCAAAAGTCAGTGATGTGGGCACAGGACAGCACGGCTTGTTTGTGCAGGAGCATGCAAAAGTAGAAAACTGGAACAAGGTTGTGTCAATGTCTCTGACACTTAGGATGGCTGCATTAAATAAGTAGGCGTGTCATAACAAGAGACCTAATCCGAAGTTGATTCAATCTGCCGCTGTCAAGACCCAAAGTTTCGTGATCTAGTACAACATTAACACACGAGCATTCAAATGTTCTCTTAACGTTCAGTCAAGAAAGTACTTCACTTGTTTTCAAAGCAGGTATTTCCAGATTAGGCATTGTGTTTCTCATAGTTAAATCAGCTTTTTTGTTTCAAGGTGGTAATGCTCAATATATAAGAGCTGCATAAACACGCTCTTTCCTGGTGGTATTACATTCAAATATTCCTAGTACCCGTTGCCAAATAAAAGCTGAAATTCAATATCTTGATAAAGACTGTGCATACTGTTTGCTCACTTTTATTACATCCTGTAGCTCAGTAAAATTCAACTGAAGTTTGTTAATCCTAAACACAAAGGTAATAAAGATTGAACCGTCAGTGATTTCCACGTGCTACCTTGTTCTCTCTGCAGAGGCCTTTGTACACAACGTACAGCTTGGGATCAACCGTATCTGGATTCCGCGCACCCTAATTAGCCTATAACACTTGTTACCAACTTTGAACAAAAAAATGACTCTTACAGGCATGGTCATGCAGTCTCCAGTTTTAAAAAGCAGAGCTCTTTACCAGATAAAGCCCCCACTATTCCATCTCAGCAATAAACTGGGGTTTTGGATGGGCTGAAATCTGAGAGCAGAATAAAGAGACCAGCCTCCCTGCAATCCAGAGAGCCCCGGAGCCTGTCTTCATCCCTTCTCACAGAGGCAATCAGGCGATTCCAGTTTATAGGCAGTGACGGCACCCAAAGGGATAGCATAACATTGGAGAGTCACAAGACCCGCTCCTGCAGGGTACCAGGCCCTGCTTAAGAGCCAGAAGCGTGGCATCGAACATGCCACTGTCTGCCCAGCTAGCAAGCAGAGGGGGTCATTTCACGTGTGGCTTGGGGATGGTAAACAGACAGCCAGACAGAGGTGTTCCTCAGCTCTGGTTTGCAACAGCAGTGGGGCATGAAGTGAGGGCAAGATGCAGTTTTGAGGAAAGAGGGGAACTTACACTACCATTAGGAAGTGAAATGAGCCCTGCCTGATACAGACTGTTTCTCTTCGTCTCTCATTTCCTGGTGATTACCCATCTCTCTAGGGACTGTCTGACTCCCATTGCCTCAGCACCTCAGACTCACTGATGGAGCCGATGCCCCTGGGAGGCAAGGCAGAGCTACTGTCCCCATTGCTCAGATGGGAAACTGAGGCATAGAGACTGAGTGACTTGCCCAAGGTCACCCAGGAAGTCTATGGCAGAGCGGGGAACTGAACCCACAGCACCCAAGTCCCAGGTGGTCCCCTATCCACTAAGCCATCCTTCCTGCTAGCAGCTAGAGCGCCAGGCAGTGATGAGCACAGAAGATGGAGTCAGGACTCTTGGGCTCTATTCCCAGTTCTGGCACACACTCCAGCATGACCCTAGTCAAGTTGCTTAATCTCTTTGCATTTCAATGTACCCCTCTACTAAGGCTTCCCTGCCCCACGAGGATTGAGAGAGGATGGGACAGGTGCCGGTGGGTAGACTTCAGTGGAGCTGCACCCAATCGTATCAGCAGAGGCTCTGGCCACTGATGTTTGGGAAGCACTTTGAGGCGCTAAGATGAAGGGCCCGGTCCTGTGTCATCCCCATCGAGATTGGTTCCTGGGGACCCGAGCGCTCGAGAAATCTCAATGTCAATCTAGTTTTGGACTAAGCTCTTCGGGGCAGGGACTGTCTCTTGCTGTGTTTTTACGGTGCCTGGCACAACGGGGTCCTGCAGCAAACAGCAAGCGGTGCCTCTTTAAAAGGAAAGGCTGCTACATAGAAAGCAAAGTGCTCATCTCTTGTGCGTCACAAAGACCCCACAATCCGGGGCCAAACGCCAACTCAGGTGCATTCTGCCTCCCTATAACCCCCTGCAGCTTCAGTCCAGTAAGCGCCCTTCCAGCACTAAAATGCTACCTGGTGTTGCTGAGCACTGTCAGACAGCTCCCCCTCACTCCCCAGAAGAGACCGCATTTCAGCAGTGGCTGAAGTGACCCCTGTGCACTGTCTGTGTATCAGGCTGCTACATTTGCAAAGCTCCTTGAGATCCTGCAGGGGCTGGAGAAGCACAAAATCATTCTAGTAAATAAAATAATTTAAATATCCCCCCACCAATGAACCATTTTTAATCCATGAGGTTTTTATACCATAACTCAAACACTGCAGCACCACACACAAAGTCACATCAGAAAGGGACTCACCTTGGTACACTAAAAGCTGTTTTATCTGGCACTTCACCAACCAGAAAGCTCTCTAAACCAGCATTTCTGATCTTCGTTGAAAGTCCAGTTTATAGTCCAGTTGGCGTGGGGCCGGCAGGGGGTTGGGGCGCAGGAGAGGGTGCGGGATCTGGGGGCCGCTCACCTCGGGCGGCTCCTCACAAGCAACGACCTGTCCCGTCTGCTCCTAGGCGGAGGCGCGACAGGCGGCTCTGCACGCTGCCTCTGCCCTCAAGCGCTGGCCCTGCAGCTCCCATTGGCCAGGCAGCACTTGGGGCGGGGCTGGGGCAGCGCGCAGAGCTGCTTGCCATGCCTCCACCTAGGAGCAGCTGGGACAGGTCACCGCTTGCAGGGAGCCGCCTGCGGTGAGTGCTCCCCATATCTGGTACCCCGTGGCCACTCCCATCCCCCAACTCCCTGCCTTCTCCTGCACCCAAACTCCCTCTCAGGGTCTGTGCCATGCACACATCCTCCCGCGCCCCAACCCCCAGCCATGCACCAAACTCCCTCCCTCTTACTTAAGCATCATTTTTCACTTACCAGCATCCCCCATTCCCCTAACATGCCGGATAAAACAGCTTTTAATGTATCTCCTAATACGAACCCACCTGAAGGAATGCTTTCCCCCCTTTTGCCCTGATCTTCTTGTCACATAAGATTCCCAGCCGAGAAAACACTTTGCACCAAAAAATCTAAACCCAGAAAAGGGTGTAAATGCCAGGGCTCACCTTGCAGGCACTGACTAACGGGACATTCTCTTCAAAGGTATTTTATCGATAGAGCGCCTAGCACAATGAGACCTGGTCTATGACTTAGGGCCCCTAGGTGCTGCCACAATGCAGACAGTAATAAAACCAAATTCCCTAAAGACATTATACAGGCAGTGCCTCTAGATGAGGAAAGGCTCCCTGGCACACATGGGTCAAGGTAAGAAGAAGGAGGAGGGGTGAGATGGGGCCCTAAGGAACCAGGTTCCACGGTTACACTGGAGAGGACTGCATGAGGAGGTTCTAGGCCAGGGAGAAGCAGCATGAGTGGAACGCACCAAGTAAGAGGGAAGAGGGTCACCTGTCCACAGTGAGCTGCTCCTGCCCCATCATGAACTGGAGATTGTCAATGACCACGTGGCTGATATCATACATGTACACTGCGTGCAGCATGGTCTCTATCACCGTCCTGAGGGGGAAAGGAGAAGAAGGTGCCTCAGTCACACGCATTCAGCCCAGGCAAATGAGGCACCAGAGAAGCTGGTTCCTGTGAAGGTGAGAGGAGGAATGAGGGGATTGTGGTTGGAGCATGGGACGGGGACTCTGAAGAGCCATTCCTAGCTGTGCCACTGACTCACTGCAAGACCTTGGGCAAGTCACCACCTCAGCCTACCGGCTACACAAGGGGTTTGCACCCCGATCTAAAGGGCTGGGCCATGTGGTTAATTAAATCGACACTCACAAGGTGCTTTGGACAGAAGGCATCACAGACACACTTTTAGCTGTAAGATGCCAAACGAAAGGCCTGATCCTTCCTTGTCTGTAATGCTGCTGCTGTTCTCTTCCCCCAGAGGCAAAGGTGTGTTCCCTCAAGTGACCCGCAGCAGACGGCAGGCATTTGCGGCATTAGGTACCAAATGGCTCTGGTGATTCCATCCAGCCCATCTAAGCGCCCCAGATCACAGTCTGCATGGCAACACAGGACCCTCCAGGTCCCTCTTGGAGGTGTGGCCCAGTGGACTGGGCACAAGACTTGGAGTCAAGAACTGCCTAGTTCTAACCCCGACTCTGCTGGCAGCTCTTGTGTGATCCTGGGGAACTCCCTTCACCGCCCTGTGCCCCCGTCTGCCCCACAGCACGTTATATTAATAGGAAATATTCTGGGGGCAGATCACTGCCGCCATGGTGAACGTGATGCAAAGGTCTCACGAGGGTGGACGTGCAAGAGCGGGGCTGCTGGCAGATACGTTACTTGATGCTTTGGTGCCCGTGGAAGGTCATGAAGTAGAGCGGCAGGTCCTCAAACTTGTCTGCCCACTCGTCGAACTGGTCCAGTTGCTCCTCCAGCCGCCTGACCGCAAACTGGGTCAGCATGACCTTGGCCAGGCGCACGTTGTTAATCTCAAAACTTCCCCACAGGGTGTTCACCCCCTGCATGCAGAGGTCCAGGGCATACTCGCTGATAAAGGTCGTTTTCCCACTGCCCGTCGGGCCTGTTTCAACGGAAATAGGTTCAATGAGAGCTGGAACCGACGGGCTCTCCTGCCCTGCCGGCCAGAGAATGCTGCGGGGGGGTGAACATCAGGAAACTCTTCCTAATAGAGACTAGGACAAGGGAAGAACCTCCCTAGTTGGGAGCCACTTATCTGGGGTGGAGAAGTCACTGGGGAATATACTGCAGGGCCCAGCCCTCCACTGGTCAAGGACTCAATGAGACCCCACAGGTCTGTTCTGTCTCTAATGCTGAAGGGCCAGATTCTGCGCTGAGTTACGTACACCCTCACAAGAGGGTTCTCCAGATGAAACCAGTGATGCGGGACTAGCGTACGACCTCTCGTGACCATGCCTGCAGTAACAGGCGGGCTAGATGCACAGGGAATTTACACCTCACTTAAAGCAGCCTGGAAAAAAGAAACTGAGCCACGTTTACCTGGATGGACTTCAACAGGATCAACTGCGCCCAAGAGTCCTTCAGAAACTTCTGCAGGTATCTTACATTTTCCAGTGGGGGCAGGAACAAGAGGGAATATAATTTCTAAGTCCAATGGTATGAAAAGAGGCGCTTTATCGCTTCAATGTCTGGCAGCTCCTGCTGCTCATTCCTCACTGGAAATCAAACTGGCTCCTGGTAACATCCCAGTCAGCTGTTACAGTGCAGGATATGACATTACCAGCAATTCCAGGTGGGGAAGAGAGGATTAAACAGGAACCCACAAGTCTGTAGGAGCCACCTCGACTGAGTCCTGGCTATAGGAGTACTATCAATGACAAGGGGAGTGACAAGAGCACCTCTGCAGGAACGGAGAGACCCCACACCCCGACTAGGTCAAAGAAAGACAGAGGGATGAAGTGCTCAAACACAGAGGCCGAAGGTGTCAGAGGAGTCCCACTCTCCCAGCCCCCTCCCTCACGCCACTAGCCAGTCACCTGTGAAGATGGTGAGCTCCCCTTTGCGGTGGCCCTTGAGGAGTTTGTTCAGCTCAGGGAAGCGGGCCCACTTGACCCCGGCCACCTGCTCCACGTTGGACAGCTCCCCAAAGACCTCGTCCCGCAGCTGGCGGAAGGAGATGATTGACTTGTGCCCGGCAGGCAGGGCGGAGCGGAGGATCTTGGAGAGGTTCATGCCGCGGGTGAAAGCCTCCAAGGGCCGGGGCTGCTGGTCACCGGGTCGCACCAGGGAGCAGCGCTTGGGGTTCAGTTTGCGGGCGAAGAGCTTGGCAGCCTCCCAGGAGCGGAGGTCTTCGCCCAGCCACAGGGTGATGCGCTTGAACTGCTCTAGGTAGGGAAGCAGGGCTGGAGGCAGGCAGGTAGCCCCCCGGGGTAAGGACAAGCTGGGCAAGCCAGTAGCCTGGTACAGTGCCAGGGTGTCCAGCTCCCGGCCTGTCAGCACCACCTCTGTGTCTCTGCGGCCGATCAGGGGCAGCCCGAAGAGGTTGTGATAGGCGCTCGGCCGCGGCAGAGTGTTCTCCACGTAACGTACCGTGTCCCCCTGGCACTCGGCCCCCAGCAGCTTCAGGCCCTTCAGGCCGGTGCCACGGGGGCTGAACCAGGGGAAGACTAGGGTGCGGGCAGCCCTCAGGTAGCGCACCCCGAAGCGTTTTAGGGTGGCGTCCGACACCTTGGAGATGCCGAACATGGCCTTGGCCGTCCGAGTCTCCTCCTCATCCAGCAGCTCCCAGAGCGGCAGGGCCCGGTCCCAGATATGGCGGGCATCCTCCCCAGTCTGGTCCACCCAGTCAAGCTGCTCCAGGCCAGCATGAGGGACTCCTTTGTGCTTCAGCTCCACGCTAG
Source organism: Chelonia mydas (assembly GCF_015237465.2). Lineage (NCBI taxonomy): Eukaryota > Metazoa > Chordata > Testudines > Cheloniidae > Chelonia > Chelonia mydas. The sequence continues at coordinate 120,118,410 of NC_057853.1, read as the reverse complement.
CCTGGAAGTCCTGCCAAGTGCCCTCGGCCAGGGTGGCCGTGCACACGAAGCTGCCCGTGGTCTTGTCGATGAAGAGGCTGTAGCGGGCGCTGCCGGTGGGGGGCTGCTGCTGCTCCCCCGGCCCCTCCACGAAGAGGCTGGGCGCATGCAGGCAGCTGTAGCCGTCGTGGAAGGAGATGCCCTGGGCTCGCAGGTACTGGCGGATCTCGGTGATGGTCACGGGCGGGATGGGGCCCTCGGAGGCAGGGAGCGTCCCCTTCTTGTAGTGCCGCTGGGGGGGGCCAGCCAGGGCCCCCAGGCTCCGCGGGGCTCCCCGGCCCCTCGCCCAGCCGGCGAGCGCAGAAAGCAGGCGCAGGGGGGCTCTGGAGGGGGGCACCCCCATCATCCCACCGGGGCCAGCCTCCAGCACAGGGCGCCCCAAGTTCACCTGGCCCCCCCTCGGAGTCTCCCTGCCCCCCCGGCAGCCCCCCTCAGAGTCTCCCTGCACCCCCTCTCACCTCAACCCCCTCCTTCCCCCCCCGGCAGCCCCCCCACGGAGTCCCCCTCCCACCTCAACCCCTCCTGCCCCCCCGGCAGCCTCCCCGCAGAGTCCCCCTGCCCCCCCTCCCACCTCAACCCCTCCTGCCCCCCCGGCAGCCTCCCCGCAGAGTCCCCCTGCCCCCCCTCCCACCTCAACCCCTCCTGCCCCCCCGGAGTCCCCCTGCCCCCCCGGCAGCCCCCCCCGGAGTCTCCCTGCACCCCCTCCCACCTCAACCCCTCCTGCCCCCCCGGCAGCCCCCCTCTGACTCGGCGCCCCTCCCCCCAGCAGCGCTGAGCCCGGACCCGCCCCTCAGGCCGGCGCCCCCCGCGCGCCCCCGCCCGCTCTCGGGCCCCGCACGTGCCGCGCGGAAGGCGCCATCCTCCCCCGACCCCGGAACCACAACAGCCCGCGTCACTTCCGGGGCGGGGCCGGAGCCGGAAGAGCCGCCCGGCGCCATGACCGCGCGCGGGACTGCGAGCCGCTACCTGGGCAGCGTCCTGCGCAACGGGCTGGGCCGCTACGTGTGTCAGCTGCAGCGCCTCAGCCTGGTCTTCAGCCCCGGCGGGCAGACCTCGCGCGGGGCCAGGTGCGTCCCCCCCGACCCCCGACCCCTGACCCCTGGCCGGGGCGGGCACGAGCCCTGACCCCCCGACCTCTGACCCCTGGCCGGGGCGGGCACGAGCCCTGACCCCCCGACCTCTGACCCCTAGTCGGGGCGGGCACGAGCCCTGACCCCCCGACCTCTGACCCCTGGCCGGGGCGGGCACGAGCCCTGACCCCCCGACCTCTGGCCGGGGCGGGCACGAGCCCTGACCCCCCGACCTCTGACCCCTAGTCGGGGCGGGCACGAGCCCTGACCCCCCGACCTCTGACCCCTAGTCGGGGCGGGCAGGAGCCCTGGCCCCCCGACCCCTGACCTCTAGCCGGGGCGGGCACGAGCCCTGGCCCCCCGATCTCTGACCTCTAGCCGGGGCGGGCACGAGCCCTGGCCCCCCGACCTCTGACCTCTAGCCCGGAAGCGGTTAGGAGCCGTGACCCCGACCTCTGACCCCTAGCCGGGGCGGGCACGAGCCCTGACCCCCCGACCCCTGACCTCTAGCCGGGGCGGGCACGAGCCCTGACCCCCCGACCCCTGACCTCTAGCCTGGGAGCGGGCAGGAGCCGTAAGCCCATGACCCCTGACTTCTAGCCAGGGCGGGCAGGAGCCCTGACCCCCCGACCCCTGCACTCTGATCTCTAGCCCGGGAGCGGGCAGGAGCCGTGACCCCCCCGACCCCTGACCTCTAGCCGGGGCGGGCATGAGCCCTGACCCCCCGACCCCTGACCTCTAGCCGGGGCGGGCAGGAGCCGTGACCCCCCCCCGACCCCTGACCTCTAGCCGGGGCGGGCAGGAGCCGTGACCCCCCCCGACCCCTGACCTCTAGCCGGGGGCGGGCAGGAGCCGTGACCCCCCCCCACCCCTGACCTCTAGCCGGGGGCGGGCAGGAGCCGTGACCCCCCCCGACCCCTGACCTCTAGCCGGGGGCGGGCAGGAGCCGTGACCCCCCCTGACCTCTAGCCGGGGCGGGCAGGAGCCGTGACCCCCCCCCGACCCCTGACCTCTAGCCGGGGCGGGCAGGAGCCGTGACCCCCCCCCCCCGACCCCTGATCTCTAGCCGGGGGCGGGCAGGAGCCGTGACCCCCCCCCGACCCCTGACCTCTAGCCGGGGCGGGCAGGAGCCGTGACCCCCCCCCGACCCCTGACCTCTAGCCGGGGCGGGCAGGAGCCGTGACCCCCCCGACCCCTGACCGCTACCCTGCGGGGGAGGGGGAGGGGGAGGGGGGGTACGTACAGGCAACCCCTGACCCCCAGGCACTCTGAGCACTCACGGAGGACAGATTAAAATCTGTGCACTAAGCTCCTACTCCCTGCACTCAGACCTTTCATCCTGGCTCCCGTGTCTCACTCAGCGGGCTGCTAGGTGCCAGGTGGGTGGTCCCTACGTCGGGGGAGCACACCTGTACCTTGACTCCTTCTGTACGGTGGGTCATAGAGCTCACATATAGGTGGTATAGTACTGACCCCTCACCTCTGATTTCTCCCTGCTTTTTTGTTGTAGAGGCTACATAGAAGAGAAGGTGTTGGACTTTGCCAAGCAGAACCCTGGTGTGGTGGTGTATGTGTCCCCACAGAAATGCAGAAGTCCCACAGTGGTCGCAGAATATTGTGAGTATGAAACATGCTGCTTCCAACTTAAATGAAGGGGAGACTTGTTGAGAATTCCCCTGGTATTTAACAGTCATCCCGGAAAACAGGTTTTAAAGCATCACATTGGAGGGTGCTTCCTCCCAGATCAAAGAGACTTGCATTAAAGGGAAGAGCTGTATGAAGGTAAAAGATAACTTAATCCTCTTTGAAAGTGGAGTTAAACCAGAACTAAGCATTCTTACTTTAGAATAAGAGTGTCCACACATGGAATTATTCAGGACTAGCTAGAGTGCTTTAAATGTACATGCTATCTTAATCTGAATTAATTTTCAAGCACTGACAAGCCCCAGCTTCCAGACTTATGACAACGGACTTCTCTGGCGGTAGAGCTGCGAGTCTTTTGTGGATGGAGAGAATCAAACTCCACGAAGTAAAGCTATACCCAGACCAGACAGATGGCTGGATTGGGGGAAAAAGCTCTTGGAAGTATAATGCAGTTCATATTGTGCTGTCAAAGTGCCCAAGAAAATGATAGCTTTTGTTAAATGGACACCCAGTTTAGTCATAGTCTGAAAATCATGCATCTGTTAAAGCAACAAAGAGAACTAACAAGAAACTAAAAGGAAGTTTGTGTAAGCTTGCTTTTGACAGCACATATGCCTCATGTACTCCAGTTCCCCTGTTTGGGGTCTCTTGCAGCAGGAAAGAAGAGAAAAAACAATTTAAAACTGTGATTGTAAGACCACAGCAGTTGGTCAGGACCAGATGTAGGACCTGAAATTATATTTAAATCAGCTTGAAATCCACTAGAGACAAGGCATGTGAGAGTCTTTTACTGGCCTAATTTCTGCAGGTGGAGGAGACAAAGACAAGCTTTCAACCTACACAGAGATCAGCCCTGAAGAACAGCTCTGCGTAGCACAAAGGTTTGTCTCTTCCACCAACAAAAGTTGGTCCAATAAAAGTAGTTATCTCACCCACCTTGTCTGTCCCATTTCCTGGCAGGTGCGTGGTTATAGCAACACTGCTAATTTGAAATCTAGGCAGTTTCAATGGGCTTTTAACATCTTGCCAGGGAAGTACTACCTTAGCATCGCAGTACGGCTTCTGAAGGGTAGGTGGTGCTGTCTCCCTGAATAGATTTCTCAGATGCACAAATAAGACAAAAAGCAGAGTAAAGAACTGTATCTGGAGAAGAAAATGCAAAGCACTCAGCATTTTGCTGTGGACAGAAAGGCTAGAGAGGCATTGACATGTGATCACGTGTGGAAATGCATTATCTGAGACATGTCCTCTTAGAATCAGCTCTTGCTGGCAGTAGGTTATTGTTTGGCAGTTCAGAGCTTGGAGTAGCTGTACAGAAAGTCACTTCTGCCTCTGAGTTTTGCTCACTGGAAATGGTGAGATCATTGCACAGTGCCCCCAAGCAGCTAGGTTGCTGGCAGAAGAGAGGACCCTGTCCCAAAGTGCTTACAGGTTGAATGATGGACTAGACAGACAAGGGAGGATATAACACATGATAAGAAGGGACCCAGGCTGCTGAAAGAAGATCACTCAGGTTAGTTGCTTAGATGATCTGGCGAGGAGAGCCCCGTTAGCACTTGATCAGATGGCACAGTCGGTCACACCTGGGGGGGGCGGGGGAGGAAGTAAGTATTTCCTTGTAGGTGATGCAGCAGAAGCAAGTTTTGAGGAGTGATGTGGACCAGGGGAGGGCAGCCATTTGCCCAGGAGGTTTCTGAAGGGAAGGGTATACCAAGCCGTGGGGACAGAGGCACATGGTAGAGCAGCTATGGAGGCTGGGGTCACTGGGAGAGCAGAAAGGGGGGAGGGGATGCCAGCAGAGGAGTAACAAGGCCCTGAAGGCAAAGGGGGAGCAGTTTGGGGAGCCAGAGAAGTGGTTCGCAACGGGTGAGGGTGCAGGAGTAAGTGATGTTCAGGGGCAGCATTTAGGATGGGCTGGAGCAGGGCGAGGGGAGGAGGTAGATGTAATTGGGAGAGGGGTAGAGGAGGGGGTTGGTCACTGGGCAAATCCCCTTTGCTGCTGAGCCCCGCCCCGATCAGGCTCCCCTTCTCCCACCCTGCTGGGCCTGCAGCCCCATGGCCAGTTGTCTCCTGGTCTCTGACTGAGGAAGCATTCAAGAGCTCAGTGGTTTGGCTGAAGGCGATGGCTGTCTGCAGCCTGCGTGCAGCCCTGTTCTTATTCAGGAGTGCCATAGCATACTCCCCTTAGCCAGGCTGCCACCCGGGCATCACACAGAGCATGGCTATCCCAGCTGGCAAACCCAAGCAGCTCTGTAAGGATCAGCAATTGTCTTAAAGTGCAGTTTCCTGCTGGTGCTTTAAACCTCCCCGTGCCCGCCAGGGAACTCCCTTCCCCAGCCCTGCGTCCCCCTGCCCACAGAGCAGGCTCTGAACACCGGGAGCGATTGGAAGAGAACTGGGCTGTCCTCACCAGGACAGTCTGACACCAACTGAGTCCCTGCACATGCTTCTCCGAGGGGAGCTGAAACCTGCCAGTGCCGAGCTACAGGAGAACTCGCCCCTTCTTGTCCTCCAGCCTGCCCCCTCCTCAGGTCTCTGGCAGGCTCCTGGTGGGAGCACGTTACCCGGCTGTGTTCCATTCACTGAGCACTCGTTAAGATCACTCCCATCCTGGAGAAAGCCAAGGCCTCTTCTCCCAGCAGCAAAGGGGTTAATGGCCACAAGTGCCATTGACTCTCCATAACTGGTGGGAGGGTCTCGGGAGAGACCCCTGGCCCTGGATCTCCCGCATGGGCCTTGCGGCACATTCTCCCCTTGGTCAGGCTGGAGTGGGGCTGTTGGGTTCACTGCAGGGACGCGGGTGTTGTTACAGGGAAGCAGGAGTCCTTTGCTGGCCCTTCAGCTAACAGGCCAGTGGTGTTTCCTGTCTGGCTCTTCGTGAGGTGCCAGAGCACCGATCAAAAATCGTGCCCAGTGCAAGGGCCGCGGCTACTTGTCAGCCCATCCTGACTGACACCTCTGAATGCCGCTGGCAGGTGTATTGAGGCCAGCAGTCCTGCAGCCTGTGTGCAGCGAGCTGGCAGGGTCTCAGCTTGGGGGCCAGCTGCCTGCACCACCCCCAGCGCCGTCGCAGCGCTCCCTAAGACGGCTGAACCCACGCCGGAGCCCTTTAGCCGGGAACTGGCCCATTCAGAACCGCTCTCCGACGCTCAGCAGAGGCAAGGCGCCTTGGTGCGGGGAGAACCTGCCCTGCCGCTAGCTGGAGCTCTCCTGTTCAGTTCCCCCCACGGCCGGCGCAGCCCCTTTCAGCAGCACAGCCAGAGAGCTGAGCAGAGGGGGCTGCGGAGGGATTTTGAAAATCAGGCCATGAGGAACCAGGAGGCTCTAGCGCACGCTCGCGGAACGGGACCTGCCACTGCAGATCGCATCACGCTGGGCTAAGAATAGCGGCTGCCCCTCTTCCCAGCTTGCACAAGAATCGCCCCAGGGTCTGGCAGGAAGGGGGCTTGCCTGGGCGTGGGCTGCGTTGATTCCCTGGGAGGGCTAGGCACGCAACTGGTGGGAGGCGAGAGAAATGAAGACGGCCCCCTCGCTGTGCTGTGCCAGCACGGAGACACACTGACAGTGTCGAGAGAGGGGCCTTCCTGCTGAGCTGCCGGGAGCACGGGCCCTGTTATTCCTGCGAGGGCTCGATGACGCATGCAGCTGACAAGATGCAGATCCTTGTGCCTCCCACTGGGGGCAGAAGCCAGACGCCCCCTCAGCCTGAAGCTAGCTTTCAACTACCTGAAGGGTGGTTCCAAAGAGGATGGCTCTAGGCTGTTAATCAGTGGTAGCAGATGACAGAACAAGGACTAATGGTCTCAAGTTGCAGTGGGGGAGGTTTAGGTTGGATATTAGGAAAAACTTTTTCACTAGGAGGGTGGTGAAACACTGGAATGCGTTACCTAGGGAGGTGGTGGAATCTCCTTCCTTGGAAGTTTTTAAGGTCAGGGTTGACAAAGCCCTGGCTGGGATGATTTAAATGGGGATCGGTCCTGCTTTGAGCAGGGGGTTGGACTAGATGACCTCCCGAGGTCCCTTCCAACCCTGATATTCTATGATTCTATGAGAAGTGTAGGAGTCTCTCCTGCATCCCCCTCCGAGGGGTAGCTGGGTGGGAAGGACAGAGGAGTCTGGCTTGCAGCCATGTGCCCAGACCTACAGCTAAGCAGGCGTGGATCAGGGCAATATTTCGACTGCCAAATTCCAAATGGGGAGGGTGACCTACCACCCCAAGCCCCCTGTAGTTTAAATTGTTTCTCCTTTGCATCCCATCCTCAAGTGTTGTGTACTGTTGCAAACAGCTGCCATGTTCCACCCCAGAGGTGGCTGCATTTCAGTGGGGGAGGGGGTCAGAGTCCATGTAGCTCACATTGGGGTCCCTTTAAATGAGGCACTGCAGACGTGTGCTTTATTACTAGCCTTGCCACTGCATTTCTTTTGCCCCCCAGGCCTTCAGAGACCTCCGTGCCGAGCGTAGCCTGCGTGTCCGGTGGTAAGAGCAGGTCTGGGCTAACTCCCTGGGCTCTTCTCTCTCCTTCCAGTGAACGGGGCAGTGAGGGAAGAGATCATCGCTGACAAGACGGTGGCTGAGATAACGCAGCTGGTCCAGAAGCTGGCCAGCCAGTCGGGGCTGGAGATCATTCGCATCCGCAAGCCCTTCCACACAGACAACCCCAGCATCCAGGGCCAGTGGCACCCATTCACCAACAAGCCGAGCACCCTCCCCGGGCAGAGCCTGCGCAGACTGGAGCAGCAGCCTAATAAAGTGTGACCTGCTGGAAAGAGTGTGACCGAGCAGTGTGTGTGTGTGGGGTGTGGGGGGAACGACACACCTCTCTGGTTCAGATCCAGGGATCCATGGGTTAAATACGTCTGAGAAGTGTCAGCCATTGACCCAGCCCATCGTTAATAGTAACTCTTGGCGCTACAGGGGCCTTGCAGCTGAACACCTCCAAGTACTTAAAGCCCCTGGGATGCAAAGACCCCTTATCCCACCTTGCACATGGGGAAGTAGAGGCACAGAGAAGGGAGGAGTCTTGCCCCGGTCACTCAGCAGCAAATAGAACCAGGAGTCCTAATTCCTGTTGTGTCTAGTAGTCAGCTGCCCTGTTCCACCCCAGAGACAGCTGCATTTCAGGGGGAGAGATCTCTACCCCGAGAGTCTGTAACACCCCAGGGGATCAAGGAGCTATGGGAGGCAGCTGTTCTTTCAGTCCCAGCCCCCACACTCACCTCCACAAAGTCCCGAACTTTTCTCCCATCCCAGCTTTAAGGCCTTGCAGCGTTACCTCCCAGGCATGGGCCCCTGGTGGGCTGTTCACGGGGGGAATAAATGAAGCATTTCTTGTCGAGGGGGGTTTCAAGTTCCCAACAGATGTGGTTGTCCCCCCACTTGCCCTGGGGGCATTCCACCGCCAGGCCGTTCCGCCTGATTCTCCACGCTGCTTCGGTGGGTCTGCTGCCGATTTCCTGCAGCAGGAAGCAATGAGCAGCGTTTCTCGCTGTGATGGGGAGATCTGGCAGGCCTTCAGAGCAATGGCTGCCCTCCCCCCGGAAACACGGCCAGACGAGGAGCAGAAATTCAGGTCCTGCTGCAAGGCTGGTGCGGCTCTGGAGAAAACCCCGGGGGGGACCCTGATCTTCAGCCCATGGAATGGGGGAAGGGGTGGACTGCAGGGACCCGGAGTCAGACACAGCCAGGTGGTAGATGGCCAGCTGTTCACCAGGGCTCCCTCATCCCTGGCTGACTGGAAGGTGGGTGGATGAGGGGGCTCTGTCCCAGGGGAAGCCATGCTGGCTGCCAGGCAGCCCCCCGCGATTGGCCTAAGGTGGAAGGGTGTTTATGCACCTTGGAGGGGATTTCCTGCCAGCGAGGGGCCTGGGCTCAGCAGCCCTGGGGTAGGAGAGTTGGGTTGCTGGCAGAGCAGGATCCGTGGTAGCCAGTTCCTCCCCACGCTGGCCCTGCACCGCTTGGGGTCTCTGTGACCCATTCAGCCCTTGGCCAGTCGGCATGAACAGAGACCGGGGGGGGGGGGGGGGGTTCTGCCACAGAAATGGGGCAGGGGCCACCACCCACCCACCAGCCCTGAGCGGTGCCAGGGACATGGACCCCGCAGTCCCCTCCCGGGCCAGGGCAGGCCCAAGGCAGGGCAGCACCCAGGCAGGCTGTACCACGCTCCCCTGAGAGTGGTGGGTGGGGTGCAGCCCCCCCAACCCCTGCTGAAGCACCTGGAACCTGGCTGCTCTTGCCCAGCTCCAGCCAGGACAGGGGCACTACCGTGGGCTGTATGGCCCAGCAGCCCCTTCCCCAGCCTGTGCTAGCCAGGTGCCTGGCCTCCTCCTGCAGGTGTGGGGGGCAGGGGACAGGCCAAACAGGGGCTTCACCTCAACAACTAGCAAAGGCCACTGACCAGAGAGCTAGGGGCCTGCTACCCCCCTTACTCTCCCCCCCCCCCCACATGACCCCCGCCCCCCCTCAGCTGGCACAGGGACGTGCCACCCACCAGCCCATCCACCCCCTGCCCTGTGCTCCCTGCCCCCACAGCCATCCCTGGGCCCAGCGGGGCAGTCATGCCATGCTGTGCTGGGTCATGCCCCCGTCACCAGCAGGAGGGACCCGCAGGGCCTGAGCATGGCTCTGGGCAGACCCACGCCAACCCCCACCCCCCAGCTCGGTTGGGGGTCCTGGCAGCACCAGCCCAGTCCCCCACTTGAAGGGCAGGCGTCTGGACTAAGCCGCCCGTCTGGCCAATGCTGGCGCATCCAGCCCTTCCCTGGCCGCGCCTTCTGTCGCCTGCCACCCCACCCTGCAGCGCCGGCCCACCCAGGCCTGCTCTGGCCAAGGGGGCGCCTGGCTCCTCCGCTCCCTGGGGGCCCCAAACCCCCTTGCCCTGGGAGGAAGCTGGCGGCATCCGACATGGCTAGACAGGGCAGCCCGCGGGGTGAGGGGGTTGGCAGCCCTGCCAGGTTTCCAGGCTCCGGAGTGGGGCGGGCAGGAAGCCCCTGCCAGTTCCTTAGTACAGCCACGGCCTCCAGCACCTCTGCAAGGGGCTGTAGCTCAAACAGCCGGGGCATGGCCCCAATTCACACCCTCCCCCGGCTGAGCCTCTCACAGGAGAATGGGGCCTTACCGCCCCACTCCCTTAGGCCAATTGCGGGGGGCTGCCCAGCAGCCAGCACGGCTCCCCCCCTCATCCACCCCCCGCTTCCAGTCAGCGAGGATTGGGGGAGCCCTGGTGAACAGCTGGCCATCTACCACGGGGCTGTGTCTGACTCCAGGTCCCTGCAGTCCACCCCTTCCCCCATTCCATAGGCTTGGGGTGCACACAGAGCCCCTGCCATGGGGGTGGGGAATAGGGGACCCTGACATGGGGGGGAACAGAACCCCTCATGGAAGGGGGGGGGACGTGGGGAGTTGCTGAGAGCTCCAGCTATAGAGGGGGTACACAGGGAGATTGGGGGGGGGGGGCAGTGAGCTCTGAAGTATGCTGCCCCACTAACAGATGTCGACAGCGTCTTTCACCCTGCAGGATCCCCAAGGGCCCCAGAGCACAAACACTCCACCCACTGCTGAAATGCGACCACTTCTGGGGCAGGCCGTGGCTGCCGCTTTTAACACTGCTGTGCAGTTTAGGCCAGGAAGCCATGCCGTGCTCCTTCACCGGTGAGGCGGGGTGCAATGGCCCGAGTCAGAGCGTGGCCCGGACACCAGGGCTCACCCCCTGTGCCAGCGAGTAGGAGCGGTCTTGGGGGTCTTGAGCCTGGCACCAGCAGGTAGCAATCCGGCTCTGCCTTCCTCCCGCCAGGTCTCCTGGCTCCTCAGGCCAGCTTGGGGGGAGGAGGAGGAGAACTTATGCAGGAGCTAATCCTTCCTCCCACCACCTGCATGGTGCAGAGAAGGCTCAGCCCCAGGTGCGTAAAACCAGCCTTACCAGTGCAGGGCCCCATGCTCTGAGCCGCCTCCTCCCAGCACACACTGCTCCCCTGCCCCCAATCCCTGGGGTTTATAGTCAGCTGGCCCACTCACAGGGCTTGAGAGAGCCAGCCCCTTAACCCTTCCCTGGCTGGGCCTGTGCAGATCAGCCTGGCGCGGGGCGGATTCGGAGCTCAGCTGGGCAGGATGCCCCGGCATGGGGCAGGAGGGGAGCACAGCACCCAGCTCATGTGGGGACACCGATCTCCCAGCGTTGGCATCTCTGCCCCTCACATGGGTGGGTGGGCGGAGGAAGCCACCAACTCCCTTGCGCCCAGACTCCGGCTCTGGGGCTCCTTGTCCCCACCGGGGCGGGGCCGAGGGGTTTCCCCACCCCACACACGCAGGGCCCTCAAGGGCTTAGTCGGCAGCATCCCCAGCACTGGCTCTGGCTGGACGCTCCTGGCCGCAGCTCGCAGCCCTTGCGGGGATGGGACCCGCCGGCTAGTCCCTGTTCGGTGGTGTTAAAAGAGCAGCCATGGGTGGCGGTGGGGGGGGGACATGGGGCGGAGATCTCATTCCCCACCCCTCTGTCCAAGCGTGCACCGTCCTTGCACCCTGCCACCCTCGGCGCAGCCCCATTGCTGAGGGGTTGAGCTTTTCCCAAGGTTACTAAGGGATCAGTGTTTCTGCAAAGTGGAATTTCCTGAGCCGATCACCCCCCGGGGCTCCTGGCTTGGCTGATTAAACCCAGCTGTTCCTGCCTGACAATGGCCCGGGGAGAGCCGCAGAGAAATTGAGAGGGGAGCCAGAGTGCCTGGTTCCCCCTGGAGCCGCAGACCCCCCAGCCCGGCTAATCCGTGGCATCGGACGTGCCTTGGAATCTGCTATCGGGATGTGGCCCAGCCGGGGACGCCAGGGCCTGCATGCATGGGACCCGCCTCACTCCTCATGTGCGTCCGGCGGCAAGGTCCAAGCACAGGCCTGGGAAGTCCCAGCAGCGAGTCTCTGCCACGCACCCCCCCCAACACCCCCTCCCCGGGCCGCTAGCTTGTGCCGGTGAGAGGCAGTTGCGCCCGCCTAAAACTCAGCTGGGCTGTTTGTGACCAGGCCTTTCTGCAGTGTTTGGGCAGCGCCTGGCACGCTGGGGCCCAGTCGGGTTGGCCCCTCGAGGGCCTACGGCACCGGACCCCATAGATCCTAATAGCCGCGAACCGTCCCAGCCCTGTGGCCGTGCGGGTGGGGGTGGGGGTCTTGGGCTACCACAAGCAGCCAGGGTTAAATTCCTCCATGCCGATGAGGAGCCCTGGGGTGACCCGGTGTGGCTGCTTTCTGGCAGGGCCAGGATCAGACCTTCGCAGGGGGCTTCGCCCCGTTTCTGCAGGGTTCTCACCCCTTTCTCTGGGCCACACTCTGCTCCGGGATGGGGTCTCCCACGGCAAGGGTGAAGCGTTTCCTGCTAGCCAGCTCCCCCAGCTGCCCTCCTGGCCAGGGGGGAGCAGCCAGGCCTCAGGGTTAGCCCCCCCCCCCCAAGACCTGGGCTTCTCCACTGAGTCTGGCCATGGCGCCAAGGGCCAGTCGCCTTCATTGCCCCAAAGGGCTTAGCTAACTGGAAGGGGCTGGGCTCCTTCTCAGCAGCTGATCCCCTGGGGGAGCCGATGGCTCAGCAAAGGGCTTTGCAACTGGGGGGTGATTGGGGGCGGGACACCCATCCCCCCTCAGCTTCAGGCAAGGCAGAGATGGTCCCGGGCAATCTGAGGGGATGGGCAAACAACGGAGACACCAGGCGTAAACCAGCATGGCTGCTGACCCCCCGGCTGCTTGGGCATCCCACCACCCCGGTGCTATCTGGTGTTGAGACACAAAGCAACCAGCTGCCTGGGAATCTCTGCCACTGACTTGCTGGGTGACCCTGAGCAAGTCCCTGCCCCCTCTGTGCCTCAGTTTCCCTCAAACCTCTCATCTGTTTAGCATGTGAGCTCTTGGGGGCAAGGACTGCCTCGCTCTGTGCCTGTACAGCGCCTGGCACAATGGGGCCGTAATATCAAGGTGCCACCACAAAGTCCTGCTACTGACTGTAATCCTGGGCTGGCCCGTAGTGCCAGAACCCCCTGGGGATTGCAGCACTGATCAGTAGGTGTGAACACGCTTTCAAAAGGAGAGGCAGGATCATTTGCTCCATGTTACAGATGGGGAAACTGAGGCACCGGGTGTGCAGGGGAGGGACTTGATCCTGCTCACGCAGCGATTCAGCAGCAGAGCCAGGAAGAGAACCCAGGTGTCCTGCCTCCTCGTCCTACACCCCGAAGAACGAAGCTGTGTCATTTTTTTGGTGGCTGCTAACCCCGGCTGTGAAGGCGCTCCTCTCTAGAGCAGGGCGCAGTCTAATGCCAATGCCCAGCTGAAGGCCTCACAAGCGCAGACCTTAACAAAGCTGCTGGGGGCGGGGGGTGCCCCAGCTCCCGCAGCACCGTGATTGAACCCACATTGCTATGGGCTGCCGTTGTAACAGCTTGAGCTAACACCCCCCCCCCCTTCCCCCCCCCCGCCATTAGCTGCTCCAGAAACTTCAGCTCCTCACTGGTCTGTCACACCCAGCTGTGGGGCACTGCTCAGGAGGTGACGGGTCTAGGGCCAGCTGCTGTCAGGGCTGAATGAGGTAGGTTGCCAGGGCCAGCGAGTGGGAGGGCTCACCGGCTGGCTGGGAAGCTCCCCCCATCCAAAGGTGGGGGCTTGCCCGAGCCGGCGTTGGGCCAAAGGGTGGTGGGCCAGGAGAGGGGCATTTCTCGGCCTGGCCAACCCTTAGGGTTCAAAGATCACGAGGCTGGCTTAAAACCGTCAGCCTCTGAAAACTCCCCTTGTGCCGGCCGCGGGAGTCTTGGGCCCAAAGCCCATCCCAGCCGTCGGGAAAGCCACAGGGCGGCCAGGCACCCTGCTCAGCAGACAGCACCTCACGCCCCTTCATGGGGATAGACCAGCTGCAGGCGCTGGCGGGGCCACCCGCGGTAACAGACTGCGGGTGCGTCCGCACTGAGCCCCGCGGGCTGAGGCCGGTCCCTGGAGGGCAGTTGGAGACTGTGGGTGTGGATGTGGCAGCTGTGAGTGTGTCCCCGATGGGAAGCAGTCCATGGCTTTTTGGGCACAGAGCTGGTGGGAGGGCAGGCATGGGGGTTTCTTAGCCAGGGACTGGCCAGCTGCTGTTCACTTGTCCAGAGAAGCAGGCCGGGGTCACTATACAAGTTTACACCAAGAACACCCCTGATTCATATGGTCGCTGTCTCAGCCTAACGGAAGCAACCCAATGAACCCCTGGATTTTGACCCCCCAGGTGGGATAAAAGGGGTACCCCTAATACATTCAAGGGGTGTTTTCTTTGCCTTTTTGCTTCAGTTCTTTCAGTCACACTTGGGTCCCGTTTTCGGTGAGAGTCTCTCCTAATCACTGGACTCCTGGAGCCGGGGCTTTAGGAGAAGCACCAAATATGAGCATTGGCAACACCGTTCTGGTGAACCTTTGTGCACTAGGAGCTGAGCGGAGGCCACTACCCATGGCACGAGGGCCACCAGCCAGGTGGTAACAGCTCCCAGCCATTCCAGAGAAAACGCCCAACCCAATCCTGGGCATGGAGCTCCCAGCGGCTGAGGGGCAGTTGGGCTGGGATCTGAATATTAGATCCTGCCCCCCTCTCCTGACCCCAAGCCTCACACCTAGAACACCCCTCAGCATCAGAGCAGAACCGTACACCTTGGGCTGGGTTCAGCCTATGAGGTCAAAGAGGCCAGATACCACGGTGATGGGCACAGTCTCAGAATCTGAACAGGAGGGAAGTGCCAGCTGGTGGCCAGATCCTCAGCTGGTGTTAATCAGCACAATTCCAGTGAGGACAACGCAGCTGAGCCAGTCTCCACCAGCAGAGTTCACTGTCATTGTTAACCCTTGAACCTACCGAGGGCACTTAGACATTATAGTGCCGGGGGCTCATACCAGTAGCTAAGAGCCACATACTGCCCTCTTATACTGTAGCAGAGACGGTCCAATGGACCCACGTGGGGTGACCCCGGGGCCGTCCCAGTACAATGGCCAGAGAGAGCTCTCTGACGCCAAATGGGTTCCCTGGTTTGAATCTGGAGGGTCTGCAGTGCCCTAATGAACGGTGCCTCTTTACCCTCGCAGCTCTGCCCCCACCCCAGCGGTGCCACACACTAGCAGAGAATGGACCCGACACCAGATTCACACCACACTGGCTCATTCAGACAGATCCAGGTTTATTGAGCGGCTAGGGGCAGAGGCAACCAGATGCAAGGTGCTGTACGCTGCTGCTTTGACTGTCCATGGTGGAATGTCACTGAGGACGAGGCAGGCCGCTGGGCAGCCGGGTTGGTACATAGGGTTTAGATCAAGCCATCGTGGAGACGAGGTGCTTCCATTATGCAAGGCTCCAGCCCTGCTCCTTCCCAGGGGATCAGCCACGGATTCAGCCCCGGCCACGCTGATTCCTCCCTCCCTTTCCCATTCCAGGAACCGGGCGCCAAGGCTGGCTGATGATCTGCGCTGGAGCAGGGCTCGAGAACACAAGTCCCCCCAGACAACCCCTTGGCACGCAAACACAGCCCTGGGTCTGTGCTGTGCTCCCCGAGCCATGCTGACCGGGGCCTTTCCCGGGCACGGCTGGGGAATGGGCAAGGCCCAGCAATGCTGGGGTGCGGGGTACAGCACCAGCCTTACCAACCCCGCAGCAACAGCCTGGGATGGCTACAGCAGCACCTAGGGCCACTGCTGTTGGATCACCAGCCGGCTCGCTCTACATTTCTACCACACTGTCCCAATGCTGGAAACCTCCCTCCCCGCACCTCCCAACAGCAGGGAGGGAGAAATTACCCTTGCTTTATGGAGGGGAAACTGAGGCTCAGAGAGGGAAGGTGACTTGCCCAAGGTCAGCCAGTGAGTCAGTGGCGGAGCTGGGAATAGGCCCCAGGCATCCTGACTTCCAGTCCCCTCCCTGAGCTGGGAATAGGACCCAGACATCCTGACTCACAATCTGCTGCTGCTATCACTGACCCAGACACCCTCCCACTTGAAATGTTTTCCACACGAGGGATGTTCTATACACGCCTCTCCTCCCCCTTCCGCCCCCCATTCCCATGCACTGAGCCTGGCATGGCCAGGTCTAGGATGGCCGGCAGCATGGCAGGCCAGCGGGGGACAGCCTGAGCCATGCAGACTCAGCGACATTATTGCCCCAGGCAAAGCACCACCCAGCCCTTTCTCCACTCATGTGGGGCAGGGCATCCCCTGGGGCAAGCCAGCGCCAGCTGCAGCTCACAGAGATCCACATCAGCTGGGCAGGGCCTGGGGGTGCCAGTGAGGGAACCCTCAGAGAGCGCAGCCTTTCCCTGCGATTGTATGGCGAGGCAGGCAGGAGGGTGAGGCGGCTGTGGGGAGCCCCATCGCCTGGGCCATTTAAAACTAGAGCAGGCGGGTGCTCAGACACCACAGGAGTGGGCAGCCTGGCAGCCCCTCGCAGGCCTGGCGCAGGTGCTTGGCGGGGGGGCTGTCGTGCCCTGGCCAGGCAGAAGAACCACCTCTGTTGCTCACTTCCATGAGGAACCACGGCCTGACCCCAGCTCCAGCTCTCCAACCCCAGGGCTGCGGTCCGCGTGCTCGGGGTGCCCGTTCCACGCAGAGGGAGAGGTGGGGGGCAGGGAGGCAGACGCTGCTTGATGCTGCCCGATGCTGCAAAGGAGGATTGGGGGAGGATGCACGGGACATCCACAGCTCCCATCTGCCTCTAGGGGCTGGCCCATGGGCTAAGAGCCAGCTTGTTTGCTCTGCCAGAGTGGTCTCAGGCTCAGGTGCCAGCTGCCCTGGTGGCACCGGGCCTGAGTGGTGGGGGGAGGAAGATCCACCCACCCTGAGAGCTCGCCCACAGCTGGGAGCGGTGGAGCCGTGGGGGTGTTTGCCCAGCAGACCTGTCTGCATACACCTCCGCTGCTCTGGTTACAAGGTGATGGGCGCAGGGGGGGAATGCTTGCTCGGGAGCTGTCTGCTTCCAGCCACAGCAGGGTTTCGAAGCGGCTTCATGGGTGGTCTCTTCCTCCCCCCGCAGAACACCAGGCAGCCTGGTAACGGAGCGAAGGCCAAAGTCAATTAGCCGGGGAGAGCTGGTGCCGAACTCCCACGGCGAGAGAGCCTGCGAAGCTTCCCGAGGAGGAGAGCGGGCCGGGGCTCTGCCAGCCGGTGGGAGCGGTGCCCCGAGGGACTCAGAGCCAGCCCCGTCGCTTGGGCCCCTTCCCACCGCGCTGGCTGGGCAGAGGGCGCGGCGCGGCCGGTCTGGTCTCTCGGTGGCTGTGATGTTTAGGAGACGACGCGGTAACTCGCGCTGCCTAGCGGGCTGGCCAGGTACCACTGGAGCCGGGGGTGTGTGCGTTGCCGTAGCCACGCAGTCTCTCTCTCTCGCCAGGACGCTCGGGGCCATCTGCCAGCGGCCGCTCCGGGGCCGACTGTCCCTGCGTTTGAAGCGACGGTCGTCGCCGGCCGTTCCCACGCCGCGCTGGAGGCCCGGGCGCCGAGTGCTCGTTAGCGAACCAGTCACTTCGAACCGCGCGGCGGCTCTGCGGGGGTGAAGCCGCGGCCGAGCGGGGACGGACGGAGGAGGCGGTGGAGCTCAGCTGGGAGCCGGCCTCTCTCGGGACAGGCGAGCGCGGTCCCGGGCGCTGTAACAACAAGCGGAGCAGGGGGCCGGTCTCTGGCGTGTGGCGCACACCCGCACGCTCCGGGGGTCCGGGGCTGGAATAAACCCAGGCGGTGCGCACAGGTCTTCGGCACCGGCGGGGGCCAGAACCCCGGAGCTTGTGCTCCCAAAACACCCCCCCTGCAAGGGGATCCCCGTGGCGGCAGGCGTGCTCGTGAGCAGGCACGGTCACGTGGCGTGTCTGCCATTCCAGCCCGCGGAGCTGAGCGTGCGCGCACACACACACACACACGCACGCCGACGCACACACACAGCAGGGCCTGTCACGACGCCCGCCCCTGCCCAGCTCCGTTCTGGCCTTCCATAGGCAGGGGGCGTTGGGGCCGGATGGGCAGGAAGGTGGCGCCGGGGCGGGAAAGACCCAGGAGGCAGACAACGGAAGCCAAGGGGAGCTGGAACCCAGGACCAGCGCCTGCTCCCAGCTACACCACCGTAACCTGAGCGCCTGTACTGGGACAGGGCACAGGATGGGGCCCTCCCCTGGCTGTGAGGACGAAGGAGGCTGTTTGGTTAAGTGCCACATCACCCTGCCCCCTCACCTGCCCCGTCCTCTGTGCTGAGCCTGGCTCCTGGGGTCTTGGTCCCCAACGGCCGGCGGGGCCTGGCAATGGGAGGGCACTGCCACAGGCAAGGGGTGACCCCCACACGCACCACTCCACGGCCACGCTGCCGTGACCCCCACACGTACCATTCCACGGCCACGCTGCCGTGACCCCCCACACGTACCACTCCACGGCCATGCTGCCGTGACCCCCAAACGCACCACTCCACGGCCACGCTGCCGTGACCACCCACACGTACCACTTCACGGCCACGCTGCCGTGACCCCCCATATGTACCACTCCACGGCCACGCTGCCGTGACCCCCCACACGTACCACTCCACGGCCATGCTGCCGTGACCCCCAAACGCACCACTCCACGGCCACGCTGCCGTGACCACCCACACGTACCACTCCACGGCCACGCTGCCGTGACCACCCAAAAGGACCACTCCACGGCCACGCTGCTGTGACCCCCCCTAAAGCACCACTCCACGGCCATGCTGCAGTGACCCCACACACGTACCCCTACGCACTCACTCTGCAAGGCCTGTCTGCCCACTCTCTGCCCCACGACCTGGCTGCAGCCTGGCATCGCTAGGATAGCTCAGGGCCACTTTTGCTGGGGATGGAGGGGCCAGGCACAGCTCTCTCCCCACCACGTCAGGCTGTGTTGAAAGCCGGCGCCCCCCAGCCCTGCGCTCCGGCCTGTGGCGGTGCAGCTCAGGGCCCCGCGTTGGAGCCAGCCCCTTCACGACCACGTCGGCGTTCTGCACAGACTAACGGGCTCCTGCTGAGAGACAGACAAGGGCTTGTGTAAGGCGTTTGCACAGAATGTGCAGCAGGGTCCCCAGCCCAAGCTACACCCCCCTGCACCCCCTGAGCTGAGACGTCCCCTGCATCCCCCAAGCAGAACAGGGATGCCCCCTTGCACCCCCTAAGCGGAGCGGGACACCCCCTGCACTGGGAAATGCCGTTCAGTTCCGCCCGTAAAACCAGCTGGGTTCACCAGTTCCAGCTCCAGGGCCCGGTCTGGCCCCAGTCCTTCTCCTCAGGAGCTGGGTTCGGGCTGTGGCACCGGGCCCTCGCCATCAGCTGCCGGTTCCTGGCTGGCTGGGCACGTCCTGCCAGTGCTGCACAGATACCACCCTGGCCCCCGTGCCCCGTCGCCTTTCCCTCTCTGTTATTTCTGTACCCCCCTGCCACGCTGGACACGGCCTGCCAAACCTGTCCCTCCCCCTGCCCGTGGGATGGGCACCGGCGCCAGGAGGCGGGCAGTGGGAAGCCAGCAGGGGCAGGTGGGAGAGAAGTCGACAGCCACGCCCGCGGGGGCAGCCTAAGCAGGGCCGGGACAGGGTGTCGGGAAGTGGAGGGGAGACATGCTGCCTTGCTGAGAGCAGTGGCCATGGCTGCTTGGCAGGTGGCACTCTGCGCTCCGATGCAGATGGCAGAGAGTTGTCATCAGATGCCCATCACCCAGGCAGCTCAGTGCCAGCCACGGCCCCGCGCTGCTCAGAGGTGGCCGGAGAGATGTAAAACAGCCCCTCAGCTTGCGGGCACGACAGCTCCCCTGGCAGGCGGGGGGTGCTGGCCCTGGCGTCCCGGCCAAATTCCAGCAGGGGTGATTACATCCCCCGCCCCGGGGTCTCGTAACTGGAATCTGCAATTGGGCGGCCTGGCCTGTCCCGAATGCCGAGCGGTGCAGCCCTGCTGCCAAAGGAGGCCATGGCCCAGGGCCTTGCAGAGAGCTGTGGGGGTGGTTCCTGGAGAGGGGGGCATGCCTCCTGGAGAGGGGGGCATGCGGAGGCAGGTTGCTATGGGGAGCAGCTGAGGATGGGGGCCATGGGTCTGGCTCCTGTCCCCAGATCTGCTCGGTCTGGCCCAGCCGTTCTGGCCTGGAGAAGGGGGAGCCCAGCCGCCCCGGGTCAGCGATGGGACAAAGCAATTCGTTAACGGGCTGGAGGAAAAGGGCCTTGTTCAGCACAGGCCCCCGGGAGAGGCTGGCGGTCTGCAAACCCGACCTGGCCAGATCCAGCCGCAGGAGGGAGCTGGAACCAGCCCAGCTGCCCGGCCCGAGGCAGGGGGGCGCTGCACTGGAAGGGCTCAGTGCAGCCAGGTGGGACATGGGCTCAACCCCATCGGCAGGAGCTGGGCGACAGACTAGCCTGGCACTGATGGGTCCCATTGCTCCCGTCTCCTCCTCCAGCCCTCGCCTTGTCCCCACTGCTCAATGGCTCCTGACCCACTCCTGTCTGGTGCCTGGACTCTGCCAGCTCCAGCTGCCTGCAGCAGGTGCCCTGCTCCCTTGCCCGCCCTCCAGCAATGCCACCCCGAGGTGCCTACCCCCGAGTCCCTGCAGACGGGCTCCCCTTGCCATGTGCTCAGCTCTCCAGGCAGGGACCGACCTCCCGAGCCCCTCTGCAGCGCTCGCATGGATCCTACCTTTTTAGCTCTCCTCCGCGCCGGGTTCCCCGTCTCTGTCTCTCGGCCCAGCGGGTCCCAGGGGCCATGTCTGTGGCACAGGAAATGGGGGGCACTGCATCTTTCTTCCAGGCCAGGACCGCTTTGGGGCTGGCTAGGACCACACACTCTGCCCAGGGCCCCAGGGACGTCAAACAGACTCAGCCCAGGCTGGAAGCAGCCGCTGGCCACAGAGCCGGGGGGGGGGGGGTGGTTTTCTGTGCGTCCCCCCATCTGCACACGCATGATGAATTGCAGGGCCCCATGACACATGTGGAGGGAGGGGAGAGCCGTGCAAGAGTCGCACTGGAGTGCATTGCTGCCCCCTCACCTGTCACCCCCAGGGCTGAGCCCAGCACCCCACGTCGGAGCAGCTCAAAGAGCCGGCAGATGGGAAACTCCCTCCTGCCATGGGGAATCCACCCCCCAAATCACCCCAAGGGCCAGGATTGACGTCACGCTGCCCAAGGCCACAAAGTGCTTCTCTGCCAGTACAGACGCCAGGGCTCTGCAGGCTGACCCCTCACCATGGGCCCACCGCCCGCTGGGATGGGGAGCCCTGCCCCACGCTGGGTGTGTGGGAGGGAACTTCCTCCCCACTGCGCACCGGGAGCCAGGGAACTATGGCCCCTGGTGGGACAGATGGAGGGAGACAGAAAATAATCCCAATGTAATTTGTTCAGACTTTGAGAACTGTCCCTAAAGTGCTACCCACAGGAGGGGCGGGGGAGGAGGGAGGCCGCCCTCATGGGAGAAGGGCTGGGTCACCCTGTGTGAGCCATGTAGCCACCCTGTGCCTGCTGGTCAAACCATTGGACTGCCCTGCCAGCCAGGTATCCGTAGACACCCCCCGCCCCTCCACGTGTGTCACAGGGCTCTGCACCCCTGCACCTCCCCTATCATTGTGCACATCCCCCCTCCCATCCTTTGTGCACACCCTCCCCCGTCCTTGTGCACCCCCCATCCTGGTACACACACACACACACACACACACACACACACACGTATTCTGCATATTGAAGCTCCAAGGTCCTTCAGCAAACAAACCACACAGCCGTCGTCAGGCAGGCTAGCCTACTGGTTCAAGCACTAGGCTGGGACCCGGGAGCTGGGGGTTCAATCCCTGCTCTGCCACAAACTCCCTGGACGAGTCACTCAGCTCCCCTCTGAATGGTGGGGATGGCGCTCCCTCTCTCTCCCCTCACTGGTCTGTCTCCTCGGCTTAGACCGGGTGCCCTAGTGGGTAGGGACCGTCTGACTGTCTCCGTCCAGCCTCAGCACGACGGGGCCCCGATCTCGGCTGGGGCAGCTAGACGCTGCTCTACCAGAACCAACCCCGCACCGGCAGCCGATGAAGTGCTGAAGCCGCAGTGCTGGGCAAGCCCCTGGCAAGCAACGGCCAAAGCATTCAGCCCGGACCTGGCGCTGGGACGCTACAAGAGAGTGGGGCAGCCAGTTTCCCCCGGCGCCGTGCCCCCAGGCAAGGGCATGGAGCCCCCTAGCAGGGAATCAGCTGAGTTCTTCCATCCTGCGGGAGAGAGGCCTTAGAAAGCAGCTCTCAGGCAGGGCTTTATTAATTGTCACCTACCTCTTCTCAGCACACAGGGGCCAGCTCCCACCTCTCCCGCAGGAGCGGTCCGAGGCCAGCGTCCGGGCAGGCGTCTCCTCCCGCCCCACCCTGACACAGCCGCGTTTCCGGATCGTCATCTTTTATCCATAAATAGAATTCCCATTTCAATCCACGTCTCTTTACAGCAGTGTCCGAACCCAAGCGGTCCCAGGAGGGGGATCCCGGCGCCCCGAGGCCCGGCCCCGCGCTTCGGTTCCAGAGGTAGTTTCCCGTGGGTTTGTGTAACACTGGTTGGTGGGGGGGGGCGGGGACAGGGGACTGAATCCGACCGGCGTCCGGGGGCCCCTACACGGAGCTCTCGTCCAGCTTGTCCACCAGCTGCGTGTGTTTCCGCTTCTCCAGGATCTTGCTCAGCTCCTCGGCGAAGGAGGTGGTGTACAGGGGCGAGGGGCTGGGCTCCTCCTGCTGCAGCAGCATGTAGCTGTTGCCGTTCATCTTGCGCAGCACGTTGGGCAGGGCGGCGATGCCGTTGGTGAACTCGGCCGGGAGGGGCGGGGGCGGCGGGGGGGGCGCCGGGGGCGTCTCCCTGGCCGGGGAGGCCGCCGGGGGGGCCTCGCCCGGGACGATCTGCAGGCAGCCGGCCTCCTGGCCCAGCTCCTCCTCCGCGGCCTCCCGGGCCCTGCCCAGGCAGCTGGCCGAGACCGTCTGCAGCTCCACGGAGGGGGCGCGGGGGGCGCCCAGCACGTACCTGCCCTTGCGGCGCTGCAGGCAGGAGACGTGGAGCAGCACCGTGCTCAGCACCAGGCACAGCCCACCCAGCACCGTGATGACCGCGATGTAGACGAACTTCATGTCGGGGGAGGCCTGGCGGGCGGTGCGCGGGGGCGGGGGGGCCGTGGGCGCCGCCGGCTCCTGGGGCGGCTCTGGCAGCACCGTCAGGGCGTAGGCGGCCAGCGGGGAGCGCAGGCCATTCTCCTCCCCGTAGCAGCCGTACTCCCCGCTGTGCTCCGGCAGGGCGTCCGTCACCAGCAGCCCGTCCGCCCCCAGCCGGAAGTGGCCCTGCCCGGCCGCCAGCCCCGACGTGCCGTTCACCAGCCACGTGGCCTGCGCCAGGTTGGAGCGCTGCTCGCACGGCAGCAGCACGTCGTCGCCCCGCAGCACCGTCCGGTTCTTCTGCACGGGGGGCGCTGGGGGGAGAGACGGGAGGGGCGGAGCTCAGCCTGCGCCCCACGGCCTGCGCCGCGGGCTGAGCCCGGAGAGCGTTCCCAGAATGCCTTGGGACTGCCCCCCCTCCCCCCAGTGACTGCCATGGTAAGGCAATGGCTGAGCCCGGAGAGCGTTCCCAGAATGCCTTGGGACTGCCCCCCCCCGCCCCAGTGACTGCCATGGTAAGGCAATGGCTGTGCCCAGAGAGCGCTCCCAGAATGCCTTGGGACTGCCGTCCCCCCTCCCCCCAGTGACTGCCATGGTAAGGCAATGGCTGAGCCCAGAGAGCGCTCCCAGAATGCCTTGGGACTGCCGTCCCCCCTCCCCCCAGTGACTGCCATGGTAAGGCAATGGCTGAGCCCGGAGAGCGTTCCCAGAATGCCTTGGGACTGCCGTCCCCCCTCCCCCCAGTGACTGCCATGGTAAGGCAATGGCTGAGCCCAGAGAGCGCTCCCAGAATGCCTTGGGACTGCCCCCCCTCCCCCCAGTGACTGCCATGGTAAGGCAACGGCTGAGCCCAGAGAGCGCTCCCAGAATGCCTTGGGACTGCCCCCCCCCGCCCCAGTGACTGCCATGGTAAGGCAATGGCTGAGCCCAGAGAGCGCTCCCAGAATGCCTTGGGACTGCCCCTCCCCGCCCCAGTGACTGCCATGGTAAGGCAATAGCTGAGCCCAGAGAGCGCTCCCAGAATGCCTTGGGACTGCCCCCCCCCCCGCCCCAGTGACTGCCATGGTAAGGCAATGGCTGAGCCCAGAGAGCGCTCCCAGAATGCCTTGGGACTGCCGCCCCCCCGCCCCAGTGACTGCCACGGTAAGGCAATGGCTGTGCCCAGAGAGCGCTCCCAGAATGCCTTGGGACTGCCGTCCCCCCTCCCCCCAGTGACTGCCATGGTAAGGCAATGGCTGAGCCCAGAGAGCACTCCCAGAATGCCTTGGGACTGCCCCTCCCCGCCCCAGTGACTGCCATGGTAAGGCAATGGCTGAGCCGTGAGAGTTCCCAGAATGCCTTGGGACTGCCCCTCCCCGCCCCAGTGACTGCCATGGTAAGGCAATGGCTGAGCCGTGAGAGTTCCCAGAATGCCTTGGGACTGCAGCCCCCCCCCCAGCGCAGTGACTGGGCAAGGCAGGGGACACCTCCCTCCCGGGGAACTGAGGGTGAAGGTGGGGGTGGTGAGGGGGCCAGCGGGACGCTTCCCCTTCTCTCCTGGGCAGTGCCAGAGCAGCTGGTGCTGTCCACAGCCCCAAGGCGCCAGGGCCCAGATGGCCCCTGTGCCTCCTTGGGGGGAGGCTGGATGGTCCCAGCATGAGCACACAGGCGCGGGGCGGAGCCTCACCCTGAGCAGAGCCGTTCCTGCAGCCCTCCCTGCCGTGCTGCACGTCCTGGGTCAGCTGGGTCCTGTGAGGAGCAAGACGGGCTGTGTCAGCAGGGGGTCGGTGGCCAAAGGCCCCAAGAGACACGCACACGCGTGCACACGCAGCCCCGCCTGCAGACACGCACACGCACATGCAGCCCTGCCCGCAGCCCCGCCCACAGACAGGTACACACACACACACACACACACATGAACACAGACTAGCTGGTCCCCAGCAGCCCAGCTCTGATCAGAGCCCGGTTAACGGTGCCATTCTGGGTGAAGGAAGTGCCCGGGGGCAGCAAGGGAGCCGGGGTGAGAAGTCAGGGCTTCCTGAGCACCAGGGCCAGCTCTGGGAAGGGGCCGCCAGTGCCAACGAGGGGCTAAGATGGCACCGCAGAACCTCCGGGCGGTGGAGCTGGCAGGGGGGTGGTTTGCTTGGTGGGCCGGGGCATAGGGAAGTCCCAATGTTTCGGCACGCGCCCCTAGCAAGAGACACCAGGATGGGGGTTCACCCTGACAGGGTGAGCCATCCTGCCGGGCGGCGTCGGGCGAGGCTGCGGTGCCCCATCCGCACCCGGCTCTGGGCAGCGTTTGCACATGGCAGCGATCCAGTTCCGAGTCCGGCTGGGAGGGGACCCAGCATCACTCCAGCCCAGGCTGGAGCAGGGACGATGGCTGGGCTGGCAGCCTCTCTGACCCCATGGCCGTGTCTCACCCGGGCAGCAGGAGCTCGGTGGGGCAGGCCGCGCAGGGGCCAGGACCTCCCCACTGGGAGGCCTGGGGCAGCTCAGCGGATCCGTACCTGTCCGCAGCGCCGGCCAGCTCCCGGCAGCCCTCGCCGTCCCAGGTGCAGTAGGGGTCCCGGGCCAGGATGCAGTCGTAGCAGGAGCCGTACCTGGCGCAGCTGGACAGGGGGAGCTGCAGGACTCCGCTGCCAGCCCCCACGTACACGCTTCTCTGCCAGGCAAAGAGCGGAGACCCCGGTGTTACGCGCCGGCGGAAACTCGATCACACTAAGGTGGGAACGCGCCGTCCCTCAGGGCATCGTAAGACACACACCTGAACTGAGGCCTAAGAGGATCTGCCCAGAAACGAGCCCCAGCCGGGCAGCAGCTCCGCTGGGCACCGTGTAGGGCGCGAGAAGACATCCAGACCGGGAACAGGCGGCACAGAGAGAGGCAGAGACAAGCCGTGAGGAAGCCCAGTGGCTGCCTTTGGGCACAGCGGGACCCTGGGAAAGCTCCGGAGAGTTTTGGGGTCTGTTGGCTACAGAGGCTGGAAGCTGGGAAACGCCCCTTCATTCCCGGTTCCGCCCGCGTGCGGCACGGCAGGACACGTGACCCGCCTTGTAAATATACAGGAGTGCAGCAAACGATGCCGCCAGCTGGGATGTCCCCAGAGCCTGCACTTTGACCAGCCGCTCGGGCTGAGAAGGGGCCACGCCGGCTTGGCGTGCCCCGGTGCCCCATCAGGCAGGCTGGGTGTCAGCATGTCTGGGAGGGGGCCGAGGTGAGCTGGGGTCTCAGGACAAAGCCAGCACCACAATCGCCCCTGGTCGGTGACCTCTAGGGGCCGAAGGGAGACAGGGCGCTGCTCTCGCCCCCTGGGTCCCGCCCCAGGCCACGCCATGGCAAGGCCTGGGTGGGAGCTCAGACAGAAGGACAGACTCCCACGGCCCCGTTAAAGCCACCTGGGAAACCCGGAGCAGAGCACAGAGCCAGCACCTGGCCTGAGCGAAGCCACAGAGCCCCGACCCCTCCCTATCCCCCCATGCAGCCGCCCAGCCTCGCTACACAAACTACCCTGCTGGAGGCTGGGGGCCCGAACTCCTGGGTTCTCCTCCCAGCTGTGTCACTGACCTATGTGTGTCCTTGGGACGGGGCTCACCCCCCGAACGACTCGCTCCCGTGGTGTTGGGGAAGCGATGGGGGCCCGGGGTTGGGTGGCACCAAAGGGATCAGTACGGTTCCTGGATGCCTGGTTCCTAGGATCCGGGCTGCACCCCGTGACTGAGGGGATGGGATGGGGGTGCTACGAAGAGGGGGGTTTCCCTTCCCCCATGCAGAGACCCCAGTAACAATGGCCTTGGGGGAACAGCCCCAGGCCCTGCCCCACTGGGCTGGCGGCAGGGCCTGGCTCTGCCGTTGCTGCCTCCTCTGGCTTGCTGAGGCCTGTGCTTGGAAAGCCAGCAGGGGCACGGGGGGGCCTCCCCAGGGCCTCGGATAAGGACAGCAGGGATGGAGAGAGGGGGGCTGAGACCCCGAGGGCAGGGAGGGGCCCCAGGGATGCCCCTCTCATTCAGCAGAGCCCCCTGCCCCACGTGGGTCAGCCAGTGCCTCGCCGAGGAGGGGTTAACGTTGGGGTGTGGGGAGGTGCCCTGCCCCACAGCACAGCTCTGAGCCCTTTCCCTGGGGCGGGCAGGCTGGCAGGCAGCCGAGGGCACCCAGGCTCTGATAAGCTCTGGCATTCCAAGCTGGGGTCAGCCAGTGCCAGGCAGAAGTGAGGCCGCGCCTCCGCCGTGGGCAGGGGGCCAGGCTAGCTAATCAGAGCCACCCTGCGGTGCTGGCAGCTCTCTGGGCGAGACGGGCCCCAGGGAGCGCCGGGCACCCACCGCCAGGCCTCTCTGCTTGGCCAGCTGCCCCAGAAGGAGTTTAAAGCGTGGCTGGGTGGGAGACGGGCTCCAGGAAAGGCCGCGGGGGCCCCATTCACTGCCGCCCTGCAGCGCCAGGGCCTGGCAGCCCAGCTAACCATGCAAAGGCAGCTGTTTCTCCTGCCCCCGCCTGGGCAACTGTACAGAGGGGCAGCGGCTGGGTGGGAGTCAGTGGCAGACTCTGGAATAGAACTCAGGTGTCTTGGCGCCCGGCCCCGTGCTCCAGCCGGCAGAACTCCCTGCCCCTCCTTCCTTGCCCGTCTCGCCCGCCCCGATCCCCCCTCAGGGGGTGCCCCGATGCGCCACTAGATTTCAATGGGCCTGGCTGTGGGGTGCGGCAGCCGCGGACTTCAACACGCCCATTTTGTTCTGCCCTCTACAAGCGAGAGGGCCCCTGGAGGGGCAGCGTGTCCACGGTGCCTCCCCCTCGGGGAGCCAGTTCTACTCTGTCCCCCACAGCAGAGTCGGGGTGCAGCCCGGAGCAGCATCTCACCTGGCCTTTGGAGATCACCAGGCTTTCCACGGGCTGGGGGGTCCCGAAGACCTGCAGCTCCTCCACGATATGTACAGCGGAGCCGATCACCACCCCCTTGTGCAGCCAGCCGTCACCTGGGCAAAGGCAGAGGGGCACGGTCAGGGCGGCACCGGGGGGGAGAGTGCTGTGCCCATAGGCCAGGGCTGGGGCCGGGCAACCGCACTGCTAATTTCCCCCCTGGCCTGGGCCTCTGGCTGCTGCCCCGATGGGGGGATGGGGCTCTCTGCTACCCCCCTTCGTCTGTGGGTCCCGTCTCCGGTGGCAGCTTTCGCCCGGGCACCCCAGCCACACTGGGGTCCCCCGTCCCGCTCAGCCTGGGCGAGTGACACAGGGCCCCCAGATGACACTGCCCCCCCAGCCCCTGGCATGGGGGAGGGGTGGCGCCGACGCACCCGTCCCCATGAAGAGCACGTCGTACTGCTGGCCGTCCAGGGCCGGCGCCCTGTCCACCGCCAGGGCCGTGTAGAGCACATTCTTCTTCACCAGCAGGGGCTCCCCCCGCGCCGGCTTCACCTCCTCGAACATGAGCGGGTGTAGCTTGATGAAGTCCAGCACGCCGTTGGGCAGGTCCTGGGAGGAGCGGTAGCTGCGCTCGCGGGAGTGGTCGGTGATGCACTGCAGCGGGGAGGAGAGGTGGCTAGGGACGGGTAGCAGCCTGCCCGCTGGGGCAAGGCGGCCACCTCTGGGATCACCTGGGCATGTCTCACCTAACCAGTGCCCGGCCATTGCACGGGTCTCGGTGGCACCTTGGGCGCTGCTGTTCTTTTCAGTCCGACTGTACCTGGCCTCGGCACGGGGTGAAACACCTGGTCTGTGCTTTGCGGGAGGTCAAACTAAATGATCTAATGATTCCTTCCGGCCTCAGACTCCAGGGCTTTCCTCGACACCAGGGCCAGAAGCCTGACCCCCTGCAGAGCACATGCCAGAGACCTGCCCCCAAATCCCTCCTCGAGCAGCGTTCAGACAAGTTCTCAGGCTGGATTTCCAAACCGCCAGTGACGGGGAATCCACCAGGCGCTTGGTACATTGCTCCAGTGGTTAGTTACTCTCACTGTTCACATTTACCCCTCGTTTCCGGTCGGAACTTCTCTAGCTTCAGATGGTGTTAGACCTTCCTCTGCCAGACTGCGGAGCCCGTTAACCAATATTTATTCCCCACCTAGGTGCTGACAGATTGTGATCAGTCCCCCCTTCACCTGCTCTGTGTTCAGCGAGCCAGACGGAGCTCCTTGAGTCTGTCACTACAAGGCAGGTTTTCTAACCCTTTAACCATTCTACGGCTCTTCTCTGAGCCCCTCCAGTTGATCAACATCCTTCCTGAACTGCGGGCACCAGACCCGGACACAGGACCCCGGGAGCGGTCGCACCAAGGCCAAATACAGAGCTAAAATAACCTCTCTTCTCCTCGAGATTCCCGTTTATACAGCCCCAGATTGCATTAGCCCTTTTGGCCCCAGCATCGCCCTGGGAGCTCCTGTTCAGCTGATTCCCGCCCTCCCCCCCCAGCCTCCCAAAACTCAGGAAGTTGCTGGGGCGCGAGCACCAACCCCTGCCCCCCACGCCCCAAGGAGGGAGCCATGCATGCTGGAACCGGTGGGCCTGGCCGGGAGTCAGCAGCAGAGCTGGGACCAGCATCAAGGCCTTCGTGGCCCCTCACCAATCCCTCCTGGGGATGAAGCCCGAGGGCATGTTTGCAGCCCAACAGGGGGCACTGGCGTCTCCAGGTCACTTACAGAGCCCGGCCGTGGGTCTGGCACCTCCCCGTCGTAGCGGGTCCATTTGTGGGTGGTGTCCTGGTATTGCATATAGGGGCCCTCGAAAGCCCTCTGCAGCTCAGAGATGTTGTACTGGCAGACGGCGGATGCCTCCATGCTCCTCCTAGGAGAGACAGCGACAGGATCAGCAACCCGTGGCCGCCCCACGGGCTACACACACCTCCCTGCTCCGTCCGCCAGACGCCCCAGCCACTGACCACGCCGCCCGCTCCCTCACTGAGAGCTGGGGCCTACAGAAACGGCTACAAACACCCAGGCTTTCCTGGAGGGGGACAAGGAGCTGCTGCCCTCTCTGAAATGACAACAGGACCATCCCACGGACCTGCAGCTGGAGACCTCAAAGTGGATCTGTTGCATAATGCCCATTTTACAGATGGGAACCCAAGGCCCAGAGGGGGAAGGGGCTTGCCCAGAGTCACACGGCAAGGCAGTGGCAGAGAACCCCAGTTTCCAAACTGAGGCCCAAAACTGTCTCTCCAGGGAAAGGGAATGGAAAACGGAGAGCCCCCCCATTGCTCCATCAGGCCCTGGCTGACAAACGCCAGAGCGGCAGCTGGCATTGGCAGAGCTGTGGCAGGATGGGACGTGGGCGCAGCAGGCCCTAGGAGGGACGGGGGAATGGACAGTGTGTCCACAAACGACACAGAGCCGCTGTCCAACCCCAGCATAGGGAGCAGATGGGCAACCTCACCAATCCGGGCAGCACACAGCTCTGCCAACGCCCCTCAATCCCGACCCGCAGCCCCCGTGCTGTTCTGGTCCTGGTCTCCCAGGTGGGCTGCTCCGCAAAAGGAACCAGCAAAAGCCCAGGTGGTTCCGGTTCTGCTCCCAGCAGCTGCCTCGCTCCGGCAGGGACGTCGCCGCACCCCCGCGCTGTTTGCCACCCCCTGCCCGCAGCAGCCTGGGCAGATCAGCCCCAAAGGCACCGGAGATGGGCTCGGAGGGAACGGGTACACGGCTAACGGGTACACGGCAATAGCAGGGTCACCCGCTGTACGTCTCCTGCCTCAGCGGGAGGTGGGGGAGTGCCAGGCAGAGCCCCTGCAGGTCGGGGAAGAGCCCCCAAGTTTGGGAGCCTTAGGGCTGGCGATTTCCCAAGCGCAGGGCTCTCCAGGGAGATCCCAAGGGTGCCCCAGACCTGGCCTGCTGGAGGTGCTGAGCGCGGCAGGCCCGCAGCCCGCAGGGCATGCCCTCACCAGAGAGGAATGCTGCCCAGCCGGGCCTGGCAAGCTGGCACGTCAGCAGGATGGGAGGTGGAGAGAAGCAGCCATTCAAGGACTCCAGGAGTCAGGACGAGCCCCAGCCACAATGTGTGCCTCAGTTTCCCCACTCTGTTAAACCTACCCTTGGAGATCCTCTGTTTAGCGGCCGTCACATAGAGCCGAGAAAGCACAGCCCCTGGTGAGCGGTCAGTCCTCTGCACATGGCTTGGGGGACCCCTGCTGGCTCTCAAGGCCCCGCTGGCTCCTACAGCCCCTGTGCCTCCAGAGGAAATTCCTTCCCAACCCCAGACAGCCTGGCATCCACCCCCACAGTTGGGTGGAGTGAGAGGGGGCTTCTTCCTCACTGCTGGCCTGGCCCCATTCCCACCTCCCAGTTGCTGATCTCACCAAGGTCGCAGAGGAGGTCTGAGCCCCGGCCCAGCGCCCTCTGCCCAGCTTACGGTACAGCTGGGACGGTGACCGCCCAGCTCCAGGCTTGGTAGCAGGGTGGCCCTGTGATCCCCGGAGACGCTTGCCCTGGGCCGCTGCCCCTTCCTCGCCCAGTGTGCTCAGTGCGAGAAGCTGGCACTGGGGACGGGGGGGGGGGGGGACCTGGGGGAGACCCAGCTCAGGAGGTGGTTTCCAGGTCCCTGGTCAGCAGGAGTGGGATGGATTACTGCTTGCTGCTGCCTCGAGATGCTTCCTCCCCTCCCCGCAAAGGACCCGCTCATCTTCACCCTGCTGCCTCCCTGGAGAGTGGAGCAGGACCCCTACTAGGCTAGGTGCCACGGCTGCTTTCCTTTTAATTTAACCCTCTCCCACCTGGATTCGTCCTGGCTACCTGCACACTCCCCCGGCAGACCCACTCCTGGGGGGTTAACGAGCCGCCTGAGTGATCATTAATGAATTTCTCTATAGAAACCATCCCCTCCCCACCGCCCAGTTGCTCTCCCTGTCCCGTTGTGCTATAAATAGCCACGATCAGTGTCAGGCTTCTAGAGGCAGGCCCAGCTAATTAGCCAGGCAGCGATTCATTAGAATTCATGTCGACGTCAATAACCAACAGGAAATGCCCTTTTCCATTAAAACGGCCGTTGGAGCGCGGATATGCCCAAGTGAAATCCACCCCGGCTCCTCGATAGCTCCCGTTCCTGCTAAACCTCCTGTTTAACTGGGCTGCGTTTCCACCAGATAAGGCGGAGATAGGAAGCCTGCCAGAAGGGTTCAACTCCCTCCCCTGCCACCCGCGATGTAACGCACGCAGCAGCGATTAACCGCGCTGCGGGAAGCCTTGGGGCTCCGGATGGGTTCTCTGTGCCCCGTCGATCCCCTGCTCCCCAGGTTTGCCCTCTGCACACAAATGAAGCTTTGCAAACCGGGGCCCAAACGTTTGCAACGCCCGACGTATTTGGAACGGACGGTGAGAGCAGAAAGCCCCCTGTGGAGCAGGAGTGCCGCGCTTGGGAAATAATCCAGCAAATTCGGGAAAACACCACCTCTCTCTCTGCCGTCCCAGTGTCCTCCTGAGCTCCGGGCACTGGGTTTTCCCAGGCCTGCGCTTTCCCAGTGACACGTTTATACACTGCGTCTTGTTCGCACCATTCGCAGGAACACGTCAGCTGTGACGCCAGTGCCATCACCAGCCCCGAGCCGCCCCATGCGACGGTGCGGACGCGCGTCGCTCTGCGACGAAGAGCTTGTTCGAAGCCACACGACGGGCTCGGCTTTTCTCACGGTCCCTACACGTACGTTCCCGTGCTGCGGAGTGTGGCCAGATCTGCGCACACTAAGGTGGATCATCACTTTGGGGTGGGGTGGGGGGACACGCTTTGTGGGATTTGGCTATGTACAGCTCAGGTAGTCTGGTTCATTGGGTGAAATTCCTGTATCAGTGAATGCCTCAATGGGGCACGAGTAG
Organism: Chelonia mydas; assembly: GCF_015237465.2. Taxonomy (NCBI): domain Eukaryota; kingdom Metazoa; phylum Chordata; order Testudines; family Cheloniidae; genus Chelonia; species Chelonia mydas. The sequence continues at coordinate 120,085,798 of NC_057853.1, read as the reverse complement.
GGTGACCAGATGTCCCGTTTTTATAGGGACAGTCCCTCTTTTTGGGACTTTTTCTTATACAGGCGCCTATTACCCCCATCCCCCGTCTCGTTTTTTCACAGTTGCTATCTGGTCACCCTAGGCGTGAGTCAGCCATGGGGTCCCCTGTCTCTATCACCACCCCTTGGTCTGGAAGAAGTGGCAGACTGAACAAAGGAAGTTGTTAACCTTACCGTCTGCGCTCTGGCAGGACAAGGGTTATGCTGAAGAGCCTGCCTGAGCTGGGGGAACCAGAGCTACCCAGGTGGTTGGCCAGGAGGAGGATTTGGAGCAGTGGAATTTCCCCATGAAGGGGAAACACAGGCCCAGAGTCAATACGAATCTTTAAACCCACATAGAGTGACGGAGAGGGGAAGGGCGGTCCAGGACCCTTGCAAGGACGCTGCAAATCCTGCAGAGTGGGGAGGAAACTGAGGCAGGGGATGGCGTACGGGTGGTTTAGTAGGCTGTCTGGAGCTGCGTATATCCCGGGCTGTCTATAGGAAAGAGGGACTGGTTTGGGAACACTGTTTGCACGGCCTGTGCACAGCTCTCAGAAGCGGGTGCTAGGAGGAGGATCTGCCCGCCCAGAGTGCGCCGAGAGAGCCAGAGGCAGGGCCTGGCTCGGCACAGATCAGGGAGCTGAAAGCACATGGTCCCGGCCCGGCAGCCTGGCTGGCCAAGCAGGGTTGTGATGGGGGAACGGGTCAGATGCTGGCAGTGGACAAAGCACAGAGCCCACTGCTGAGGGCCAGTTTCTGGAAGAACCCGCAGTGGAAGAGGACCTGTTTGGGGACTGCAAAGGGGGAGGAGCTGTGATGTGTCCATGAGGGGAATGGCCAGAACCAGCTATTGCGACCGGGGCAGGCGCCCGTGCGGCCCGGGGCAGGGGATCAGCCGTTCCATCAGCTCTCGGGGTCGCCCGCAAGGGACAAGGCGACCCGGCTGAACTGCTCCAGCCCACGTCCCCCCAGTGGCTCCATCACCCTGCTCTGGGGACGAGCCTGTGGGCCCCGCGGGGAAAGCAGGACCCTACTCACCACTGAGCCGACAAGGTGAACGTGGCGTAGAAGACGGTGCTGGGCCAGCTGCCCCCGTCCACGGTGTGCACGGCCTTGAGCACTTCGTAGTAGGGGATATAGCAGACCAGCCGGGCCTTCATGAAGGACGTCCATTTCCGCTGCAGGATCTTCTTCCCACCCAGGTCGCTCTGCGAAGGGAAGGGAAGGGAAGCGCTGGGAGAGGGCGAGGCTGTCACCTGGGCTGACCCCATCACAGGCTCTGAGCCCCGCGGGACTGGGGTGCTCCCAACCCCCTCTCTCCCTGCAGCTGCTCAGGGCCCCAGACAGGCCAGGGAAAGGGGCTCCCCAGATGGAAAGCGGGAGGAACCCCGGTGCAGCCGGCATTTCAATTGCAAGCTGTTGGGGCAGGGCTTGTCCTTCTGTTCTGTGTCTGTACAGCTCCTAGCACCACGGGGTCCTGGCTCGTGCCTCAGGCTCCCAGGATAGCCACAAGACCAATCCTCATCTGCATGTACACGGGCGGGGCGACTCTGCATCGCCGGCAGCCAGCCACCTGACTTGGCTCTGGGCTGGCTGTGAGTTGAATCCGGCTCGCGTTCGCACCACCCTGCAGCAGCCGTCACACCTGGCACAGACCTGGGCAGCTCTCTGAGGAGCCCCTTCTGCGCCTGCCCCAGCGATCGGACAGTCCAAGCCCCCACACACCCTGCAGGCGACTGCTAGCTCCGCGGGGGCATTACCCCATTGCAGAGCCTGCCCACGGGCAGGCGCAGTGAGAGCGTCGGGCGCTGGTGTGAGCCCTCATGCGGAGGGAGCGGACCGAGTATCAAGATTTCCGAGGAGCGGTCATCGGACACCCAGCTGCTCGCCTTCCTGCCCCGATGGATGTCGGGACTGAGGACAGGCTGTGTCGTCCCCACAACCTGCCTCACCCTGGTGTATTTAGCTCCTGTCTGAAGTGCCCATCACGCCAGCCTCTTCCGTCTCCTGCTTCAAGCCGCCGCATCATGCCCGCTCCTGCCTGCCCTGACCAGAGAGAACTCAGCCAGCTCCCATCCACGCGTCTCATCGGCCTTTGTGCCGGGTGCAGCTGCAGGAGGCTAAAACTCCTCACGTCCCCCAGAGGCAGTCATGCCCAAGGCCTGGTTCATGCCAGTCTGGTGGTGGGAGCGGGGTGCCGATGCCAAGGGCTGGGGCCTCATAGACTTCAAGGCCAGAAGGGACCATTGTGATCAGCTTGTCTGACCTCCTGCATGTCGCAGGCCACAGAACCTCACCCACCCACTCCTGTCATAGACCCCTGAGCTCTGACTGAGTTACTGACATCCTCAAATCACGATTTAAAGACTTCAGGTTACAGAGAATCCACCATTTACTCTAGTTTAAACCTGCAATTGACCCGTCCCACGCTACATTGGAAGGAGAAAACCCCCTAGGGTCTCTGCCAATCTGACCAGAGGGAAAATTCCTTCCCAATCCCAAATATGGCAATCAGATAGACCCTGAACATGTGGACAAGACCCACCAGCCAGACACATGGGAAAGAATTCTCTGTCGCAACTCAGAGCCCTCCCCATCTGGTGCCCCATCACTGGCCACTGGAGATCCCTGCTGCTAACAGTCGCAGATGGGCCACGTGCCACTGTAGACAATCTCATCAGAACATCCCCTGCATAAACGTATCGAGGTCAGTCTGGAAGCCAGTGAGGTTTTTGCCCCCCCTGCTCCCCTTGGGAGGCTGTTCCAGAACTTCACTGCTCTGATTGTTACAAACCTTCGCCTAATGTCAAGCCTAAACTTACTGATGGCCAGTTTATAGCCATTTGTTCTTGCACCAACACCGGTGCTTAACTAACTGATCTCGGGCTGCCCGTTCGTAGCTGTCGCTGGAGGACTCCTCTCCAGAGATGTGGCCCTGCAGAGACACAGCCGGCCCAGATACTCCGGAGCGGCACCGGGACCCCTGGGCAAACACTTGCAAGGGGCATGGCGTGAAATAGATGCAGAGGGGGTTGGTGGACAGGGCGGGAGGGAGGGCCATAAAAGCCGTCATCAGTGATAACAGCAGCGAGGGGCAGCCCAAACTGTATGCACCTGGGGAGGAGGTGCCAGGGTCCAGTGCTGGTCCGGCAAAGGTGCCAAGGGTGGCTATGAATTCACCAGCATTCAGGGTGCTTCCCCTTGCGAGGATGAAATCCCTCCTGGCCTAACGGCCATGCCCAGGGCCCATCATTCCACCAGCCTCCAGGTTTCCCTGGGAAGCTTTGCCCAGCTTTCAGCCCTCGCTGCGTGCCCCAGCTCCGGCAGTGTCTCTTCACCTTGCACACCCGGGCCACTCTGGCCACCCTGGCCACCTGGCTCTTGTCAAAGGAGGCACTCTCCTCGGCCGCCCGCTCCATGAAGAAGTAGTAGATCTTGTCATCGTCCCCCACTGGGCTGTGCACGCTCTCCTGGACCAGCACAGAGGCCACGAACTCTGCATCTGCAAACAGCACCGGCGTCAGACGCGCCCCGCCACGGGGCGGGTGGTGGATTTGATTGGTACCTAGCTCTGCCACTGCCTGAGTCCCTTTCCCTCTGGATGTCTCAGCTTCCTTCACTCTAAATAAGGACGGATGATACCGCCCACCCCTCTGCCTGCAGGGTTATTGCAGGGCCTGACAAGAGCTTTGAGATCCGCACTTTAGTCAACTCTGTGTCTCATCCCCTCCCCACCCAGCTCTGAGCACTCCAGCTGGCCTCTGTGCCCATGCTGGTCTGCTTAGCGAACCCCCCAACTCTTAGTGATCTCGGGCACCCCGCCCGCCCAGACATGGCAAGAGGTTCAGGGTGTCCTGTCACCGGAGTGACCCAGATTCCCAGGGGTAGGTTCTTGCCAGGGTTGGCAGCGGGACGGGCTGCCACTCAACATGGGGCAAGGGTGTGAAAAGGTTTGGAGAGTGATCACCGCCAGGACACCCCCCAAAAAGAGGCGGAGGGCAAAGACTGAAGGGACAAACGAGGAGGAGGAAGGAACTCAGCCGTATGGACAAAGCAGAGCCGCCCGCTCCGTGGCCAGCGCCGCGCCCTCCCGGGGAATGAGCACAGAGGCGGCTTGCTGGGATCAGTGCCAAGGCTGCGAGGACGGCCCTAGGCTCCAGCAACCCTGGCACATCATGCGACAGATGCCCCCTCTGCCCTGCTCTCCACTAACGGAGAAGGCCCCAGCTTCTGCCCTCTCCATGGCTCAGGCCCGTTTGGCGCTCTGGGGGAGGCGGGCATAAGGAGCAGAGACGCCCCCCTGTTTGTGTGAATATTTGCAGCCCCACCGAGCCACGTGCATCTTTGCCCCACTGCCGGGCCCGCCGAGAGCCGCCCGTCTGCCGATCTGGAGGTGGGCGAGGCGTTGCGGAAGCACACAGGAACGATCCGCCCTCGTGAGTCTGGCTGACGCCCTCGGCCCAGCCTGGGCTCGTCGGAGGGCAGTGTAACCCCCCCCGAGTGCACCGCATTGTGCCACACGCCAGATGGGCAGCGAGGAGGTGCCGGGCTGCGGATCAAATGCACAGCCGAGATTCGGACCCCAGGACGCCCTTCAGACCCCAGGTCACGCGGGGCTGACTCAGACGAGTCTATTCTGCCCGTTTAAATGTCCCCTGGGCGTTCCTCTGCCCGAGGACGGCAGGGTTTGACCCGGAGGGGGCAGCAGTGCCATTGGTGGTGAAGGGGGGCTCAGAGCCGGCAACGGAGGGGGAGGGTCAGGTCTCTCCTGGGGGCTGGATCTCACCGTTTAGCCAGTGCACGGGGGACTCTTCCGTCTTCAGGGGCCGCTGGTGCAGGTTGCGCCTGATGTCCGGCAGGCTACGGAACTCGTACCGCGTGGCCGTGTACAACCCGCCATCTGAGATCGGGGGTGGGGAAGGATGGGTCAGGGTCCCCCAGCTGTTTAGCCACGTGTGGCCCAACCCGCATCCCAGTCACTTAGCCCCGGGGCCGGGGGAGGAGGGTGGAGGAAGGGGAAGCCGCATGGCCAGGCTGGACCCACTTTGGGGACTCCTACGTAACGTGGACCTGGTGGTGCCCGTGGACACTGCTCCCCAGCCCTGATCGCATCGGGACCTGGCTGGACCCTCGCAGAGACCCTGTCGGGGGAGAGGGAGGGGAGGAGAATTTCTCCTTCGTTAGGGCTCGGGCAGGGTTCGGGCCAGAAGGGAACTGGCATGCCATGGGGCAGGTGGGCATTGTGGGGAGGTGACTGGCTGTGAAAGGAGAGGCGGGGGGAGGCTGGCTCCAGCCCCTGAGGGGTGCACAGAGATTTGGGCGGGGGCAGGGGGAAACCTTCCTGGCTGCTCCAACTCTCTCAGCGACAGCCCAGAGCCAGATCGAGCTGCGACCTCCCCGGGGAACCCCAGGCGAGCAGCCCCACCTACCTACGATGAGGCCGGTGTAGCCGCGGGCGGGGTCGTACGGGCACTTCTCCTTGCCCTCCTCCAAGTGGGATGGCAGCGCGAACCTGTCGGCATCCTGCAGAGAGAGGGGAGCAAGGGGGTGAGGAGCCGCTGGGCTGGGCAGGACGGCATGAAAGCAGCACCCACAGCTCCAGGGGCCTTCATGCAGCCACGGATCAGGGACAGGTGAGGTTCCCCCACGTTCCCCAGGCCGTGAGCTGGCAGGACCCCCCTCCAGGGGCAGACAACCACAGCAACGTCCTGCGATGTGGGCACTTCCCGACCAGGCAAGTGGGCAGAGACTGCCCCCCACCAATGCAAATCACAGAGCCCCCAAATGGCTACGACGGTCAGCCACTGCCCAACTCGGGCCGGGCGGGAGCTGGCAGCCTGGGGATGCAGAGCTCCAGCGCTCATTAGGCTCCCCCCAGGCCACGCACTAGAGCCACCATCCCCACCCACCCTGCCAGTCTCAGGGCGTGCCATGCTGTCACTGCTGGAAGCCAGCCCACCGGGACGCGCCATCGTTACCGGCAGGCTGGGGAACACGGTGGAATCTGGCGGCTACCAGGGCTTGGCTCTTCCAACCAGACGCCTAGACTAACTAACGGAGCAAGCGGCTACCAGACAGACACGGTCATAAGCAACTGAAAACAGGGTCTTATAATGGGAAGTGTCAGGCAACCTTCCACCAGCCCTGACTATTTTTATAAATTTGATACCCCTATCCATGCCCGTGTCCACAACGTCTGACATCAGCGAAGGGACCTTCAGATGCAAGCCCACACACTGGTTTAAAATGTGCCCTCTTCTGTTTACCAAAGACCGGAGGTGAAGAACAGAAAGCCCAGAATGGACTCTTTCACTCCCTGCGCTGGGTGGGGCAGCGTGAGGTGGAGGCCAAGATCCAGCCATGTTCCTTGCGAGCCACATTTAATTTGTGACTGTCACGCGGGAGGGCCTGGGCAGGGGGATTCGGGTTGCAGACGCTGCGAGGGGAACGCTCAAATAAAGACACTGATGTCCCTGGATTTCGTTTTTCCCCTTTACGTTTCCTGAAAACGGTTCCCCCCATCTTCACGTTTCTAAAACAGCCACAAGCCGGGGCCGTGAACCAATCCAAACAGCTCCCTCGAGAAGAAAAACTCAACCCTAGGGGTTTTTCTCCTTCCCATAAAGTGACAGGCCCATAACCCTTCCAAAGAAGGGCTGGCTGGAGCGCCCCCTGCTGGCTAACAATGCCCCGCTCCCTGCGTTGAACTGGTCCATGGATCAACCACGAGAGCTGGCGGCAACTTGTTGCCAGGAAGATATTGCCGGCCGGGAGGGAGAGCACCGAAGAGCGACAGAAGCCTGTGACGGGGCCGGAAGCACGGAGCGATGAACAAAGATGGAGGGAGCATCCAACACCCAGCCAGGGTTTCCCTCCTCGTGAGTTCCCTCCCGCCCCCGCGGTGCTTGCACTCACGATGGCCGCGCACAGCGGGTGGAAGGCGTAGGTCCCGCAGGCGTACAGGTGAGTGTCGTTCAGCCTCTGCACGAGCCGGATGTGGTTGAAGCACTCGGTCTGCAGAGAGGAAGAAAGAGCATCACGCGGGGGCTCGACTCCCGCGCCTGCAGGCCGCCCGCGCCCCCCCACACGTGCAGAGACCCAGCCGCAAATACCTTGTTGTTCTTGCCCTTCTGGAGGCAGTCGGTTTGCTTCTCCGGAGACGCCTCCCACCGGATCTGTGAAGGGAAAAGGGGTCGTTACTCACCGGCGCCTCCTGGCTGTGGAGACGATAGCTGCCCCGCAACGCCCTGGAGTGATGTCACCGAAGCCCCTAAAGAGCCGACGAGGCTGGTAAACGCTAATGGCAGGTTGAACAGTGCCAGGAACAGCCCCATACCTGGGTCCATTTATTTTCCGCGCTTCTTGACTAAAATAAAGACCTGGTTGCTATTAATCCCAGGCCGGGGGCCCGCTGAGCAGCAGAAGCACCCAACTCACCTGGAAAATGCCTTTCCCAGACTGGGGTTTTAGTGCTTTGAGTTCCCTGCCTTCCCCGCGCAAAGCAAAGGGGCAGACTGTCCGGACTGACGAGTTCACTTTGTCCCACTTACGGAATCCTAGGACTGGAAGGGACCTTGAGAGGGCATCTCGTCTAGTCCCCTGCACTTATGGCAGGACTAAGTATTATCTAGGCCAGCCCTGGCAGGTGTTTGTCCAACCTGCTCTTAAAAACCTCCAACGATGGAGATTCCACCACCTCCCTGGGCAATTTATTCCAGTGCTTCACCCCCCTGACAGTTAGGAAGTTTTTCCTAATGTCCAACCTAACCCTCCCTTGCTGCAATTTAAGCCCATTGCATCTTGTCCTAGCCTCAGCGGTTAAGAAAAACAATTTTTCTCTCTCCTCCTTGTAACAACCTTTTATGTACTTGAAAACTGTTCTCATGTCCCCTCTCAGTCTTCTCTTCTCCAGACTAAACAAACCCAATTTTTTCAATCTTCCCTCACAGGTCATGTTTTCTAGACCTTTAATCATTTTTGTTGCTCTTCTCTGGACTTTCTCCAATTTGTCCACATCTTTCCTGCCATATGGCGCCCAGAACTGGACACAATACTCCAGTTGAGGCCTAATCAGCGCAGAGCAGAGCAGAAGAATTACTTCTCGTGTCTTGCTTACAACGCTCCTGCTAATTCATCCCAGCGTGATGTTTGCCTTTGCAACAGCGCTACACTGCTGACTCATATTTAGCTTGTGATCCACTATGACCCCCAGATCCCTTTCCGCAGCACTCCTTCCTAGGCCGTCATTTCCCATTCTGTATGTGTGCAACTGATTGTTCCTTCCTACGTGGAGTACTTTGCATTTGTCCTGATTGAATTTCATCCTATTTACTTCAGACCATTTCTCCAGTTTGTCCAGATCATTTTGAATTTTAATCCTGTCTCCAAAGCCAAACCCCCTCCCAGCTTGGTATCGTCCGCACACTGAATGAGTGGACACTCTATGCCGTCATCTAAATCAAGGATGAAGATATTGAACAGAACCGGAAGGAGCTTAAACCACCCAGCTTATGCCCTGGAGAATCCACCCCAGGAGGGGGCACTGCCCACCAATGTGAAACTCTAGTGCCCAAACCCACCACGTCCTGGGCCAGAGGAGGCATGGGCCAGAGAGGGTGCCACCATAATATACATAATAAATACATAATATGCATAATAAAACGATCGTGCAACTGGGACACTGCTGCCGTCGTGACAAAAGCCCAGGGGCCCCTCGTGGGAAAGGCTCGGAGAGACAGAGACGGGAAGCAAAAATGCCCCTCCACCGCCCAGCGACACCGTCCTGCCAATGCAGCGGGGCTGGCAGAGAGACGGCGTGGCTGTCGGTAAGACCTCCGGACGGACTGGCGCCTCGCGGGGGAGGGCAGCTCCGCTGAGGCTGGCGCAGAGACAACATTCATCACCCGCCTATTTGTCAGGTTGCGAAATCGCATCCGCTGCTCCCGTCAGCAGGGGGCGGCGGGGGAGGGATGTCTTAAAATTGGGACACAAAAGACTGTGTGTGTGTCCAGGACAACAGGATCTGGAAGGACTTAATGGCTGGAAAGCCTTAACTCTATCCTGCAATGGTCTGACCTCCCAACCACCTGTGGGCACGTATCCTTAGCTGTCGGCTACCACCAGTCCTGCAGGCCCATTCTGACAACGTCCCTCATCGGGGCCTCTGGGCTGGCACTGCAGGAGACCCTGGGCAGAGAGGGCTGGGGTAGGATGTGCCAGCCCAGTTCATCCCATCGAGCCAGCACCCTGAGGGGGGGGTCCCATTGTCCCAGGCACCCAGCAGCAGCTGCAGAGTTGGAGGGGAGGGAGTCAGGGGCGCTCGGCAGGTGTCAAGTTCCTTCAGGAGGGGGTGGCCAGGGGATCCGGAGAGGGGGGTGTCCCAGCATGGGCGGGGGGGGGGAAGGACTTTAGCGGCAGCATTCGGGATGGGCTGTTGGGGGAGGGGAGCAGCAGGAGCACCCGCGAGCGGGTTACAGAGGTCACGGCTTGGGGGAGGGTGCTGGGGCTTGGGGCTGCAAGGAAGGGGACACTGGACCGAGGGGCGTGAGCCAGACAGGCGGAGAAGGATCCAGGACGGGGCGAGGCGTCCAGCTTTGGGGAGACATTGAGCTGGCCGCAGGGCTGCCCCACTGCCTTCAGGCTATGCCTCTCCCCCCGCAACACCCCAGGCCTGCTCCCCCCGGAGCTCCCAGGAGCCGGGCTGGGCAGAAAGGTGTGGGCCTACAGGATTCAGAGCTGGGAAAGCCCGGGGCGGGGGTGCTGCCTACGCCATGAGTTTGGGGAGGAGGAGTGGACAGATTCGCAAGTGAGCGGCTGCCTTTGGCACCTGCTGGGTGGCTCTGGCCTAGCCCAGCGCGGCGCACTCAGGCCGCCAGGCAATTCACGGAGGACAGTCGCAAGGCTCCCAGAGAGACGTTGGCACGCCCCCGGCCGGCCACAGACGAGCAAAAGCTGCCACAGCAGCCGGGCAGCTAGCCCGAGCTCGGACCAAACCACCCCTCCACCAGAGGACAGCTCACCCTCGCCCGCCCGTCCGCCCGCCGGCGTCCCCCAGCACCATCTCTGGAGTCTCCGCCGCGCCCCGCTCCCGGCCAGAGAGCAGGCGAGCCGCTCGACCGCGCAGAGCTCGCGGGTGGCTCGCCGTCTCTCGCCGCGCCGCTCCGGGCCATTTCCACAGCAGATGGAAAAGGAAACGAAGACAAAGCCATAGCAGGCAGCTGCAGGGCAGGGGTAAACCCACAGGCCTGCAAAGGGGACCCGCTGCTGACGGCTCCTTCGGTCGCGGCACGGCCCAGCTGCCGGGCGGCCAGACGCCCTGCGAGGCCTGGCGTGGAGGCTGCATGGACTTCAGTGGACCGTGTTGCAATGGCAGCCCAGGAGCATGGCATGTGGGGGGGCCAGTGGGCCCGGGGGTTAAAGGTCACTTGGGGACACATCTGGGGAGGAGCTGGGCGCCAGATGTGTTTGACCACGTGGGGTTTGGGGGTAAGGGGCTCTGCGAGATGGGCACGGATGCTGCCTGGTGCCCGTCGCCGTTCTGGCTGGACGCACTGCCCGCGGCTTTAGATGAAAGCAAAGGGCTCTTCCGCGGCACAGGGAACCAGGACTCCACAATCCCCGCCCGCCTCAGCCGTAAGAAGCTGCCAGGGGAGGCTGGACAGCGGGCAGTGGGGCTAGCGGAGAGCCTGGCCACAGCAGTGCGGCTTGCAGCGCTTCCTCCAAGTGGCCGCGCTTGGGCTGGGGACCAGCAGAGTCCACGAGGAAGGGCTGACTGCTGAGGACACGCTTCCCCCGGCTCCCTCCAGCCCCCTCCTGCACCCCAATCACCCGCCACGCTCTGCCTGGGGCAAACAGCCTGGACTTTGGCCTGCTCCAGATTCCTAGGCTCCTTGCTGGGTGGGGGTGAACAGCTTGTGCTCTACAGCAGGTCTGGCTAGGCTACCGGGGGGCCCCGTCTGGCCCTAACGCCTGTGACCCCAGACCGGGTGCTTTATAGCACCATGGGTTGGGTTGGGTTTGGTTTCAGCTGCTGGGTGCCAGGTCCCAGGGAGGAATTTGCAGGAAGGGTGTTCTCCCCAGCCCACCTTGCTCAGCGGACAACAGCCGGCATTGCCGGGGGGCTTGGCATGTACCCCAAAAGAAGGAGGTAAAGCAGCTGAGCTTTTGAGGGAGAAGCACTTGAGGGCATCAGCTGGGAGGACAGATGGACCAACCCCAATATGCAGGAGTGGTGGCAAGTCACTGAAATGGACCTGTACGCCCGCGGGGTGATGGCCTGGCCCCAGGTGGGGACGGAGACCCCGGGGAAGGACAGGAGCAGCAATCTGCACCCTGGTCAGGCAGAGGGGGTTGCTGGGAGCAAACTCACTTTGTACCAAGAACTAGCTCAGCTAAGTCAACGGAGAGATGACGGAGCCTGGTCATTGTTACTAATGACTGGAATCACGGTAGCACCAGCCGAGATCCGGGCCCCCTGCTGCTAGGCGCTGTGCATAATGAGAGAAGGTCCCTGCCCTGAAGAGCTCACCATAGACACAGCCAGGCAAACAAGGGAAAGATTACTAGCCCTGTTTTGCAGATGGGAAACTGAGGCACAGAAGTGACTTGCCCAAGGTCACGTGGGGATCCTGAGGCAAAGCTGGGAAAAGAACCTTGATCTCCTGGGTCTCAGTCCTGTGCGTTAGCCACATGCCCACCCTCCCTCTCTCATGGACTTGAGAGTCAATTTTGCCTGCTCTGCCAAGGAACACCCTCCTTCGGCCTCCTGGTCCTGTGGGCGGGAGTGGAGCTGCTTGCACTGCGGCTGCTGCACCTGTAAAAGGCGTCCCCTCTGGGGCTGTCAGCCTAGAGTCGTCCACTAGCATGCAAAGCTCTTGTTCCTGCCCCAGAGAGAGGGCAGGTGCGGTGAACAATGGTCGTCACCCCAGTCAACTGGACAACAACACAGGGGGCTTTGGGAACAGCTAGGGGAACCCGGCCCATTTCTGCCCTTTAAGTCCAAGCTTCAGAAACAGCCAGCACATGCCCCATTCCCTGCGCCACCAGGTTGGGAACTCTCTGATGAACAGGTGTCCCCCCCCACCCCCCAAAAAGCCAATTTATCGAAACCCAAACTATTCACGAAACTCGGTCAGGATCAACGGAACACCAGACTTGGAAACCTTTGGTCAAAGAGACCAGAGACAGGCGAACCGGAACGTTTCGGTTTGTTGTCAAAATTACTTTTAGTTAAGAAATGTCTGTAAATTTACACTAAAAAAAAGCGGGGGGGGGGGGAGGCTAAAAAAGTCAAAACGTTACGTTTGGACTGACCTGGACAGTGGATCTTTGGTTCTTGAACATTTTGGACATTTTGACTTTTTTCTACAATTTGGGACAGGAACATTTTTCAGACTGTTGAAAATTCTCCTGGGATTAGAAAACCGTGTCTCACCCAGCCCTAACGAGCATCCAACCAGAGCTGTTAATTGCTCTCCAGAATCTCAGCTTGTAGAACAAAATAAAAAGGCTGCAGCTGTCCTCCTTAGGAAGACAATCTTGAAAACGTGACAAGTGTCACTGAGGCAGAGAGCCTGGGGCAATCGCTAGAGGAAGTGAAAGCCGCCTCATTCAGCTCTGCCACGGGTTAGCTCAGACACCCAGTGACGCCAATTCAGACATCAGCCTTGTTCATTCTGTCACTGCTGGTGTGAGGAAGCAGAGGGAAGGTCACCGATCCACACATTCTCCTGGGAGCCAGGCCTCGTTTTGGGGACACACGGGCAGAGCATATTTTTGTGGGTGGGGCTTATATTTGTGGGTGGAGCTTAGACAAATACCACCACCTTGCCCTCCCCCCACACCAATCTGACCCCTATATGTCATTTAAAAAAAAAAAAAGCAGCTAGGAGCCAAGGAGAAGATTTCAAGTGACCAGTGACTTGGTTTTGCCCAGCTGCAGATGCCTGATACTCAGCATCTGTAACGTTCGGAGTGTAATCTAATATCTCATTGAAAGGTGACACAGGGCCAGAAAGAGTTAATGAACTCCCAGACTGACCTGACCCAGGGCCGAACTTTAAAGACTGGTTAGGAAGAGTTGGAAATGAACAGAGCTTTGAAATGCAGCCTCATTGTTAGAGAGAGAAGAGGAGCTGTGTGCTCAGGGCTTGTGATGTCAGCAAACAAGTCTTGTCTATTACTATGGCTTTGATTCAAAGATAAAAAAAAAGGAGTATTAATATTCAGGAAGACACTTGAGTGAAATAGCACTGTTGTCTAGATGTCTCTTTGAAGGTTGTGGTAACCTGTTTAATGGATAAATGACCCTGTGCTAATTGCCAGGATGTTTGGGAGAAGGAAAGTTAAGCCAATTGTCTTCTCAGGTCAAAAGGCTTCTGGAAATGTATAAAGATCCTGGGACACGATCCTTCTTCATTTCAGATCTGCTTTGGATTTCAAGAAGGGGAAACCCTGAGCCATAAGGATTGAGATCCCCAGTCACTGACTGGAGTCACCCTGAATATGGACATTGGACTGTAACCTGTGGACTATTTCTAAAAGGACTTTTGGCAACTACAAACTCACCATCTCTGCTAGGTATCAGGACCTCAAGAAATTGAACTCAAGTCTGTCTGTATATTGATCTTTCAACCAACTCTCTCTCTCTTTCCTTTTTTAACAAATTTTAGTTTCATTAACAAGCATTGGCTGTCAGCATGAATTTTGGGTAAGATCTAAGTTATCATTGGACCTGGGTGTGTGGCTGATCCTTTGGGATTGGAAGACCCTTGTCTTTTATATGATGAGATAACACTTTCAGTAATCATCATCATATCTGACATGTGTGTCTGGAGGGAGGCCGGAGGCTGGGCACTTTAAGGGAATGGCGTTGTTTGGACTTCTGAGTAACCAGTGAGGTAAGACAGAGGCTGTTCTGGTAAATCTACGTATTGGAACATCCACCAGGGGTTTGTCTGCCCCGTTCTGTTTGCAGTTCACCCTAATTGAGTGACCTCAGCTGGCTCCTACAGGCAGCATCGTTGCCGCACCCAAAACAATCCACTGGCCATTCAGGAACCTCAGCCAAAGCTGCTGCAAAGGGAGCCAAGACCAGGCGGGATATTGCTCACCTCCCTCTGGGAGCCATCGGCAATGTTGCTGGAGTTTAAGGCGAATATGGCCCCTCGCGCACCCACGTAGAGGATCCCCTTCTCGTCCTCCAGCAGCAGGGTGGTGTAGTTCAGGGCGTGGCTGCTGAAGCGCCGGACGTCGGACAACTCTGCGGGGGGAGAAGCACAGGGCAGTGTTAGAAAAGGACACTTGGCTAGCTGGCTCAGGTCATCTAGGGTGAAATTTGCCCCTACAAGAAGGCCCAGGTCCCATGCAGCCCAGAGAGATCTAGGTCTCTGGGACTAGCCCTTTGTCCTAGCCCACCAAACAGGGGTGAATTGCACCTCTAATGTACCTGCATGAGACAGGAGTGTGGATAATTTCACTGACATTAGAAGGGAAATCCACTTCTCTGGTATCTGCAGATCTATATGAACGTACGTTTTCATACGGGTTGGAGGTTCCTGGGTGCTATTGTGAGATTTCAAAGGGGGGAGAAGGATTCAGGATTTGGCCGTGCACAGCGGGGAAACCGTTTGCACCTCCAGAAGAGGACGGACCTGGGATCTTTTGGCCGTGTGCGCGCCGAGCGGCCGGGCAGAACTAAACTGCAGAGGAATTGTCACTCCCGTAGACAGGCAAAGCAAAGCAGGACCTGCGGACAGCACTCAGCGTCGGGATGCGTAGGCAGCAACGTGGGTTTTGGAGCAATCTCCCGGACTCACACAAATGTGGGGCTGGAAGGGACCCTGAGAGATCACCCAGCTGATCTACACGGGGTGGGAAAAGGAAACCAAGCGTCTAGATGAGTCTGAGCAGAGGAACCGATGCCCTTCTGCAGACGCACCAGGGCACATGCAGGCAGATGTGATCGCTGCTTCTGAGCTGCATTTATTAGGAGCTGAAGGACAAGGCTGCTTCCCCGGAGCCAGCGTGACTCATCTCTGGAGGTGCCCGCGAGCCGCACACCAGCTGTCGATGCTGAGTCCTGGTCACTTTGATTCAGCGCTTGCTCTTTGTCGGGCTGCTGTATCGGGTCCCCCAGCTCCAGGGAACCCCTCTCTCTCACCAACCTGTGTTTAAGTGCTGCATCTACCCGGCACTCGGCTGTCACTCCCCCAGGCTGCTGCTGCACAGCTGGGTTTATTTCAGGCTCGTATCTGGACCTTTGCGTTGTCCATAAGAAACATGAATCTGTGCTGTACAGTCAGACGGGAACAGCAAACTCCTGCAGCTGTGGAGTTGGGTGGGGAAGGTGCTGGTGCGGGAGACGCAGGCCCCCCCAACCCTCCCCGACTTTGCCCAAAGGATTGCGTGGTGACACAGAGCTGCTGCTCCTCTATCCCGGAGGTGGGGGGTCCGTGGAGAAGCGGGTCCCAGCATGCAACAACAGCACTGCATGCTGGGCCCGGGGCATCCTGGCAGGAGAGAGGTTTCAGGAGGGAGACTGGTTTAGGGAGGGCATCCCGCTGGAAGGCACGTGGGCACAGGGGACAGCGTGAAGGGGCAAAGCCGAAAGTGGGAGGGAGGATGGAGGGGAGCGGAGAGAGAGAGCAGGAGGGAACAGGAGCAGAGACATGCAGGGAGGGTGAACAACCAGAGCTTAATGCAGAAGGAAGCTGGGGAAGGGATTCGAGGAATCAGGGACTCCCAGGAGCCCATCCCCGGACTGTTATACCCTCTCAATTCCCACTTGGCAAAGGGAGCTTCTCACAAGCTGAGCTGGCCGTCTGAGGGACTTGGGGGCTCAGGCCAGGGGTAGCCACCTCTCCAGGTGGACGAAATGGCTGTGGGGCTTACAGGACGCAGCAGGGGGCTAGAAACCAGGCCTGAGGGGGAAGAGAAGGGCAGCCTGAGGTCAGGGAGAGAGGGAGAGCCATGCAGGGAGCAGGAGCCTGCTGGGTGAAAAGCCCCCGCTCAGAGGACCACCAAGGAGTCGTGTGGCTGGAGGGAAGGCAAGGCAGGCTGCAGGCCAGGCTGTAAGCCAGGGGAAGCCCTGAAAAATGAACACGGAGACTTTGGAGCCTAGAGGGAAACTGAGGCAGCAGATGGGCCCAAAGCCAGCCCAAGTGAGTCCCTGCTCAGAGTGTCTCCCCTGCCCCCTGGCTTTAGTGCATTATAGGACCTCCCCACATCGGCTTGCATCAAGGGCCCACATGGGAGAGGGGATCTCGGCTGGGAGGAGGCACCTTTCCAAGCGGCAGCAGCTGGCAGGGCTGCCCATGACTGTGGCCGTGGCCCGTTCAGTTCCCCTTAGAGCTGCCAGCCTGGCTCACGCCCAGGGGCAGGGAGAGACGGGAAGTGGGGGCTGGCTGGCGGCTTGCTGCTTCCCTTGCGGGGGCCGAGGCCGGCTGGGGCTTCGTAAGCAGAAGTGGGAAAGCCCCACCCGGCGGCAGGGGAAGCAGCCACAGGAGCCTTACGGCTGTAACCGCCGGGGCAGCTGCAGCCGGAGTGCTTTACCGGCTGCGCCATCGCCCTGCCCACGCAGGAAGGGGGGATAAGCTAGGTCTGTGGGTGGCACCTTTTCCCCGGTACAACGGCCCTGGTTTAACTAGACTTTGAAGCTGGGGAGTCCCACGGCAGGCAGCCCGATGCAGTGCTGGTGCCGGGCCTGTCGCGTGTACGTTCCCTGAGTTCGGCGAAGCCCCTCTGACCCGGCTGAAACGGTCTCCACCCAGGCCAGCAATATGAGCGTTTGTGTCCGTTAGTTAAACTGGTGCCTCTTCTGCCCGGCGACGAGGCCTCAGTGGGATTTCCCCTCACGAGCGGGAGACGGCTCCAGCCAGAGTCTGCCATATCGTGCAGGTTTTAAGCCAGGAGACTGGGCCTGGTGGGCCACGAAGAGGGGCCCGTTTCCAGCCAGATGGTGGCTCGGGAATCCCCAGGCCTTGCTGCCGCGAGACAGGCCGATCTGTCGCATTTCACAGCGGAGCGCGACGCAGGACGCACGCGCCGCTGGGCAAAGCGGAGAATGTTTCCCTGTGGCATTTCACACCCGCGCAGTCCCTGGGCTCACAGCATGGCGGGAAAAATGAAAACAAAAGCCAGTGGCCTAGGAAGGGATTTAGTGTAGTGGCGAAGGACTAACTGCCAGGAACCCCCAGCTCCTTATCTTGGATCTGCCACTGCTTCCTTCTGAGGCCTTCACCAAGTCACCTTCTCTTTGCCCTGGTTTAAGAAGCGGAACCGTGGGGTCCTTACCCAGCCCAGGGAAGGGACTGGGGCAGAGCCGGCTGGAAACCCGTTTAGCGAACAACTTAAAAACTGCCTTCATTCGGAAGTGTTCGAACGAGCACATTTTAAGTTTTGTGGGTGAAATGTATGCACTTCCCACCCCCCAAATTCCTGAAAACATTCTCCCAAACATTCCATTTCCATTGCCCAAACCCCTGGCTGTGGGGAAACAAAACACTGCCACACAAATGGGACGCACCTTTCTTTTTAAAAAGTGTTGGTTTTTTTCCACCCAAAAAAAGACCTTTTCATCTGAAGAAACTGAAAGCAGCCCCCGGGGTGAGGATTAACCAACGTTTGTAAAGCACTTTGAACGTGCACATCGAGTATTATTATTTAACCAGCTTGGCTAACGAGCCAAGAGGACAAAAGAAATAAATGAGGAGGAAGGTCTTGTGGAAAGCAAACGGCCCTAATTGCTTTCAGTCTCGTGTTGGAAAGTTTTCTTCATTAATTAAAATCCCTCTTTAGATTCAGGAGCCATTAGTGTCTGGGTCCTGTTACAACAAATCACACCGTTTATGGCACTGGTGTCTTTCCACGGCTGGAAGGAGAAGAAAACACGTCCCTGGAGAGCCCGGCTGAGGGCTGTGTACAGAGTCCGGCTGGAATTCATCAAGGAATAGTGTTGTCTAGGAGTTATAGAGCCAGGCACAAAAGGAAGACGCACGGAAACCTGACTGCGGCTGTAGGGAAAAGAGCGAAACCTTTCCACCCACTCCTTAAAGCACCAGCAGTGCCATCTCCCTACAGGTGCCCACAGGCAGCTGTCTGAGGTTTGTGTCTTGTTCCTGGGTCTAACGCGCACAGGAGCTGCGATTCGAAACTGGAGGGACAAAGGATGAGGTGCTCCCGGGGCCCAGGTCCACGCCAGAGGGAGCTTTCCAAGGGTTTAGTAAGTTGCTAGGGGAAAAGAGGGGCTCAGCCTCTGTGGCCCACCCAGCTCATCGTCCCCCTGCTGCGGCTGCTCACCAGGGGCACAATCGAGCCCAACAGTGAGGGGGAGGGCGGGGTGCTTCCTGCCTCTAATTTCACACAGGCCGCCGAGGAGCCATTGCGTGGGAACAGCGTCTGGGCCCAATCCTGAGGGGCCTGCAGAAAGAAGGTAACTAACCAAAAGCCCCAGGCGGGGGCTCCTGCCAGCTGGGCTTTGGAGGTGCTGAAGGGTGAAGCAGCTCAGGAGATGAGCTCCCCACAATGGCAGAGTCTGTCTGTGGCTTCACCCCCCTCCCCCTTTTGCGCCGCTGAGAGATCCTTTCAGGCCCCAGCCCGGCGGGCCAAGCCAGCCCAGTGCTAGGAGAGCCAAGCCCGTTTAGGTGCAGGAAGCATGGGGGACCTTGCTGCCCCCGCTGGCTGGCTCATAACTCTCTGGAGAGCAGGCGCAATGGGCCCATCGCAGCCACATACACGCACCACTCGATCCTGAGCTCTCCCAGAGCCCTTTGCAGCCTTTAGAGCTGAAAGCTTGGTACAGAACAGGGAATGCAGCTTTCACCCCCGTGCACAGGGTCGCCCTGGCCTGCAGCAGAGCTGGGAGCAGAATCCAAGCTTGCAAGCCGGTGCCTTATCCATTGGCCCATAGGCACCAACTCTGTGGGTGGAGACCCACTGGGAAAAATAAAGTCAGGGTCTATGCACTGGCCCACGTAGTCCCCACTGGACCCACGTTTGCACAAGTGGCATCATCGGCTGCCCGCATCTTTCCCCCAGGGGTACTTCGGAGGCTGAGTGGTCGGCTGTGGTCGCCGGCTAGGTGGGAGAAGTGAAGGAGCTTTTCCCTGAGACAGCTCAGCGTGGCGCTGGGCTTCACTCCAGCCTGTGTCAGGGCCCTTGGCCCCTCTGCTGAGCCTGCCCCCAAGGCCCAGGCCCGCGGCTAAGGCACCGGCGGGGGAATCAGGCCACCGGGGTTTGATTCTTGACTCCGCCGCTGAGCGGACGTCAGCACATCGCTGCCTCTCTCCGTGCCCCAGGTTCCCCTCTGGGAGGCTGCGCTCGAGACAGGAGATATCGAGAGCCAGAGCTGACAGCAGGGACTCGGGCGTGGACGGACACCACTCAGACCACCCATGCAGCTCTCAGGCATGCCAGGTGTTATTGAAGGCCAAAGCTCAAGGGAGAGGAGCTCGTGGCTGGCACGACGCCCCTCATGGCTCCAAAGGCGATCCCCAAATGGCTGTGAGGCAGCCAGCTCCGCTCTGCGAGGGATCCGTCCCCCAGCAACGGGGAGGGAGAGATTGTAACCTGGCCCAGGGACTCCGCCCTCGGTGCTGGGATCCCAGGAGGGGGAAACCTCCGAGGGTCACCTGGCTGGCGCAGAAGTGCCACTGCGGACTGCAAGGAGGAAAAACGCTTCCCTCTGACCCAGCACTGAGTCAGCGATGCGAAGGGGCCTCCAGAGGAGGCACAAAACTGAGGTCTTAACAGGCTGGTCATCGGCCATAGAGCAGATTTCTCTCTGCCACATTTCCGCATCCAGCTGAAAGTGCAGGAAAAGAGCCAGGGAGGTGGAATTCCTGTGTCAGCTTTTCAGGCCAGAAGGGACCATAAAATCATCTTGTCTGGCCTCAAGGAAGCAGTCCAGGACTAGCAGAGGATGGAACTGTTATGTACCGTTGCGCGGGGCCATTAGATAGCTGCCAGGTTTCGCCCCAGAGGTGGCTGCATTTCGGAGGCCGGTGGAAGCGGGCCCTGCAGATCAGTTGAAGTTTGGAAACCACGTTGGGATCCTTTGGGCTGGAGGGCGCTGCAGAAACTAAAGTTATTCGTGAAACAGAACAGGTGAGGCTAGTGTGGTGCACTCTGGGCTCCAGCCCCACGCCCATGAATGTAACCAGCCAACCAGGGCCGAGAGCTGGACTCCCAGGATTCACTCTCCAAAGCACTGACATTAGACAACCGATAGAAGCAGCCAGTTCACCCGAATTTCACTTGGACGGAGAGAGGGTGGGGCTGGGGAGTTTGGCCACCTGGCAGCAATTCATCAGCTCTCACAAAGCAAGAGCCTGGCAGCTGGCCCGCACCAACTCAAACCCGCCCAGCAGGGGAAAGGGACGGGTTGAGGAAGGTGGCTCCAGGGCTGGATTCAACGGGTGCCAGGGAGAAGGAGCAAAGAGATGGCCAGCATATCCTCTCCCCGTTCCCTGCTCGGCAGGAACACTCAAGAGCTGGTTGTTCGAGCACGGTGGAGTGGTTAGAGCACGTCACATCTCTTGTAAGCTCGGGGGCTGTCTTTTCAGGGTGTGTATATACAGCGCCTAGCACCACAGGGTCCTGCTCCCTAATAACAACGCACTAAACAAACAGCAGAGCGAGGAACAAGGATCTGTCCCCAGCGCTGCCTCGGAATCACTGTGTGACTTTAGACGGGTCACTTAACCTCTCTGTGCGTCAGTTTTGCTGGCACAATGCAGATAATGCGAGACAGAGACAGAGAGAGTGAGTGAGTGTGTGTCTGTCCATCCGTCCATCCCCATCCTACATGAAAAGCCAGCAATGGCTGTGAGGGGGTTTGAGATCTTTGCTACTGGCCAGTTCTTCACAAAGTTCAGGCACACAATTGGATGCAGATGGCCTAGTGGATAACACACTGGAGCGGGATTCAGGAGACCTAAATTCTACTCCCAGCTCTGTCACTGGGCTGCTGGGTGACCTTGCCTCAGTTTCCCCATCTGTAAAATCGGGATAATAATACCGCCCTCCTTTGTAAAGCATGTTGAGATCTGCTGCTGAAGACTGCTAGAAACACCAGGTATTATTCTTTTGCACATGTAATATTGATTGTAAAGTCCTGCCCAGCGGCCCCACTCAGGATTGGGGGCCCACTGTGCACGATGCTGTACATACAATGAGGTAGACACAGTCCCTTCCCCAAAGAACTTCCAGTCCACTAAATGACTGGCCTTTCTGACTGCACACGCCATCACTGTGACGGTGCGTACAACTGAGGTGCACAATCGCCTGCCCAAACAACCTGGAATTCAGACAGGCAAGGTATTTGCATCATTAAACTTTTATAAACAAACAGGCCTGTGCAGAATAAATAAAGGATCCCCCCCAGCCCGAGCAAAGCACAAACCATCTGATCTTGACCTCCAGGCTGCTGGAACCCTGGCTGAGGGGGGTGGGAACAGATGGCAGGCACCTGCCTTGCAGAGCGACTCTCCAAAGCGGCCAGGAAACAAACACGACTTTCTAGGCTCCGGCCGCGGGGAGGGAAGGCAACTGAGGCCAAGAGCTGCAATTAACCAGGTGACTTCCCCACCGACAGGACCCCGGCTGCCATCTGCTGCGACGTGGGAAATCAGGCACTTGCCGGCAGTTGCTGCATGCGCGTTCCCTGCTGGTTTTCGGAGTCAGTGACCTCACGCGGTGCCAGGCAACGGCATGCTTTCTTCAAAGGTCCCTGGAGCGCTAGACAGTGCAAAAGCCATGGCACCCCGGCAACCGCTGCTTCCCTGGAGAGCCGGCGGTTGACCGTTCCTGCCCGGATCTGAGACCGTCAGGCTTGCGTGGCACAGGGAAGAGACCCAAAAGGCCACGTGGCCGGGAGGGCTGGCAGCCACTTGTCCTGCTTTTTGGGGCGTCCTTTGATTGCCTTGCCAAGGCGCTCCGGAGCGTGCTTCTGCTCTGAGGGAATGACTGGGGAGGGAACCCCGTTCTACGTAGCTTCCCACCCAGTGGGTCGTGACAACGGCCCAAAGCTGGAGCTCTCCTCTCCAGCAGCCTCCCAGGCAAAGCACCGGGAGTTCTGCCAGAGTACGGCCAGAGGAACAGGGCAGGAGGGCCTGCTGCCGATGCCTTATGTAAGGGGACTGTTGACCCCTTACGAACATTCAGTGGGGGTGTTTTAGTTGCTAGCTCCCAGTACTAAAAGGGGGAAGGGTCGCTGGGGAATCAGGACCCTGAGACTGCCAGTCCCTAGGAGCAATGGGGAGAGGCCAATGCTCCAGGTCAGCCTGAATGACAGGGCGGGCAGGCTAATCAGGGAGTCAGGAGGCCAGGGAGGTCCGCCTGGGTCAGACAGAGCTGGGCCAAGCTAAGGAGAAAGCAGGGGCCTGAGCTGAGCTGGGGAGCAGAGCTGGGCCAGATCCAGAGGGACCAGAGGCACAGCCCAGAGAGAGCAGACCCTGCCCTGGGAGCAGAGCTGCAGCAACCAGAGCCAGAGGGGCCAGAAAAGCAGCCCAGGAAGCAGGTCAGTGCTGGGAGCAGAGTCACAGAAGCAGCCTGCAGAGCAGGCCTGTCCTGGGAGCAGAGCTGCAGCAACCAGAGCCAGAGGGGCCAGAGAAGCAGCCCAGGGAGCTGGAGGCAGAGCAGCAGCAGTGCAGAGACCGAGTGGTGGAGCTGGGGCTGGAGCAGTCCGGAGCTGGGTGCGGTGAGCAGCTGGGGAGAGCGAGAGGGGACCCTGGGCAGCGGGCCCAGCACAGGGAGATGCCTCAGCCAGGAGGCTGCAAGCCAGACTCAGAGGGGGATTGGTAACCCCAACAGGGCGGGGGCGACACTGGGAAGAAGGGCTCTGCCACCTAGAGCCTGAGAGCGTGTGGCCACCACCAGAGCGAGTGTCCAGCCCACAGCATCCCTGCAGCACAGCCAGGGCCGGAGAAGGGGCCTGGGACTTACAAGGAACAGACTGTGAACTGCCCTGACGTTCCAGAGACACTGTTTGTGATGTTCCCTGCCACAGAGCAGGGTGATGTGTTTCCTTTAATCTTTCCCATTTTCCCCTATTCTTTTTAAAATTAACTGTTGATTAAATAACTTGCATTTGCTTTAACCTGTTTGTAATGGTCAGTGGGTCAGAGAAGTGCCCAGGGCAGAGAGAGTACCCCGGAGTGGGGACACCCTAGCCCCTGTCCTAGGTGACCACAGCAGGGTTGGGGGTCGAGCCCACCAGGAATCCTGGGCCCAGCCTTGTTGGGGTTACAAGGACTCTGCCAGACAGGAGAGTGGAAGGGGAGTCCTCAAGGGCAGGGAGGCCACTGGGTAAAGGAAGTGGGAGCGAGGACTCAGATCCTTTCGCTAGCCCACTTCACCAGGGTAGTGCAGAAGCCAGGAAAGTTCCCCACAATAGCAGGACTGTTCCCCCGCTTACACTTAGAAACTGCCACATTACCACGTTCACCTGGAGTGATTATTCTCTTCTAACGCAGAGCGTCCCCAGCCAGCCTGACCCACCCAGGCTCCAGCATGATGGAAGGACACCAGCTGCTGGCAGCATAGGGCCGCTCCGGATTGAGACCTCGCCTTGCTCGTGCTTCCCACATGCTTCCTGCGCTCACGGCCTGGGTTGGGTTGGCTGGATTTGCCTGGAGGCTGGGACCACGCAAATCTTCCCTCGGCTAGTCACAGGAGCCGGGGGGAAGAGGGGGAAGGGCCCTTGGGGAGGATGCCAACTTTTCAGCTCACTGCCCTCCCCAAGCTAAGGGGGCCCAAGCCTATGGGAAGGCTGGAGCCCAGAACTCCCACCTGCGGGTCCCTCGCCTCACCCCGCGCCCAAGCCGCGACACCCATCTGATTTGTGTTACTTCAGTCCCACAGCCCACTCTGCTCCAAGGAATCAGAGCTGGACGAGCCCCCTCTGCTCACTGATTCTGTCCTCCCTGCCCGGGGCCCTGCAGTGTAAGATTCTGGGTTGGGACAGCAGGATACATGCGCTGGCACAAAGGCCTGGGAACCGGGGGAGAGATGCCGTTTGCACGTGGGCGTGGAGAGCAGAAATCGCTCTCATCATAAATCCCCCAGCGGCCATCCCTTTGCTGGGCCGCCAGCTGCCTGGGGCCCAGGTTTCGATCTCTGTGAGATCCTCCGAGTTTCCTTGAAGCTTTTCACCTCCTACTCACCAGCTCCCTCCCTCCCCCAGCCTTGGGAGCTGGGAAGATGGATGTGGAGGGAGGGGAGCGGACAGGGCAGGATGGGCAGGTGCTGCCTGGGGGGAAGTACAGGTCTGGGGTGGAGCTCAGCCCGGGTAATATCCCAGAGCCACATAAACCCGACCATGCCCCCTTTCTGTGCTCCACCGCTTGCCCCGCAGCGGCATTGCAGCCCCTCTGGTTCATATGGCGCCCTGGGATGTGCTGAGACCCCTGCTAAGGACCGAGACAAGCTACGCGTGTTATCAGGCTATAGGGTTACGACTGGATACTGCAGGGTCGCTGCGTGGGGGCCAGCACGGGCAGCTGACGGAGACTCCTGCACTGCAGGAAGCCGTGTGGCTTGCGCCCGAGGCCCCCCCCCTCCTCCCTGCAGCGCCAGATGGGGACCAGGGGCAGGGCAGCGAGGTGGAAGAGAGCCATGCAGATGGTAAGGGCTACCGAGGCAATGGAGCCAGCCTGCCATCACCCTAGCAGCCAGAGCGCGTACAGAACCAAAGCCACGGGCTCATCTGGCCATGGGCCACCCCAACGGCAGCCCCCACCCCTCCTCCCCCTGCCACAGCACTGTTGGAAGAGACTCACAGCTCCCAAGGCCAGAGGGGACCAGATCTTGTCTGACCTCCTGTCTAGCACAGGCCAGAGACCTGCCCCAGAATAATCCCTAGGGCAGATCTCTTAGAAACTCTTATGTTCTACAACCAGCCAGCCTTATTTTAAAATTGCCAGCCATGGAGAATCCGCTCCGGCTCTTGGTAAATTGCTCCAATGGTTAATGACTGACTATTAAACACTGACACCTTATTTCTAGCCTGAATTTGTCTAGCTTCAGCTTCCAGGCATCGGATGGTGTTAGACGTTTGTCTGCTAGGCTGAGCAGCCCGTTATTCAAGATTTATTCCCCATGCAGATATTTGCAGACTGTGATCAAGTCACCCCTTAAGCTTTTCTTCGTTAAACTAAAATAGATGGATCACCTTGCTACAAGGCAAGTTTTCTAACCCTTTAATCAGTCTTGTGGCTTTTCTCTGACCCCTCTCCAATTCATCGACATCCTTCTTGAATGGTGGGCACCAGACCTGGCCACAGGATCCCAGCAGCGGTCGCACCAGCGCCAAATCCAGAGGGAACATAACCTCTCGGCTCCTACCGGACAGTCCCCTGTTTACGGATGTCTGGCCACAGCACTGCGCTGAGACCTCAGGGTCCCCTGGTTCTCTACCTCAACCTCCAAATCTACAGGTTGCTGCTTCCCAAGCTAGCCTCACCCGTCCTGTAAGCACGGTGGCATTCTTCCTTCCCAGACGGATACATTTACAGTTAGCCATATGAAAACACATTGGTTGCTTGTGCCCAGTTTACCAAGGGATCCAGATCACTCGATCAGTGACCTGTGCGCTTCATTCTACACAGACCCCCCCAATTCTTGTGTCATCTGCAAACGTTATCAGTGATGATTTCATGTTTCCTTCCAGGTCGTTAATACAAATGTTAAATAATGGAGGGCCAAGAACAGGACCCTCCTGGAAACACCCCTGTTGGGTGCCGCTGCCCCATTGACAATTGCATTTTGAGACCTCTCAGCTAGCCAGCCGTTAATCCACTTAACGTGGGCCATGTTAATTTGATAGCTTTCTGTTTTTTTAATCACCGTGTCAGGTGGTACCAAGTCAAATGCCTTACAGAAGTCTTAAGGGGGTCACAAGCATGTTCCGGACCCAAGCCCCCCCTAAACCAGCTGGCAGCTGGTCTCCCCCTCAGCACCTGGAAGAAGGGGCAGCCCTGGGGGGCGGGGGGGACAACAACGCAGGAACGGTGGGAGAAATGAGCTACTCCTATGTGCTGTGGCTGGCCAGACAGGGCCAAATCCAACCTCTGGGGAAGACTGCGGGTTTGCACCAGTGTAACCAGGAGCAACATTTGGCCCAATGGGGGTTGGCCCATGGTAGAGGGATGGGAATGCAGGTCAGGTGACAGGCTGGCGCATTCACTCAACACCTATGCAGAGGGCTGGGCCGGAGTCTCCATGGACAGGCAATGGCACAGCCAGGATTCAAATTCTGCTTCCTCCCCAATCCTTTGCTCAGAGCAGCAGCCGACACTGACTGGCAGATCTGGGTGTTTCCTAAAGGCGGAGAAGCAATCTTGGTCTGATCGGCGTCTAGGGCGCAAGAGAAATAAAACTAGCAGAAGGCAAACAAGCAGGAGGCTGAAAGATCCAGAGATTCCACACGGTGCCTTGCTTAATCAGGATCTAACGAGGCCCGGAGCTACAGAGCCCCAGTCAGCTCCACCGATGTGGATGACGGTCTCTGCTGGCAGATTTGAGTGAGCCTGTTAACAGCCCCATTGGCCTGGTACCAGGGCAGTCGCCCAGGAAGGAGCTGTCATCCCTGGGACCTGTCTGCCTGCTGATAACACACCCAGTGGGTCCAGAGACCAGAGCTGGACAATGGAGCCTTTGGCTTGGATGCTGGGGTCCGCCCCAGGTTGGCCATGCTCTGTGGCCCGGGGATAAAACCGGTTGATGATGGGTCCAGGGGGTTGGGTGACCATAGCACAAAAGGCTCCAACATGACTGATCCCCAGAGAGGCCCTGGCTAAGAAGGCCTGGAGCCTACCGTCCCCCCTTACCAGCAGCAGACTGGGCCCTGGGACGGAGTAAAGCACAGTGCCAGGACATGGGGGAGGGAGGAAAGCTTGGGGGGGGCGGGGTCTGTGCTGTACCTGTCCCAGGGGAGGGCAGAGGAGCAGGTTTTCACTCCAGCAATGGAGAAGAGGGAGGAATCTGCAAGGACCCTTTTTCCCAGCAGCTTCCAGCCTAACCCAGTTTTGCCTTCTGCAGTGAAATGAGGTCTCGGGAACGGCTGCGTGCAGGACCCAGGCACGGTCTGATTGTGCATGTGGCCTTGATAAGGATTTTTACGCAGTTGCCGATGGAGTCAAACGATGGTGCCACCCCGAGGGAGCGGAGAAGCTGGCTCCCTTAGCACAGATCCCACACGCAGGAGCTCTCCCTGGGTCCCCGTTCCACCTCTTCCCCCTCTCTGCTCTGCTGCAGCGACCGAGCCGAGGAGAGAGCTCGGCTGATCAGAGGAAGGGAGGGCTGTGTTGCACTCCCAGTACACAGGTGGGCTGGATGATAGTGCCCTTCACAGTCACTTTAGAGGAAGAGAAGCCCAGGCTGCTGTGAGTGGATCCCGGCCTGGGCTCACCACCACGCTCGCACAGAGCCAGAGGAGCATTTCTGTTTTTAGAGCGAGCTCTTGGATCCCCCCCGAAAGCGACTGACCCGGCGTAAAACGCACAGCAATGTCCCAACCCCAAGGGACGCTCGCTCCCCTTCTCGGTGGGCAATAAGCTCATCACTGCAAGGGCAAGAGAAACAGCTGGCCCGGCCCGGCCCAGCCCAGCCCACAGGTTTGCTGAGCCTTCCTCCAAAGGGTTAACGGGGACTTCGAGTGTTATTGTCCTGGAAAACAGCCGAGCAGCGCCCCTCCCTGCACAGGACAGCTGGTAGCTGGTCACACACCTGGGGCCGGGTGTGTGCTACAGAGTTAGGCTGGCATAGCTCTGCTGGCCAGGGGTGTGAAAAAATGACATCCCGAACTGCCATAACTGCTGGCAAAATCCCCAATGGAGACGTAACTATGCCAGCAGAAGAGCACTTCTAGCAGCGGCCTGACATCGGGTTCGGGGAGGTGGGGCAGAGCTGCCTTACGGTTCATCTACACTAAGGGGCTCTGCCAGAGTCAGGCCTTAGCGACGGGCGACGCGTCGGGAAGACGCCGGTCCTTAGAGAGGGGAGAAGCATCGGGCGAAGCAATGCTTTGGGGGAGGAGGGGCAGCGCGGAGCTCGAGGAGGGGCAGAGCTGGCCTGGCCAGATGATGGCTGCAATGCACTTGGGGGTGACGTGGCAGATGGGCTGCAGCGCTGGGTGTCACACTTCCACGACGGCGCAGGGGGCCCACAACATACATCGCAGGCGGCTTCGCTGGTCCTGCAAGCCACGGATGCAGGACGGACCGCCACAGCGGGGCTGCGTGGTGACCCTGCGCCAAGCCCTGCTTCGGCGTGCTCCAGCCAGGGAGAGGGAGAAGCCGGTTTACTCCACGGAACCCTGAATTCTTCTGTGGAGGAACGGGGCTGAGGCCTGACAGTGGCCGGTTCACGTCTCGGCAGGGGCCCATGCGAGCAGTGGTCGGCTACGGCACACCCAGCCGGGCTCTGGCAGTGACAGGAGTGAGCCAGAAGGCCCCAGAGTGCACCTGGGTGCATGGAGGGGAGGCGGACGCGAGTGGAAAGCAGTTTCTCCCTGCCCCCATCAGCTTCTTCCCCGAGGCGCGAGAGAGTCGGTCACCTGGGCTGTGCGTGTAGAACTCCAGGGACCGGCGTCCTCCACGCCCTTCCCAGCCAGGCCCAGCGGCAGAGGACCCACCTGCGGCGTCCCTGGCACAGAGGCAGCAGCCAGGGGGTGGGATTTCAGGGCAACGCAAGGGTTGAAGCGGAGCCAGGCTTTTATCAAAGTGCTAAGTTCCCTTTCCCGCCGTGCCCGCCCTGCAGAAGGCACAGAACAGCCGTGGCGCGGGGACATGGGGAGTCAGTGCCCTGAACGGTCAGTCTATTCCGAGCCCCATGCTGGACTTCATGCTCCTTCCGATCACCCCACATCAGAGCCCAGTGGGCACGCCGATTCCAGCCCAGCTTGCTTTGCCACCTTCATTCACCGGGCCGCTGCCCAGATCCGGGCTCCCCGTCACCCGGACTTTGCAGTGCTCGGTGCCTGCTTTTCCTCCAGCAGTCCTCGCTCCTGATTCAGCATCCCCGGCACAGACAGGACACACCCCAGCTTCCTTCTGCAGCTCTTTGACAGAGAGGGCTCTATTCGGGACCCCGGACCACCTTCCCAGCACTCCCGCCTTACCCGGCCGGGAGAGTGGCGCCGATGCAGCGGTGCGGACTACAGCGACACAGCGTGCCCGTGCGCCTGCCCCCAGCACTCCCACCCGTGCTCCAGCAGCCTGGCAGGAGGAGACAGGTCCACAGCAATTATCCCCCTGCCCAGAGCACACAGCAGTGGGCCCAGCTCCTAGGGGGCTCCCGTACTGCATCCAAAGGAAGGAGGAGCTACATCTGGGAGGTCCCAGGGTGTGATAGAGAGACCAGCAGCATTCTCCTCCACTCTCCGGATAAGTATCCCCGTAGATGGCACATCCCCTACTCCCTTGGGAGAGACTATTCCCCAGGCTACCTGAGATCTGAGTTCAACACTGGCCTCCGAAACCAGATTTTCCCCGGGAGGGTGCTCAGAACCTCTAGGGGAAAAATTCAGGCTCCTTGTGACTTGGGATGTGGTCACCTACATCCTCAAGTCATTGCCCAAGTGGCTCAGACACATCAGCTGGTGAAGAGGGCCCAGCTGCAATGGATCTGGGATGAGGTCCACCAGCGGGATCGGGCCCACGGTCCCTATGATCTTCATAAGAACAGCCATCCTGGGTCAGACCAATCATCTGTCTAGCCTAGTATCCTGCCTTCCAATAGTGGCCAATGCCAGACGCTTCAGAAGGAATGACCAGAACCGGGCAATTATCAAGTGATCCATTCCCTGTCATTCTGTCCCAGCATCTGGAAGTCAGAGGTTTAGGAACACCCAGAGCACAGGGTTACATCCCTGACCATCGTGGCTAATAGCCATTGACCGATCTAGCCTCCATGAACTTTCTAATTCTTTTTTGAACCCAGTTACATTTTAGGCCTTCATAACATCCCCTGGCAATGAGTTCCACAGGTTGACTGTGCGTTGTGTGAAAAAGTACTGTTTGTTTTAAACCCTGTTGCCTATTCACTGAGTGACCCCTGGTTCTTGTGGTATGTGAAGGGGTAAATAACACTTCCCTATTCACTTCCTCCACACCTGTCATGATTGTATAGACCTCTATCATATCCCCCCTTCGTCGTCTCTTTTCCAAGGTGAACAGTCCCAGTCTTTCAAAACTTTCCTCATACAGAAGCTGTTCCATCCCCCTGATCATTTTTGTTGCCCTTCTCTGCATCTTTTCCTATTGTAATATATCTTTGTCAAGATGGGATGACCAGAACTGCACTCAGCTGCTTCAGAGAGTGGCTAGTTCTGGCAGCTGTTTGAGTCCAAAG
Source organism: Chelonia mydas (assembly GCF_015237465.2). NCBI lineage: Eukaryota > Metazoa > Chordata > Testudines > Cheloniidae > Chelonia > Chelonia mydas. The sequence goes on along the minus strand of NC_057853.1, from coordinate 120,055,430 downwards.
GAAATCTCCAAAAGCCTAGGCAGCCCATTAAGCCCCCTCTAACTTTGATAACCCAGGGCACTGCTGAGCTGCCGTATTTCAGGCAGCTAAGCTCACTGCTAGAAGAGCTGAAAGCTTTCCTGTTTGCCACAATTGTGGCACATGTATATTGGAGCCCCAAGAGTCAGAGATTAGCTTTACCCTTCCTTCCCTCTGCTCACCTTACAGGGATGCAGCCTACAGTGCGAGAGGCAATTTAACAGGCCTGGGAAAGTTAGACGGAACCACTCCAAAACATTGTAGGCCTAAAAGCAAACCCGCCCTGTGCCCCTCTTGCTGTCTCACAGCTTCCACCTGGCCGCAGGAAGATTGTAGAATAATTGGAAAATGGTCTTCCGTCAGGGAGTTTTAAAACGTGTTTCCCTGCAGAGGTTCGGAAAGGCCCCCTCCAAACACAGCAGTGTGTCAGATTGAACTGGGCGCTAAGACAGCGAGAAACCAGCTGGGAAAAAATCCAGAATTGTGCTCCACGCCTGAAGCATCCATCTGTTCCAAAATGGGCCTCTGTTTGCACCTGCAGTCAACTGCTTCCCAAGTCAGCACGGCAGGAAGCTAACGCTTCAGCACACGGATTCAAGAACCAATGAGAAAGGAAGTTGAGGGTCACATACTCCACCTTACCCTGCTGGGTAGGTCAGCCATTCCGCACCGGCCCACCTGGTACTTGGTACCCATTCCACATGGGCCCAGCTGGTACTTGGTACCCATTCCACACCGGCCCAGCTAGTACTTGGACCAGTACCCATTCCACATGGGCCCAGCTGGTACTTGGTACCCATTCCACACCGGCCCAGCTAGTACTTGGACCAGTACCCATTCCGCACCGGCCCACCTGGTACTTGGTACCCATTCCGCACCGGCCCACCTGGTACTTGGTACCCATTCCGCACCAGCCCACCTGGTACTTGGTACCCATTCCGCACCAGCCCACCTGGTACTTGGTACCCATTCCACACGGCCTCAGCTGGTACTTGGTACCCATTCCGTACCGGCCCACCTGGTACTTGGTACCCATTCCGCACCGGCCCAGCTGGTACTTGGTACCCATTCCGCACCGGCCCACCTGGTACTTGGTACCCATTCCGCACCAGCCCACCTGGTACTTGGTACCCATTCCGCACCAGCCCACCTGGTACTTGGTACCCATTCCACACGGCCTCAGCTGGTACTTGGTACCCATTCCGTACCGGCCCAGCTGGTACTTGGTACCCATTCCACACCGGCCCACCTGGTACTTGGTACCCATTCCGCACCGGCCCACCTGGTACTTTCTGGGGCATAGAAGTTCATCTCAACCACTTCACCATCACTAGTCAATAAGACCCATCTTTGTCCCACCTCTACCTTGCTGGCCATCTAGCTACCCCTTGCAGGTCCAATGCTTCTTGTTTACAGAACCTCAGATTGCGCTGGTCCCTCGTTCATAGAAAGCGCCTTGCTTTCCACCCATCCTTCTGCCCAGCACAGCTGAACTCCATGGCAAAAGTCAGAAACAGCTGTGGGGCCCACGGCAGGGAAGCACGTATAGACCTACCCTACAGGGAAGTCCAGGATTATTATTCCTCAAACGATGCGTTCTCTCTCTCCCTCTTCCCTGAATCCATGTTAGGGCAGCTATATTTCCAGTGCCTGAGGCACACGCAGGGCCCCCCGCAACCCAGATTCTGATCTGTTACAAATTTCCCGCAGTATCGCTCAATTCGGACTTCAGTGAATTTACTCTGAATTTATCCCAGAGTCTCCCGGACCAGAATTTATGAATCGACCCCCTCTGCATTTAACACGGGATACGTTCCATAAAGAGGGTCACATCTGCAGCATAAGCCACAGCGTCCAGATGTTCAGTCTAGACCAGTATTTCCTGATCCCCAGGGGAGGCTGCCTGATGGGGTCATGGCTTGTTAACACATTTAGATGCGTCACAGGGGGACTCCTGGCCAAACACAGGGCTGGAAAGCCTCTTCCCCTCCGGCTGCAGCTGCAAACCTCCCCTTGGGCTTCCCGCCTGAAACGAGCCCTTTCAGCAGCTCTAGCGAGCAGAGGTGACGGGGGCCAGCCCAGGTGGGGAGCTGTGGTGCTGCAAGGGGCTGTTTTTAGAGACTGTCACATTCGGCCCTCAGCACAGGGGCTTCAGATGATGCTGGTGACCATCGAGGGGCAGCTCTAAAGAGCTGGGTCGAAAGCTGGTGGCTACAAGATGGAGCTGTCCTCAGAGGGAGGAAGTGGGGCAAGACCTTCAGGGAGGCAGGAAGGGGGGTGGGGTGCAGCGGCCCCTGACCGTCAAGAAACACGTAGACTGTTTTTTACCTGAACAAGGGCGACTGTAACTTTTCACACTCTCTCCCCAACCTCTCCATCCTCCTCCTCAAAGGAAACCTGGGCAGCACCTTCAAAAGACCAGCCCGGGGGCTCAGGCCTCATCCACACTTCAAAAGCGACAGCGGCCCAGCTGCGGTGCTTAGTGTAGACGCTCCCTACGCCAACGGGGTTTCGGGGAAGGTCGCCCAGCAGCCTGGGCAATCCACCTCCCCGAGAGGAGGGAGCCAGGATGACGGAAGAATTCTTGTGTCGATCTAGTGCTGTCCGCGCTGGGAATTAGGTCTGCTTAACTGCTTCGCTCAGGGGTATGGATTTTCACACCCCTGAGCACCGTGGCTGGGTCGATGGAATTTTCTAGGGTAGACCAGCCCATAAATTCATAACTGCCAGGCCCCAAAAGCCATGGACTCAGTTGCGACGCTGGTTTACCAGCTCATCACAACAATCTGAATCACACTAACTCTCCTTTGTTCCGGGGCAGCAGGAGTGTTAACCGCCCACTTCACTCTGAATGGTCTCTTGCAACCCGTGCAACTCCTTATGCTTCACAGAGCACGTCTACACTACAAGCTTAATTCAAGCTTTGTTAGGTCGATTAACAGCCGATGCAGTAATTATTTTGGTGGCTGATGTCCACACTACCCTTCTGTCCTCACCAGAAGCGCTTCCACCCACAGAAGAGGGGTGGGGCGGGGGGGGGGCTGAGAGCCAGGGATCAGCTCTGCATAGCTCCCTGCTGGGAGCCCAGCTGTCCCCCGGGCCGTCATGCCTTCCTGCTCCTAGCTGGGAGCGAGGGGGGAAGCTGCCTGGAGCTACTCACCTCGGCGGGGAGATCCTGGAGGGCAGGTGTGGGCACCATGCACTCATCACACAGCTCCTTGGGAGATCTGACTAGCCCCGGGGGATCCCTCCTGGCAGAAGAGGTGGATTCCCGGGGAACCTTAGAAGAACAAACAAGATGGAGGAGAGAAGCCCTAGCTCCAAAAGACAGAGTTGTGAGACGAGAGGAAACACGCCAAGATGACTCGGGACCCCGTTATTGTTTCAAGGCCCTCGTTACACCGTTCCCGAGCCTACAGAGCAGGCTCAGCTCCCTCGTTCGGATGGAATTTAACTCCTCTCTGATCCAGGCCACGTGCCCAGCCATTGTTGTACTTCAGGGCGAGATCCAGTGATGCACGGTGCATCTCGCTGTGCCGTGGGCTGCACCCACAGTACTCCTGGAATGGCCCCCATGCTCCTGTCTGACCACCCAGCTCATTCAGGAGCCATCCCCTCTGCCCAGATCTCGGGCTCCCCGCACCCAGAGGGCAGGGAAAGAAGCACTCACTCCACACGCTCTACGGAGAAAAACCCCAGACAGGGACCAATACGGGTCTGGATTTCTCTCCTCCCCAGTGACCACGTCCCTGATCCCCAGAACTTCTGTTTCAAGAGAGATTCTGTGGATTCCACAGGGTCTGAACATGCCTGGGTGGCCAAGAGGCCATGAACTCACAAATCCACAGTTATGGGCTATTCCAACTTCTAGCCAGGCCCCAGTATGGGCGTAAGGAGCCGCCCTGGTACAAAGCTGCCCGTCATGAAACGCCACCAAGCCAGTGTGGAGCCATTTCACTTTTGTGCTCCGATTCGGGGAGTGGTTCTAGGATTCCAAAGATCACCAGGGATGGAACCAAATCAGGTAAGATGAGGTGGCTTCAGCCCTGCCCCGCACTGTTCCCCTCTCGGTGTGGCCCCTGCAGCTGTCAGGAGAGGGCAGAGCCAGGGAGCTCAAAACACCCCAACCCAAGCAGGTTCTCGGGAACGTGTGATCTCCAACTGTTTATACTCTGCACGTAAGTGTTCTGTACAAGCACCGCTATTCACAGGCCTCAGATTGACACAGGGACACACACCCGTGGTTTGCAGATTTGCATCTTAAGACGCTGTTCTGTCGAAGTGTGAAGAATATCTTAGCACCTCCCGTGGTCTCTCTCCCCCCAGTGCGTGCATGCCAGGTGCACACCGGGGGTGTATGGGAGGAGTCACACACACACACACACACACACACATACACACGTACGTCGTGTGCATGCATATGTCTAGGGGCTGGACTGGCTCCGTCCTCAGTGGTTCACCAAGCCAGGCCTTTATTTTAGAAGTTAATGTCTTGTCTCCAGCCTGCAGGTCACACGCGCAAAAAGCCTTCAAAAGGGGAAGGGACGCAGGGACCCCTGCTGGAGTGTGCAGCACCGGCTGGTGCAGCGAGACGGGGTGTCGGCGCACAGCCCCCCCTGTGCCAGAGTTACTGGAGGTTGTCCCCCGGCTCGGTTTCACCGCTGCTTAGAGCGTGCAGAGGAGGCCGCGAATGGCCGGGCCAGGAAGATCTAGGCGCACCGTCTCATGGTGCGGGAACAAGCCACCTCCTTCCTCCCCCACCCCGCCTGGCTCCTGTGTGCAGCCAGAGCCCTTTGTCCCCTGGCTCACAGCGGTCTGGGGAAACCCAGAGACGTGCTCAATGCTTCACACGAAGACGTGACATTCTGGGGACACAGTGACCTCAGAGGAAAGAGATTCCACGCAGCTATCTGCACCCATCCCTTGCGGGGGGAGAGCAGTCACCTGCGCCGTGACACGCTGGCCCAGGGCAAAGCCTTTGCAAACGAAACGGGCGAACGGCAGCGGGCGGCACGGGCCGTGTTCAACAGGCCTGGAATCGCAGGGCGGGCGGCTGATCACGCCGGCGGTGCTTGGCCAGAGCGACAAGAGGGCAGCTTGCGCTAGGATTAGCTCCAGCCACTCCCACTGGTTCTGCATTTCATGGAGTGCCAAATACAGCCGAAAACTGAAGGGCCGCGCTGTGCAGCGAGAGGCAGCGTAGCCTAGTGGCTAGGTCACTGGACCCAGACCTGAATTCCAGTCCCAGCTTTGCTACTGACCTGCTGGGTGATCCTGAGTGGACAAGTCACATCCCCTCCCCTTGTCTTACAGCCAACTGGCAAAGGGGCTCCAGGAATATCTGGATTCTGGTCTGTACACTCCAGGGGGGCCTCTAGATGCTACTCCAATAAAAAGTGACCCCAAAACACACGCACCCCCACGCACTTCCCTGGGAAGGAAACGTCCTTATTTTGTCAATTGCTCGGGGTTGTGGCAGGTACAGAGATCTCTAGACAGCTTAGGGTGACCAGATAGAAAGTGAGAAAAATCGGGATGGGGTGGGGTAATAGGAACCTATATAAGAAAAAGCCCAGAATATCTGGGCCATCCCTATAAAATCGGGACATCTGGTCACCCTAAGACAATCTGACTCAGCGAAGAAAAACAAGTGCGTTCCGGTTTCCCAAACCTCACTGGGAGGGTGGGGTGGATTGAGAGCCACGTACAGAGACGAACAATCCAAACAGAGTGGGGACGCTTGGAACAATCTTTCAGACGTGAGGCGAGCGCCCAGAATCCGCTCGCTAATTCATGCCCACACCCGCCTGTCTGCTCCAAGCCTAGGCGATGGAGGTGACTGTCTAATAAGAAGAATTCCTAGCTCTTATAGAGCTGTCTCTCGTCAGATCTCAAAGCGCTTTACAAAGGAAGTTGGGGGCATTATCCCCATTTCACAGATGGGGAAACTGAGGCACAGAGAGGTACAGTGACTTGCCCGCGACTACCCAACAGGCCAATGGCAGAGCCAGGAATAGTACTCAGGTCTCCTGAGTCCCTCCCCACTAGGCTATACTGCCCAACGATACCTGTGAACACAACACACATAGGCAGGAACACCCGCCAAAGCTCCAAAGAGCCACGGCGAATCCCAAGCACCGTCCATGGCTGCAAGCTTGCACCCAGATCATGAAAGCACAATACGGGCTCTGCTGGGCGGACAGGCCCGCGCTAAGTGGATTTTAATCACCTGGTGTGTTGGGCTTATTTGAAAAGCCTCCAGAGCGCCATTCGAACACTATTAATTGCCAATCTCTCTTAATGCGTGCGACGTGCCCGCGCTGTCTCCGTGCCATGGCGGGACGCTCGCCCAGCTGCTAGAGCCCGTCGCTCAGACACCAGCCACAGCCACTTAACTTCCTCATCTGTGACCCACCAGGCGGATCCCACACAAGCTGACAGTCATCATCAAGTGAAAAGGCAAACCGGCTCGTTTCTCTCCTCCCGCCCCGGGCCTCCCTGCTCCGCTAGGTCTGTAGCTGCAACTTCCTTTGCAAACCCACGCTGGGCGATCCAGGGCACGCGACACCACGGCTGCAGAGCTAAGCGGCAGCCCGCGAAAGCATTATGGTTCCTACAGCAGCCCAGCTCCCTGAACCTCGGAGGGGGGCGGGGGGGGGGGGGTTGCAATCAAATCAGCAGGCTAGATGAGTGAGGAACATGCTAAAGCCCAGCTAGCTGGAAAGAAACAACACACAGGCGACCCTGGGCCACCACTTTTAACGATGTCGCCAGCTGATTCCACGCGTCGAAGCATGAGCCTCGACTGCCAGGTGCAAGGGACACAGGCCTGTCAGCTCAGGGCCTCTATGGGGGCCGCAATTCCTCGCATGCGCTCGGCCCGAGCCAGCGCGCTCAAAACCAGCAGCGTGGATGCTGCAGCACGGGCTGCGGCTTGGGATGGCCACCCAAGTTCCAATCAGCCCGAGCTTGGGTAGCTAGCCTGAGCCGGCCCCCCTGCTGCAACGGTGCCCCGGCTATTTTGAGCAGAGCGGAGCTGGTGCAAGTCTGTCTGCCCGGGCTGGGAACCGCAGCGTAGACGTGCCCTCGGCTGACGGAGGAACAACATCAAACTGCTAGCGTGCGCAACGGGGCCAAAGTAAGCAGACTTTGGGTGCCCGGTCAGTAGATCTGACCGGACATTGTCAGGTCCCCTTTTCGACCAGGCTTTCCGGTCGAAAACCGGTCACCCGGCAACCCTACCAGGGCCACCTTAGCAAAGTTTTTGGCATTTCATTTCCTAGGATTTCTTTTCAAAGGTAGGACTGCAGGTAACCCCAGCATTTCTTGCTCTTTGGGGTGCATGGGCTTTTCGTCAGCTCTCCTGGATGTCCTGGGCTCTGGCCAGGAAGGACTCTGCTGCGTGGAGCCGTAAGAGTTATCGCCCCGAATCGCGCCAGGTGTCCCAGCAGCAGCTCAACCCAGGCAGGCAAAGCGCACAGATGATCGAAGGGGGAGGGAGCTCGTCCAGGCTCTGCTCAAAAGCTCCACCGATACCCACTAAGCATGCACAGAAATTATTCTTCAGCCCTGCACGTTCTCGCGCCCCGCCATCATCTAGCAAACCATGTGCTCCTGGAGGGCGGGGCCCAGCCCACTTTGGCTGAAGCCTTGTTAAGAAATAACGCATTCGGATTTTCTTTTCGAAAAAGCAGCACAAGAAGGGAGCCCTCCCCCGACCCGCAACTTCCCCTCCTGCAGGAAGAGGTGAAGGATTTTAGTGTGTAGTGGCTCAGGCTCTTGGGGGTGATCTTGGGCTACTCCTTTCCCCTCTCTGTGCCCCATCAATACATTTTTGGAAACTTTTAAAACATCACGATAACAGAGGCTCCCCCGAAGAAAAACAAAAAACGGTGAGAGGGCCAAAAAACCGCCCTCCTAGCAAAACAGAGTAAAAGAGGCAAAAGGACATCCTTTCAAAACGGGAAGTCAAAATCCTACTGATGAAAACAGAAAGGACCCTAAACTCTGGCAAGTCAAGTGTAAAAGTATAATTCGGCAGGCCCAAAAAGAATAGAAGAGCAACGAACACAACTAAGAGCAGATTTTTTAAAGTACATCTGAAGCAAGAAGCCTGCCAAACAGTCATTAGGCCCACTGCACAGCCGGGGTGCCAAAAAGCACTCGGGGAAGACAAGGCCGTGGCAGAGAAGCTAAATGAATTCTCTGCATCATTCTTGACGGCTGAGGAGAGGAGGGAGATTCCCATACCTGAGTCCTTCTTTTTTGGTGACAAATCGGAACAACTGTCCCAGATTCAGGTGTCAACAGAGCAGATTTTGGAACAAACTGGAATTACCGTGTAATTTAAGACACCCCGACCAGATGGGATTCACCCCCAAGGTTGGAAGGAACTCTAATATGAAATTGCAGACCTACTAACAGGGGTACGTAACCTATTGCTTAAATCAGCCTCTGTATCAGATAACTGGAGGGTAGCTAATGTAGCACTGGTTTCAGAGTAGCCGCCGTGTTAGTCTGTATCTGCAAAAAGAACAGGAGGACTTGTGGCACCGTAGAGACTAACCAATTTATTTGAGCATAAGCTTTCGTGAGCTACAGCCCACTTCATGAGATGCATAGAATGGAACATATAGTACGAAGATATATATATACACACAGAGAACATGAAACGGTGGAGTAAGAGGCTAATTAATTAAGATGAGCTATTATCAGCGGGAGAAAAAAAAACTTTTGTAGTGATAATCAAGATGGCCCCTTTAGACTCCTCCTGACGGTTGAAACAGCAGACTGGACTTCTACATTGAGTGCTTCCGCCGACATGCATGGGCTGAAATTGTGGAAAAGCAGCACCACTTGCCCCATAACCTCAGCCGTGCTGAACACACTGCCATCCACAGCCTCAGGAACAACTCTGACATCATAATCACAAAGGCTGACAAAGGAGGTGCTGTCATCATCATGAATAAGTTGGAATATGAACAAGAGGCTGCTCGGCAGCTCTCGAAATTCACATTCTACAGGCCATTATCCTCTGATCCCACTGAGGGTTACCAATAGAAACTACACCATCTGCTCAAGAAACTCCCTGAAAAAGCACAGGAACAGATCTGTGTAGACACATGCCTAGAACCCCGAGCAGGGGTATTCTATTTGCTACCCAAGATCCATAAACCTGGAAATCCTGGACGCCCCATCATCTCAGGAATTGGCACCCTGACAGCAGGATTGTCTGGCAATGTAGACTCCCTCCTCAGGCCCTACACTACAAGCACTCCTAGCTGTCTTCGAGACACCACTGACTTCCTGAGGAAACTACAATCCATCGGTGATCTTCCAGAAAACACCATCCTGGCCACTATGGATGTAGAAGCCCCCTACACCAACATTCCACACAAAGATGGACAACAAGCCGTCAGGAACACTATCCCCGATAATGTCACAGCTAACCTGGTGGCTGAACTTTGTGACTTTGTCCTCATCCACAACTATTTCACATTTGGAGACAACTTATACCTTCAAGTCAGCCGCACTGCTGTGGGTACCCACATGGCCCCACAGTATGCCAACATTTTTATGGCTGACTTAGAACAACGCTTCCTCAGCTCTCGTCCCCTAATGCCCCTACTCTACTTGCACTATATTGATGACATCCTCATTGTCTGGACCCATGGAAAAGAAGCCCTTGAGGAATTCCACCATGATTTCAGCAATTTCCATCCCACCATCAACCTCAGCCTAGACCAACAAGCGGTCCATTTCCTGGACACTACAGTGTTAATAAGCAACGGTCACACGAACACCACCCTATACTAGAAACCTGCTGACCGCTATACTTACCTACATGCCTCCAGCTTCCATCCAGGACATACCACACGATCCATTGTCTACATCCAAGCTCTAAGATACAACCGCATTTGCTCCAATCCCTCAGACAAACACCTAAAAGATCTCTATCAAGCATTCTTAAAACTACAGTACCCACCTGCTGAAGTGAAAAAACAGATTGACAGAGCCAGAAGAGTACCCAGAAGTCGCCTACTACAGGACAGGCCCAACAAAGAAAATAACAGAACGCCACTAGCTGTCACCTTCAGCCCCCAACTAAAACCTCTCCAGCGCATCATCAGAGATCTACAACCTATCCTGAAAAATGATCCCTCACTCTCACAGATCTTGGGAGACAGACCAGTCCTCGCTTACAGACAGCCCCCCAACCTGAAGCAAATACTCACCAGCAACCACACACCACACAACAAAAACACTAACCTACGAACCTATCCTTGCAACAAAGCCCGATGCCAACTCTGTCCACATATTTATTCAAGTGACACCATCATAGGACCTAATCACATTAGCCAGGCTATCAGGGGCTCATTCACCTGCACATCTACCAATGTGATATCTGCCATCATGTGCCAGCAATGCCCCTCTGCCATGTACATTGACCAAACCGGACAGTCTCTGCGTAAAAGAATAAATGGACACAAATCTGACATCAGGAATCATAACATTCAAAAACGGGTAGGAGAACACTTCAACCTCTCTGGCCACTCAGTAAAAGACTTAAGGGTGACAATTTTGCAACAGAAAAGCTTCAAAAACAGACTCCAACAAGAAACTGCTGAGCTTGAATTAATATGCAAACTAGATACCATTAACCTGGGTTTGAATAGAGACTTTGAGTGGCTGGGTCATTACACATATTGAATCTATTTCTTCGTGTTAAGTATCCTCACACCTTCTTGTCAACTGTCTAAATGGGCCATCTTGATTAGCACTACAAAAGTTTTTTTCTCCTCCTGATAATAGCTCATCTTAATTAATTTGCCTCTTATCCACCTTTTCATGTTCTCTGTATGTATATAGAAAAGGAGGACTAGTGGCACCTTAGAGACTAACCAATTTATTTGAGCATAAGCTTTCGTGAGCTACAGCTCACTTCATCGGATGCATACTGTGGAAAATACAGTGGGGAGATTTATATACACACAGAACATGAAAAAATGGGTATTACCATATACACTGTAAGGAGAGTGATCACTTAAGATGAGCTATTACGAGCGGGGGCGGGGGAAGAGAAAACCTTTTGTAGTGATAATCAAGGTGGGCCATTTCCAGCAGTTAACAGGAACGTTGGAGGAGCAGTGTGTGTGTGTGTGTGGGGGGGGGGACGTTCCAGTTAACTGCTGGAAATGGCCCACCTTGATTATCACTACAAAAGGTTTTCCCCCCCCACTCTCCTGCTGGTAATAGCTCATCTTAAGTGATCACTCTCCTTACAGTGTGTATGGTAACACCCATTGTTTCATGTTCTGTGTGTATATAAATCTCCTCACTGTATTTTCCACTGAATGCATCCGATGAAGTGAGCTGTAGCTCACGAAAGCTTATGCTCAAAGAAATTGGTTAGTCTCTAAGGTGCCACAAGTACTCCTTTTCTTTTTGCGAATACAGACTAACATGGCTGCTACTCTGAAACCTGTATGTATATATATATATATATATATATCTTCTTACTATATGTTCCATTCTATGCATCCGATGAAGTAAGCTGTAGCCCACGAAAGCTTATGCTCTAATAAATTTGTTAGTCTCTAAGATGCCATAAGTCCTCTGTTCTTTTTAATGTAACACTGATTTTTTAAAAAGGCTCCAGAGGCGATCCTGGCAATTACAGGCCAGGGAGCCTAACTTCAGTATCAGGCAAGTTGGTTGAAACTATAATAAAGAACAGAATTCTCACACACAGAGATGAACACAATATGCTGGGGAAGAGCCAACATGGCTTTTGTAAAGGGAACTTACGCCTCACCAATCCACTAGAATTCTTTGAGGGGGTCGACAAGCATGTGGACAAGGGGGATCCAATGGATATAGTGTACCTGGACTTTCAGAAAGCTTTTGGCAAGGTCCCTCACCAAAGGCTTTTAAGCAAAGTAAGCAGTCATGGGATAAAAAGGAAGGTCCTCTCATGGATCAGTAACTAGTTAAAAGACAGGAGACAAAGGGTAAGAATAAATGGTCACTTTTCAGAATGGAGAGAGGTAAATAGCAAGGCCCGCCAGGGACCTTTACTGGGACCAGCACTGTTCACCATGTTCATAAATGATCTGGAACAAGCGGTAAACCGTGAAGTGGCAAAGTTTGCAGACAATACAAAATTACTCAAAATAGTTAAGTCCGAAGTTGACTGGGAAGAGTTACAAAAGGAACTCACAAAACTGGGCAACAAAATGGCAGATGAAATTCAATGTTGATAAATGCAAAGTAATGCACGTTGGAAAACATAATCCCAACTACACATATAAAACGATGGGATCTAAAATAGCTGTTACCGCTCAAGAAAGAGACCTTGGAGTCATTGTGGAGAGTTCTCTGAAAACATCCACTCAATGTGCAGCGGCCGTCGAAAAAGCGACCAGAATGTTGGGAACCATTAGAAAAGGGATAGATAATAAAACAGAAAAATATCGAATTGCCACTATATAAATCCATGGTACACCCACATCCTGAATACCGTGTGCAGATCTGGTCACCCCCTCTCAAGAAAGGTATGTGAGAATTGGAAAAAGTACAGAGAAGGGCAACAAAAATGAGTAGGGGGATGGAACAACTTCTATATTAGGAGAGATTAATGAGACTGCGACTTTTCAGCTTGGAAAAGAGACAACTGAGGGGGGATATGAGAGAGGTCTGTAAAATCATGCCGGGTGTGGAGAAAGCGTATGGGGAAGTGTTATTTACCCCTTCACATAACACAAGAACCAGGGGTCACTCAATAAAACTAATAGGCAACAAGTTTAAAACAAACAAAGGAAGTATTACTTCACACAACGTCCAGTCAACCTGTGGAACTCCTTGCCAGGGGATGTTGTGAGGCCAAAACCATAACTGGGTTCAAAAAAGAACGAGCTAAGTTCATGGAGGATAGGTCCATCAATGGCTATTAGCCAGAATGGGTGGGGATGGTGTCCCTAGCCTCTGTTTGCCAGAAGCTGGGAATGGGCAAAGGGGGATAGATCCCGTGATGATTGCCAACTCTGTTAGTTCCCTCTGGGGCACCTGGCACTGGGCACGGTCAGAGGACAGGGTGCTGGGCTGGATGGACCTTTGGTCTGACCCAGTCTGGTTGTTCTCATGTAGTGGGCTAGACGGACCATTGGCCTGACCCAGTGGTGCCGTTCTTATGTAAAATGGAACAATGACCCCGAACTGTTTTGTGGCTAAAGGTTTATAAACATCTCTCTGGTTTTCAAAGCAGTTACACCCTCAGCGGTAGATGTGTGAAAAAGCTGGGACCAACCTCTTGGCTCCGAGCCCTGAGCTAAACTCGCTAGCCCACACGGCACTCATGGGACACCTCCTACTCATCTCAAGCATGAACTTTTAACCAAGTTCTCGGCTTCTCCTGAGCATTCTGCAGGGATATTTCAGTCAACCCTTTTCCGTTGCAAAGAAATTGCTGCAGTTAATTGAAGGTTTTATTTTTCCATGAGAATTGAATTCTCCTTGCTCCATTAGCCTTTAAATTAACGCTGTGCAAATGTTAGCTAATTAATCAGACCTCGCATCATCCCTGTAAGGTAGAGACTCTTGCCTCAGCTTCACTTCCAAACTGTCGTGAAGTATTTAGCAGCATCTCAGATGAGATGTCACCAAGCCAGCCCGCAGGGCAAAGGCCAAGCCTTCTTCTGTCTATCCAAGATAACTGCAAGACTCCCACTCCTTTCCGACTGTGCAACCAGGAGTCAGTCCACGGGCTGGGGGCAGATGATGCAGGAGGCTGGATAAACCAGTCCTGCCAAGAAAGCCATGCCATGGTGGGCCTGCGACAACCTATCTGACCACCCTCCAGCTCACCACAGGCAGAATTCACCCCTAGGCAGAGGGGCCAGGACAAGGTTCACGCTCCACCTTATGAGCTGAATTGGGGTTTACGTGGGATGGTGGGTGGACCCCAGGCCAGCCCCTCTGCAGAGGAGACAAAATCCTCCCTTCAAGCCCCCGGGAAGGAAGCAGGTGGGGATGTCATAGGGAAGGTCAGTCTAACGCAATTGCTCGGGGAAGCTCTAGCAGCCGGGGGCTGAGCAGAGGCAGCCAGGAACAGGCAGCCTCGCCTAAGAGCCTCCGTGCTCAAGCGGCTGCGGCCATATGTCCTTGTGCCACGGCAGCCTGGGAAAGCGGAGATACTGATGTCATCGGCCAGGCAGATGCTGCCGTGCTGACAGCTCCGATCTGGCATGTAGCAATTGGCAGCAGCCCCCAGACAGCATGCAGGGCAGGCTGATGGCTCTCCGAGCAGGTTCTCCCCCCCCGCAAGCCCCAAGAAGGCCTACCACTCCCGGGGCAGGAGTCAAACCGGGCTTCTTTACCGTTATTGGAGATCGTCATCCTTGGGGTGGCGTCCAAATCCACGGCGGATCGTCGAGAGGGGTAGCCCGTTGTCGCGGCCGCCAACAGGACCAAGAGGTAACAGGCCATACGGCTTCTCATCTTCCCAGGTGACCGAGGTCGCTGCTCTGCCGACACAAACTCTTTGGCAGTGGATGGGGGCCCAGCTCACAGAGATCGCCCCGCCGGCTCCTGCGTGTCTCACGGCAAACCACGATCGTGCTCCTGAAATACAGAGGAGAAGTTGAGGAGTGGAACACGCCGGTCCTTTCACCTGAGGATCTCAAAGCACTTCCCCAAACATTACGCTTCACAACAGCCCCATGAGACAGGGAATCATAGAACCGGAAGGGACCTTGAGAGGTCACCTAGTCCAGCCCCTGCACTCATGCTATTATCTAGACCATCCCTGGCAGGTGTTTGTCCAACCTGCTCTTAAAAATCTCCAACGATGAAGATTCCACAAACTCCCTGGGCAATTTATTCCAGTGCTTCACCCCCCTGACAGTTAGGAAGTTTTTCCTAATGAACAACCTAAACCACCTTCACTGCAATTTAAGCCCATTGCTTCTTGTCCTAGCCTCAGCGGTTAAGAAGAACAATTTTTCTCCCTCCTCCTTGTAACAACCTTTTATGTGCTTGAAAACTGTTCTCATGTCCCCTCTCAGTCGTCTCTTCTCCAGACTAAACTAACCCAGCTTTTTCAATCTTCCCTCATAGGTCATGTTTTCTAGACTTTTAATCATTTGTGTTGCTCTTCTCTGGGCTTTCTCCAATTTGTCCACATCTTTCCTGCCATGTGGCGCCCAGAGCTGGACACAATACTCCAGTTGAGGCCTAAACAGCACAGAGTAGAGCAGAAGAATTACTTCTCGTGTCTTGCTTACAGCGTTCCTGCTAATACAGCCCAGAATGATGTTCACTTTTTTTGCAACAGTGTTACACTGTTGACTCATATTTAGCTTGTGATCCACTATGACCCCCAGATCCCTTTCCGCAGCACTCCTTCCTAGGCCGTCATTTCCCATTTGTGTGCAACTGATTGTTCCTTCCTACGTGGAGTACTTTGCATTTGTCCTTATTGAATTTTCATCCTATTTACTTCAGACCATTTCTCCAGTTTGTCCAGATCATCTTGAATTTTAATCCTGTCCTCCAAAGCACTTGCAACCCCCTCCAGCTTGGTATCATCTGCAAACTTTATAAGTGTACTCTCTACGCCATTATCTAAGTCACTGATGAAGCTATTGAACTGAGCCGGACACAGAACTGATCCGTGCGGGACCCCACTCGTTATGCCCTTCCAGTATGACTGTGAACCACTGATAACTACTCTCTGGGAACAATTTTCCAACCAGTTCTGCACCCACCCTATAGTAGCTCCATCTAGGTTGCATTTCCCTAATTTGTTTATGAGAAGTATTATCCCCTGCTGATAGATGGGGAAACTGAGGCAAAGAGAGGGGACGCAATTTACTCCAAGACACAGAATGAGTCAGTGGCAGAGGTAAGTATAGAAACCCAGGAGTTCTGAGCGTCGCCTGCACTAGTCACTACACATCACTCCCTCTGGCTAGGGATTCTGTTCTGATAGGTTCTCCTCTTTCAACGGTATTAATTTGCTACATTTAATAAACATGCACAGCCTGTGGGAAAGACATTCATATAGAAATGGCACCTTACCAAACCCCAGAAGCCTGCTATCCTCATTAAATCCAAACGCAAAAAGATCTACATCGCTACATTCTCCCACAGGCAAACGGTGGGCCACGTATTACAGAAATCGGAAGATGCCGTGCAGCTGGGTAACGGCTCAGTTACTCATTCTATCTGCATCATAACTACAGCGTCTGAAAGGCTTGGGTGCAGCCATTTCCGGAAGAGGTGGCGTGGGAATAAACTGATTTATCCCTGCTCCCCCAGATTTTTGTATGCAAGATGCTAAGATGCACAAACACGTCACATTTAACACTGCAATGAATTTGAGAAGGAGAGGATCCTTCGTGTTTTATTATACCTTGCAATCCGAGCACTTCATTTGAAATAATCAAGGTAATAAATATAATTAAAAAGAAGAAGTGGGACTTCCAGCCATCCTTGTGGTACCAGAGTCCCTATTTGCACTCTGCGTCCAGCACAGAGTCCTATGGAATGCATTGGGCATTTAGGGCCAATATTTCAGTCTCGTTTTGGCTAGTTTTTTGTTTTCCTACCGTACTAACCTGCCCCACCTGAAAGAACAAGCTAATCTAGGACCAAATTAAAGCCAAAAAAATCCAAGAGGAAATACTTGAGGGAGCGGGCAGCCTGCGGAACTCCCTGCTGCATGATGTCATGAAGCCTGATCCCGGGTCTGGGTTTTTAGAAGATGCAATGCATTTATTACTAACCTTTGGACCTATCTAAGCTGAGGAGCATTAGAGAATTCATGCTTCAGACAGCAACCTAGGTGGAGTCACCCCTCCAGTGTACTGCGATTACCAATTTGAACCCACAATAGATTCCAGTTCAAGGTCTATCTATCCCTCCATGCAATTGGCCCCGGTTCCCAGGGAGATCGGCACATCCTCTACCACTACAATCTCCTCGGTCAGCTCTGAGCTACAGGAACAATGACAACGCCAGCGGGGGTGTGGGGGAGAAGGGCAGCAGGGAGAACGGTCCCAGGGACTGGACAACTTCAGGGCTTTCATTCGCCCTTGCAAGAGACCTCCCTGACTAAAAGCCTCACCCGCTTCTTAGAGTTAACTGTCCCTGAAAGTGTTTTCCATATGCCACCCACCCGCTAACCCCAGACAGGAGACCCTGGGAACCAACCAAACTGCTTCTACAGGCAGGGAAGGAACAGACAGAGTTTGGGTGCTGTCTCTTTTTAACTGCTCAGGAGGCACTCAGACACTATGGAGATGGGTAACGGATAACACTAATAACCAATTACAAATGGGGGCAAGAAAGAATTATGTAAGAACATAAGAACAGCCAGACTGGGTCAGACCAAAGATCCATCTAGCCCAGTATCCTGTCTTCCAACAGTAGCCAATGCCAGGGGCCCCAGAGGGAATGAACAGGACAGGGCAACTTCAAGGGATCCATCCCCTGTCGCCCACTCCCAGCTTCTGGCAAACAGAGGCTAGGGACACCATCCCTGCCCAGCCTGGCTCATAGCCATTGATGGACCTGTCCTCCATGAACTTATCTAGTTCTTTTTTGAACCCTGTTATATTTTTGGCCTTCACAACATCCTCCGGCAAAGAGTTCCACAGGTTGACTGTGCCCTGTGTGAAGAAATACTTCCTTGTGTTTGTTTTAAATCTGTTGCCTGTTAGTTTTATTGGTTTGTATGTTATGGGAAAGAGTAAATAACACTTCCCAATTCACTTTCTCCACGCCAGTCATGATTTTATAGACCTCTGTCATATCCCCCATAAGTCATCTCTTTTCCAAGCTGAACAGCAGGGCCGGCTCCAGCTTTTTTGCCGCCCCAAGTGGCGAAGAAAAAAAGAAAAAAGAAAAACCCGATTGAGCTGATGCCGAATTGCCGCTGAAGAGGAAGAGAGGGAATGGAAGACCCGGACGTGCCACCCCAATAACGCAAGGAGTGCGCCCCTTTCTATTGGCCGCCTCAGACACCTGCTTCCTTTGCTGGTGCCTGGAGCCGGCCCTGCTGAACAGTCCCAGTGGAAGCTCTTCCATTCCCCTAACCATATTTGTTGCCTTTCTCTGTAACTTTTCAAATTCTAAAATACCTTTTTTGAGATGTGGCAACCAGATCTGCATGCAGTATCCAAGATCTGGACACACCAGGGATTTTTATGGAGGCAATATGCTATTTTCTGTCTTATTATCTATCTACAGTATATATATGTATCATTAGAGGCAGAGCTACTTGCCTAAGGTTCTGGGGAGGTCACTGCAAGAGAACGCAGGTGGTCCCAGACTCCTGCACCAGCCCCCAACTGCATCTGTGCATGGTGAGGCAAGGTCACCAGGGAAAACCCCTTGGACAATTTTAGCTCGTTTCCAGGACAGCAAGTTGTGATCACAGCCACACCATGGCGTTGAAGGTGCAATGCCCCTGATTCATGACATGCAACGCAGCCGTCGTTAACTGAACACGCTGCTATCGTTAAGCCAAACCAGTTGCAGCAACTTGCTAAACCGTAAGCCAGAGGTGGAAACCATCAGCAAAAATCTTCCTGCCCCCCCCAAGTGCCGAGTCGTTTTCTAGCAAGTCTAGGGAGAGGTGTGAATTCCTCCTCACACCAAAGCAGAGAGTGAGCATGGCGCGCCAGCTTCCTGATCCCTTTGAGTTTTGCTGCAGCTGGTCTTCTTCCAATTCAGAATATTGTGGCAAGAAACAGGGCCCTCCGGTGCACCTGCCCAGGCTGAAGGAGTGTGGGGAGCAAGGGCCGGCAGACAGCTAGCGACACCAAAGGGAGCAGCTCTGCCCACTGCCTCTGGCTTGAACAGTCACACTGCTCCGGCCGCGTGAAAGGAAGGATATAGCACTGCGGTTTCCTTATCATCCAGAAACTTACCCGGCCGTCCCAAGGGACAGCAAAGCCACTTACACGTGCAGGAGGGAGGAGAGACTTGGCAGGGCCGACCGTTTGCTCCAGCTTTAAGCTTTAGCTAAATCGGGAGCAGAGGGCAGCGGGGGAACGCGGCAGCTGTGAGCCCCCCATGGAAGACAATCCCACGATACCAGGGCTGTGGGTTAAGTCTCACCTGAAAGACAGCGCCCCCTACTGCCACGCTGCAGGAATACGCCCACTACCAGCCCAGAGGTGACTGGCACCTCCTGCAGCTCTCCCCCGTCTTCCCCTACAGGTCTCTCTGACCAGCCCTGAACCCGCTTACGGGAAGCCGCAGAGCTCGGAGGGAGGCCGAGATACTGCAGGAGGCAGCGAGCGATTGCATACATTTCAGGTTCTTTCCCAACCAGGGGGGTGGGCACAGAGAGGAACAGTAGCCGAGTCAGGCAGCCAGACTCTGTTCTCTTCATTTCACAGCTTCCGAGCTGTTCAGACTCCAATAAAAGCCGTCACCTCTGATCCCTGCCAGCGTCTCAGTGCTCTCCAGCACTGCGAGTAAGTCAGCGAGTCTCTCCAAGCTTCTATCGTGGCAGCTTTTCTGGAGGCGTTCTGAGCAACGCCGACTCGTCCCAAAGGATCACAAAGAGCCGGAGCTATCGTTTAGCGTCTCTGCGAGCCACCGGTCACAGCAGGAACTCGGTCACTTTAATGATTCAAAGCGAGGGAAGCGCACGTTAGCGGTACCCCTGTACCATCACAGGCCTGGCAGGCTGGCTCGTAGCCAGGCAATTTTACTCTCCGCTTATGTGGTTCGACAGCACTGGCCGTATACAGGTTAATCTCTCACCAGCACCTTTCAAAATCCAAACGTGTGTGTGTGTGTGTGTGTGTGTGTGTGTGTGTGTGTGTGTGTGTGTGTGTGTGTGTGTGTGTGTGTGTGTGATTCACACCTACCACTGACAATGCAGCAGCTGTGTCAGCTGCAGGGATTTTAGGACAGGCAGTGAAATGTTGGCAGGACACAAAGACAGACCACTCCTGACTCCTGAGTGGCCCCGGGGGATACAGCAGGGGGTCTCAACTTTTTTCTTTCGGAGGCCCCCCCCAACATGCTATAAAAACTCCATGATCCACCTGTGCCACAACGCCTGGTTTTCTGCATGTAAAAGCCAGGGCCGGCATTAAGCAGGGCAATTCCCCAGGGCCCCATGCCATGGGGACCCCCACAAAGCTAAGAAGCTCAGGCTTCCGCTTCAGCCCCAGGTGGCAGGGGTCAGGGACCTGGGTTTCAGCCCCATGCGGTGGGCCTTTGGCTTTCTGCCCTGTGTCTCAGCGAGTCTAATGCTGGCCCTGCTTGGAGGACCCCCTGACACCTGCTCGCGGCCCCCGGACCCCTGGTTGAGAAACACTGGGATATATCATGGCTGCACGTGGTTAGAGCCTTGGGTTTAAGTTTTGCCCAGCAGATGGCACCTGCAGCCTAGCGCCCTGGGGCAGCATGCTGGGGCATCAGGGCACCACTGGCCCGGGTACAGGGCTTTCCCCCTTTCAGAGCAGTTCAGCCCTGGATCCTCCATGCCTCTGGGAGGGTCTGTCCCCGTTTCGCAGATAGAGAAGCTGTGACAGAGAGATTCAGCAATCTCCCACAGCCATGGGGGGAGGCAGGGCAGGTGTTCCTCACTCCTAGTACAATGTTCAGCCGTCCAGTCTTCTGTCCCCATCTACAGTCACCCGCTGCCAGCAGGCTGGCTCTCTCTTGGTCGGACCCTGCTTTTGCTTGCAAGCCAGGGCAGCACGGCCAGCCCCTACAGTTTCTAGAGATTTTAGGTGTAGGTTAGAGACCTCCATCTCCTGCAAGAAGTGTTATGGAGAAAGATTTCTCAGCCTGCCACCAGCCTCTGGAGCAGAGGGGAGCCCATGGGACAGGAGGGGTTGGTTCCCATTACTGGCTGGGAATCCATCTGCTTCAGAATGGGAAGCGGGAGAGGCTTGGCTTTCAGGTCCCTCCAGTCCCTCCCCATGACTGATCCCCACAAGGTATGGCTTTCCTCTTGGGTTTGTGGTCCCTTCCGGCCGTAAACTCTGTGCCTTGGCGCAGTGCCTTGCTCCAAGCTGCCCCTGAAGCAGGCTCCCTGGAAATCAAACCAACAAGGTTCCTTTCATGGCAGGCCGTGATGTCACTGTCCCGGTGCCACTCCTGCCCGGGAAGGGCGGCTCAGTGGTCAGAGCAGGGGAGGTATTTGGAGTTGAACTCCTGGGACCTACCCTCAGCTTTGCCACTAACTGCCCTTGGGCATGTCAATTAGCCTTAGGTAAAGGAGGGACAATGCCCATGGCCCAGTGCACTGGGAGACTTACTGCTTTGCAAGACCCTCCGATGACTGGTGCTACAGCGGCAGTTCCCAAACCATGGGCCATGCACCCAAATGACATCACCCCATCAGCAGTTGGGATTGCCGCAATCCCTAGTGCAGGGCGGATGCCATTTGCTCCACTCAGCGTGACCTCGCACGCCCCACTGCTCTTCATGATGGTGCCCTCCATGCTGTCTGGGGCCCCAGAGGAAATAATTCATTACAATGGGATTGTGCCGGCAAAAAGTTTGGGAACCCCTGTTCTGTGGGAAGGTGACGTGATAATCTCTATTACGCTAGCACTGAGGGACCCGATCCTGGATCGAGGCCCTGCTGCGCTAGACACTGTACACCCCACACACACACACCGTGAAATGACCTTCCCTGCCGCAAACAGCTTACAACCTGAGTCAGAGACAAGTGACAGCCAGCAGAAGCACGGGGAAACAACCGGTCAGCACGGGCAGCGGTTGTGGGCGCTGGCACCTGGCCTTTGCATGGGGGGTTACGGTAACAACCCTGTTCCAAGGGGCCAGGTGTACCCGCGGCATCGTACACGGGAATTCTGACTTCAGCCCTACGGCAGGTAGCAAGCCTGAGGCTTTGCCTGCCAGCCTGTAAGTGTGCTAGCCAACGGCTTCATGGAGGCCGCTGGGTTTACTCCCCACTCCACCGCTGACTCACCACGGGAGGCCAGGGAAGGCAGGTAGGCTTTTCCCTGCTTCCCAAAGTTGGGTTACAGACCCACGGCTTCGAGAGCGACCGCTGGAAAGTACTAAGTCATCCTGGCAAGGGGTTAGACTAGCCAAAGCTCACGGGCCCTTCTAACCCTACGGGCCTATGGAGCATGGTTCTGACTGCGGCCCACTCAAGCCTGGGCTGCTGGAAGGGATTCACTGAGAGGGGAAAGCGTGGATATCTGTCTGGAATAGCAACCGCTCGGTGCTCGCTCTCTCCCAGATGCACAGAGCGGCTTTCCTTTGGAGGAGACCAGCTGCCACCGCTCACTCACCAGTTGGCACTGGTCTCGCTGGCAGACCCCCCATGCTGCCAGTGCATGCTGGAGACCACCCAGCGATCAGCGTTCGAGGGAGGATATTTGCAGACGGTAGCTCATTGCAGCCAGGCTGTACCAACACAAACGTCCGTGTTTATGCAACAAGCTCCGGGCTGCGCTGCAGAGGCCTGACTTTCACAGCAAGAACGCCTCCGTGCCTGGGGTAACAGGGAGGCTGGTCTCCGTCGGGGCGTCTAACTGGAGATCAGCTGGAGCAGCACGCGCTTGGCTCAGCTGGAAGTTAAACCAGCAGCGAGCTGCGTTTTCAATGGGCTGTTCTCAACGTGTGCAGAGTTAAGTACATTGTACCAGACCTAACGGGGAGCTTGAATTACATGCCAGGTAGGGAGGTCCCGGACGACCTTCCCATCCAGCCCTGGTCCACAGTATTCCTTGTGTTATTCCCGTCCCGGGGCTCAGGCATGGTGAAGACAATTCACTTCCACTCTGAGCCATGGGCCCCTCTCCGCTAGTCCAGATCTAGGCCACCCAGAAACCCTGCATCAGACAGGTGGCACATGTGCACAGAAGTGGGGAGAAGCCACCAAATTCGTTATCGCCCATGACCCAAGGTTGCACCTGGCAAAGTTTCAGGAAAGTAGAGCTTATTTCGTGGCCAGGTGGCTGGAGGAACTTTGGCTGCTCTCTCTGCTTCCTGACTCAAGGGAGCGTAGCATCTGATCCGACATTCCTTGGGCACCCCAAGCGCACCGTGGGAGTTGAGGGGGTGACAGGCTGTGCACAAGGGCAGAAGGGGCTTGCCAGACCTCGGCTCATCTGCCTTTTGCTACATCATTGCCCATAACTTCAAATCCAACGTGCTTTGATCTGCAGCAACGGTACCTCTGCCAGCTTCCCTAGGCATTCTGGCCTGATGGCTCTTGAGGCTGAGAATTATCTTCTTTAAAGTCTGGCCTAAACTTTTCCTTCCTTCGCCTTCAGGCCATTTTTTGCACTGCTGACCTGCATGAAGAGTAATATGTAGGAGAAACAATTGATCTTAGTCACATGGCAGAGCTGGAGGGGGAAAGGAGGGAATTGCTGGCTCTGAAAATGAAACCAATGAAAAGATTAAAAAACCCCAACAGGCCGTTCTAGGAGAACCTTAGCAAAGACCACTCCCTGCCGTGGCTGGCCTGAGGAAGAAGCAAGTGGGAGAGCGGGTCCGCCATGGTTGGCTGGCCTAGCGCTGACGCAGATACTGTGAGGGTGTCTGAACTGCCAATGATATCGGCTCACGTGAAGGGATTTCTGCTGATTTGCTCACCAGGTCGTCATGCAGAGATCAGCACTTCCAGAGGCGAGAGAGCTACAGACAGACAGACAGATACACACACACACACACGGAACTAATCTCGGACAGAGATGTGAGCTTTAATCTGGGTGCATCTCTGCCTGCTCGGTTAGTCACTTTCCACTCCGCTCTCACATCCTGCTGGGGCCTGGGAAGGCAGGTGGCTGAACTGGATCAGAGAGGAGGGTTCTCCTGGGAAGAGCCGCATTAAGGTTGTCCAGCCTGACAGAAGGTGCATTTAGACAGGAGGCCTCCCCTGCTCCCTGTCTGCCCTGGGACAGGAGAAGAGCCACAGTCCACGTCCCTTATGGCACGGAGGATCCATTTCCAGTGGCACGAGGAACACAAGCAGGCCTGGTTTAACACAGCACGCGTGCTTCACACGCACCAGGTCACCTCCACAACCCCTAGTTCTAGGCCCCAGCCCAGGCACTCCCCTGCACTGCGTGGCACGCTCTGTGTCGGCAGCAGAGCAGGGCGGAGGGTCGCAGTAGCAGAACGGGGGGATGGAGGGAGCTTTTCATTTTACCCAAATAACTCTAGTGATGCCCCACGAAATGCAGCCACGGGCAGGACCCATTTGGCCGGTGGCAGAGGAAGCTCAGGCCACCAGGGCTAAGGGGACCCAGGGCTTTTGGCCAGCTAATGGCAGTTTTGGAGGTGGGGGCGGGGGACAGGAGGAACCAGACAACAGCTGGGGATCCTAAGTCAGCCAGGTGCGGAGCTGAGACACCTTCACCAGCTCTGCAGCTCCTAGGGCTCCTGCTGGCACAATCAGCTCCAGAGCTGCATGACCCAAGCTCTCTTACTGCCCGGCTCAGACGCCCCCAGGGACAGCCACTCCTCCCCAGGACAACTCTTCGGCCCTTTCCACCGAGAGGCAGCACACCCATCACCCAGGAAGGACCAATCTCTCTCTGCCGGTCCCTGCTGAATGGAAGATGGCACGAGGGAGAAGTAGCGAGAACCCTCATGCTATGGCAAAGGAAGTGGGGTACAGTGGAGAGAGACAGAAGGGGGCAGCCGCTCATCCTATACGGCTCATTCTGCAATTTTTCCTTAGAAGTTAGGGCTCCACTTTCATCAGCTTAGGGGGCTCAAAGGTAGCTCGGTTATGTCTACACGTGCAGCAATCACACCTCCTGACTGCAGTGTCGACAGACTCTAAGGGCAGGTCTACACTTAAAACACTGTATCGGCAGAGCTGCAGTGCTTCAATGAAGATGCTCTCCGTCGACGGGAGAGAGCTCTCCCGTCGGTGTAATTAATCCTACCGAGAGGCGGTAGCTATGTCGGCGCTGTCTACACCGGCGTTTAGGTCGGTGTAACTAAGTCACTCAGGCATGTGGATTTTTCACACCCTGGGGCAACGTAGGTACACCGAAATAATTCTGTCGTGAAGACCTGCCCTGCTAAGACGCCTCTCCAGACAGGGACAAAGAACACGGCAAGCGTTCCATCTGATGAAGTGGGGTTTAGCCCACGAAAGCTTATGCCCAAATAAATGTGTTAGTCTCTAAGGTGCCACAAGGACTCCTCCTTGTTTTTGCTGATACAGACTAACACGGCTGCCACTTTGAAACCCGAAACCAGAAGGGCGCTTTCCCCTTCAGTTGAAAGGTTTATTGGATGTGATGCAAGTGGACAACTAAGGCAACAGGAGTGTAGCTCCCTGCATAGCACATTTAAAAACCAAAGCCTGGGCCAGCCTCTTCAGAAGAGAAAAGCTAGCCAGGAACAAACCTGACCATGCGGGGAAGAGATTGAAAAGATCCAGATGTTTTCAATTTCCCTACCTCCTCCTGCAGCCCGAGGGAGCTGGAAGCCTCCTTTCATGAGGCAACATCTGTTCTCAAAGGCAGCCCTTTCCTGTACAGCTGGATTCATGCCTCTTTTGGCAATTGAGAGAGACAAGGTAAGGGGAGGCGACATCCTTTACTGGCCCATTCTCTCTGCAATTAACACGTGGAGCCTCATAACAAGATTTTTTCAGCTTTGACGCAGCCGTGTCCTATGCCTTCAGATGAAGGACGGGCGCTGAGACGGGACGGGGAAGGCGTCTCTGAAGTTGCAAGTCACAGCGGGGAGACTTGAGCGGACGGGGCCTTCAGGTGAAGACATTTCAGGCAGTGACCAAAAACGAAAAGGAGCAGTGGGAGAATACAGGGGCAATTTGGCACCTTAGCCGAGTTGTTTCTAGGGTGAGCAGGTTTCCCACCATTATTCCACTAGATTTCAGCTTCTCCTTAAAAAGTTGCCTGGAAATTCAGCATCTGCCTTGGATTCCGTTCCAGCAGGGAGGAAATTCCGGCCAAAACCCCACGCAACATGCCAGTAACCTGATCCGGTTGTGTAAACCCGTCTAATCCAGCCGGGCATTTCAGAGGAAGGTGTAAAACTGTAATGGAGGGAGCCAATTAAGCAATGCGGTGTGTAGGGAAAAGCCCACTTCCTGCTGTCCACAAAGAAGGTGGGAGGATTAAACCAATCCAGCCACACAAGATTTAACTTGCTGGCCTTCTGCAGCAGCTAACTCCAGCCAGTTTAGTGGTAACTAGGGTGATGAGATTAGGTGC
Organism: Chelonia mydas; assembly: GCF_015237465.2. Lineage (NCBI taxonomy): Eukaryota > Metazoa > Chordata > Testudines > Cheloniidae > Chelonia > Chelonia mydas. Next base: position 120,029,202 of record NC_057853.1, on the reverse strand, counting down.
CCAGAGTGCTCAGGGCACGAGATACATTACAAACACAAGTACTTGCCCCGAAGACCTTACACAGCCGGCCCCCGGGGTGGGGAACACAGCACAGTGTGCAAGGAAAGGGGTCGAGGCAGGATGCCGCACCGTAACATTGTGCAACCCAAGTCTATGATGCTGGTGTTTCACCACACGATCCCTTGTTTTCACACTAAAGGTCAGGGTAATAAAGCAGGGCCTGACGCATATGACATGCCCTTGAGGTTCCCAGCTAGATAATTATTCCTCTGGGACCAGGGCTTTGGAGCTGTTCTCCGGCTCCGCTCCAGCTCCAGGCAAAAACCTGCAGCTCCACTGCGCCGTGCTCCAGCTCGGGGCTCTGCTCCAAAGCCCTGTCTGGGACTCTTCAAGGCTAAGCAAGCCTAGCGGGGCTGCCACCTGTAAGCCTTGGGCCAGTGGGGCACACACTTTTCCAGTTGTGCCCAACCTTACCATTAACAGAATCTGTCTGCAACCTCCCCCAGCCGGGGCAGAGTGGAACTGGGGCTGGGGGCGGAGCTGGGCCTGGAGGCGGAGCTGGGTTGGGGGCAAAGCGGAACTGGGGCTGGGGGCGGATCTGGCCCGGAGGCGGGGCAGGGGCAGAGTAGAACTGGGCCTGGGGGCGGAGCTGGGCCAGCGGGTGGAGCTGTCCTGGAAGCATAGCGCTCCCTCCCTGTCCCCCATGGGGCTGGCCCGGGCCTCGAAGCCAAGCAGAAGTGGGGAAGGAGCAAGGCTGGGGGTGGAGCGGGGCTGGGGAAAGAGCAAGGCTGGGGATGTGGGGACCACTGCCTGAGGGGGAGTGCAACAGCTGCCATCACCACAGTCAGTATACGTATTGTGGTTGTGGAGAAGGGCAGCAAGGCGCTAGGCGCTGTACAAACACAGAACAAAGACAGTCCCTGCTCCAAGAGGGGAAGCAGAAGGAAACAATCAGGTGATAGTGGTCAGCACACAGCAGAACAGGCAGGGGTCTCAGCACACCAGCTGCCCACCCACAGCGTCTGATCACTTCCCAGCTTAAACTAGATTGCCATATTGAGGTGCCCAACAAACCTCATTGAATCTCCAACTCTTCTCTGGTTATAGGAAGCTCAGTGTGAGGTAACAGGGTCCCCCCAACCCCACACGACTGGAGGTTAGGGGACTCTTCTGCGCACCCTTCTATTTGCTATCTCGGACAATTGTACCAGCCGTTAGTTCCTTTCCTGGCAGAGGAGCAAAGGGCAAGGTCTGGGGTCTGACCCAGAGTCTGACAATTAAGTTCTTTCACCAAGACAGGATGACGCAAGTTACTGGGGGATCAAGGTGCTAACGGAGACTCATGTGGAGTGAAGGATGGTGTCCCTAGCCTCTGTTTGCCCGAAGCTTGGAACGAGCGACCGGGAACGGATCACTTGAGGATTCCCTGTTCTGTTCATTCCCTCTGAGGCACCTGGCACCGGCCACTGTCGGCAGACAGGATACTGGGCTAGATGGACCTTTGGTCTGACCCAGTCTGGCCGCTCTTATGTTATGTTCTAAGGGGCCTCTAGTGAATCATCAGTCCTCGCACACAAGCTGTGACACAACCAGTTCCAACCTTCCCGACCCTCCCATCATAGACGGGTGCAAAGTCTAACCCTGATTATCTCTGGTCAAGACGATCCCCAAAACCTCAGCTCGTTCCATCGGCTGAATGGCTAGGATTGTGCCTAGAACTTACATGATGTTTTCCCTGCTGCATCATAAACCAACAGCTTCTGGTTTCATCCCTGGGGCCTGTTAAGCGGAAAATTGGCTCCACTATATAAATATGCCTTTAAATATCCGCTGGGGGCACGGCCAGTGGGGAGGGGAATGCCAGGAAATATCTAATAACGGGCTGGAGCTTCGAGAGCTCAGAACCCCACCGGCCGGGTGCGTCTGGAAGCCCAGTGGGGCACTTCGGAAAATACTGGCCAATGTGACTGACGGGAAAAGACACCATCTGAGCGAACACGAGAGAGACTCAGCCCTGTCCTGTGTCTGACCCCGCATCATACAGGCAGGGAGCCCCCGGCCTTTTAAACGGACCCTCGCTTTAATAGCTTCTTGCAGCCAGGGGGCCCGAGGTGCGTCACAAACATGGCGCAAGCGTCACACACCGGTGAGGTGGCCGTTCGACCCAGTTTGGAGTGGCTTGAACGAGGTTATGTGGAGAGTCTGCCAGAACCAGGAATGGACCCAGCCACCCAGCTCAGCGCCCGGCTCTATCCACTCAGCGGCACTCCCTCCCTGTGCCTGTGGGCATGACTGACTTCCTTTGCTCCCAATGCAGATGGAGCAAGAAGCTTTTCAGAGAGATGGCCGGCGAGGTAAGCTGTCACTGCAGTGCCCGGCTTCCTTGGTGGAGAGTTCTCCACAGGGCTCTGTCAGGGCTGTCTCTCTCGGCACTGCTCCTTTCAGGGAGCTGGAATATTTCAGATGCTTCCGAGCAAAGCGCACCCAAGGAAGCCACCTGGCTGCGTTCTCGGGTCATCTCTGCAGCGTCTGCTTTTGCCCAGGGTTTCCCTCCCTTGCAGAATTGCTGCTATGCACCCACCGTTTATAGAGAGATTGAAAATCAGACTCTTGCTAATATGCCCAACGCAGCCATGCCCAGGGCAGGCGACTGCCCGGAGAATCAGCTCCCGTTACCGCCCCAGTAGCTGTGGTTAGCTTTGGAAGCCTGGACGCCCATGAGCCCTGCCCCGCCCGCCAGCACTACGGAAAAGACACGTGGCCTCGTCACGTGCAGAGTCACGGGAACACGTTTGTTCCACTCAACCCTGGAGCTTGAGTCCTCCCGGCTGAAGGCTCACCATGTGCCCGCGGGAAAGCCACACTGTTAGGCTATAGATATTCAGGCCTGCCTGTAAAGGCCTGTACTCTAAGAATTTAGGTGTATTCTTATCACTTAGCTAGTTACAGAGGCATAAAAGAGAGAATCAAAATCACTGTCTGACTGTATAGGGCCTTCTCTCACTGTGCCAGTCGGAGGCCCTGTTCTTAGGCTAAGGCCTTTGGCTAAGCAGCAGAGGCAGCCGTAAGCTGGGAAGCGACCGGTCAGATCCTCGCATTCCAAACGAGTCACATTGAAAGAAGGTGCTAGTGGGCTGTCAGGATACAATCCTGTCCTGATAGTGCCCATCGCCTCCAGAGAAAGGGAAGTGCCTAGAAGCGAAACAGACTCCAAACACTCGTGGTCCTGGAAGATTGGAGGGCATTTTTTGCAAGACGAGGGGCTGTGGAATGTCCTGACCTTCCCCCCGGAGCTGTGACTGGATATTGTCTTATGCTTTACTCCTCAGGTTCACAGGCACTGCACGGTGTCAGGCGTCGCACAGTGGAACCCTGGGTCTGCCACCCAGAGCGCCCCCACCTGGCCAGAAAGGGAGAGATGGGTGGGAGAGTCCCCTGCGCTCTCCAGCCCCTTGGTTGCCCCTGCTTTCTCAGGAACGTCTTTCACCAGCCTTTGCTGGCACCACATCCCTGGTGCGACCCAGACAGTCTCCTCTGAGGAGTTACCTGCAGCCCCGGCCTCATTCGCCAAGCCCAGCACTGGGTTGTAGCCATCGGCTCTCGGGAACGCAGCAGAGACATTTCCAGCAAAGAGCATTTCACAGCGGCACGTTGCCAGCTGGCTCAGCTTCCCACTGCCGCTGGGCTTTGGAGACTTGAAGCGGGGAGGGGGGGGGAAGCAAGACTGAGTGAATTGGTTTCCCAGGCCCTTCTCTATTCTCTGCCAGCACAATGCTCCGTGCTCACACGGGTCCTTGATCATAAGCCAATGGAGGATGCATTTGTGGAAACACCCAGGGTAAGACCCCTGGTAGTGCCGAACGATTCATGCAGGGCTCCTATTCTCCAGGGGGTTGGACACCTGGCCCTGGACTCTATGCACCCGGGGCCAGGTTCAGAGACCAGCCATCCCAGGGCAGGTCCAGCACCAGGGCCGGCCTATCCCTCCCCACCCCACCAACAACCTCAACCTTGTTACGAGACCACCTCCACGGACTCGCCCTTCGTGCCCATCCAGTCCTGGTCCCCCTATCGAGAGGGCTAGTGGAGCTGCTGTATTAGAAACCCGACCGGGACCCACCAGCTTGTCTCACCCTCGGCTGGCTGATACCAGAGCAAAAAGCAGAGGGTGGGAAAGGCCTTGCACTGAGTATGTGGATGCAGGTCTGAGCAGCAAAGCTGTCAGTGCTACTGCTGGAGAAGCAGCCGCTCAGCGAGACACAGCCGCGCGTACTGAGAACATCTAGTCTCACACATGCTCGCTTCAGAGGATCAGGCCTCACGTGCACTGGAGAAGGGGGAACCCTGGCTGTCCCAGCAGTCAGGTGCCCCTTATGCAGCATCTCCCGCAATAGCCAGCGAGGGAGGAAATACCCGACCCTAGTGAACTCATCATGATTTAGATCCACTTATGTGGGCCGGCTCATTAGGAACACAGATTTAGGATTAACGATTTGCAGTGGTTCTTTGGCCATGGGGCTGAGAATGAGACTCAGGCAAGTCCTGACCCCGTTGCACACAGGTTGCAACAGCAGAACTGGCCTCTCATTGCCACTCGGGAGACAAGACAGGCTCCAGTAAAGCACAACCGGAAAAGCATCAGCGAGGGCGAACGTCAGACAGCTACAACTCTGCCTCCAACCCCACGCCGTCACCTTTAAAGACACCTCTGTGCCAGCAAACATCAGCACATTTCCAAACCAGGGGGAGCCCAGCAATGGAAACCAAGCCCCCTCTCCCCCTGCACAAAAACCAAAACATTAGAGTGGTGCCTGATTACGAGTCATGAGCAAAGAAGCTATTTCCAGCGAACAACGGAAAGGTCTCCCCATGCCCACCTAGGTAACGAGTCAGTCATTCTTTGCACAGTTTCATTCCGTTGCTTCTGCACTTGCAGCGAGCAGCTTTAAACACCCTCCCGGAGCGTCTCCCACTCCCTCCTCTCCCCCCCCCCCCCCCCTTCGTTCCACTCTTCGGTTTCATGGGGAGGATAGAGAGGCGTTCACAGAAGCAGCAGCAGCCCTGGGATAAGCTTTCGAGCTACTTCTCAAAGCGCTTGCCGGTCTCAAGCAGGGTAAGTCAGAATATCGAGTGGCAAAAGCTAATCCGTATCGAGAGTTTTGTAATTTACCAAAAAATCCTTGACGTTGCCCTGGGGCCTGCTAGTTCCTGTTTTAAAACAGCACAGGCCAGACTCTGGGGAGGTGGGTTTTAAAGGCCATTAACCAAACCTTGAAGCTGATGTCTCTTTATTGCCCGCTTTTGCGTTTCTGCCTCTCATTTGGGCTCTAATGAACAAAATCTTCATCTCCTCTAAACTGTTCAGTTCCAATCCCATCGCAGGAATAGCCATTCCCGCAGAAGCTGCCTGCTAATTTTAAAAGGAACTAATGAGAACAGGAGAGATGGGCCAAGAACTCTGAATAGAAGACCTCTTGATAAAGCAACTCATGTGGATTGGTTTGCTTAAGATTTTCTTTATATGTATATTGTTTATATATATATATACACACACACACACCAACTACCTAGCCCTCCAGAACACTGTTCAAACATGCTTGCTGCAGATGTTTTCCCAAGAGCAAATATTTCATTAGATCTGAAACAGAGAACAAACAAATTCTAAAAAGGCTAAACGAGATTCCAGGCCTGGAGAGAAAAGCTGGAGGGGTGAATTTTCCAGGCAAGATCAAAAGCCAGTCCCATAAGATGGCTGTGTTGCCCCCTTCTTCTGACACCAGTGTCCCATTAAAACATTTCTGCTGAGCAGTCGCTGATGTCTGGAGTCTTGCTGGTCAGCTTCCCAGCAGAGGAGAAATTAAAGTCAAAGAATTCGGGTACACTCCAAGGGTAACTCCTTGATTTTACACACACACCAGTCCTGGAACAGAGGTGGTCAAAAGAGCATGCAAAGCCATCCCTTCTTCCAGGAATCTCAGCCCAATAGCAGCGCCCTGTTCCTCCTTGAGGCATTGGAGACCAAGGCAGAGAGCAAACTCTCCTGCTTGCATAGCAACCTCTCTCCTCAGGCTGCCTCTACGCAGAAACCTCCCATAACACAAAACTCAACATGGCAGCATGTCTCCCCAAGAGTCAAAACTTGCTCACATGCTAAGAACGTGGATGACTAGGATAGCGCCACCTGGTGACACCTGCCATTAGAGCTGCCACGGTCATCTCTCTTTTCCTAGGCAGTCCCGTGAGAGCCATGGAGGCTGTTCAAATATCCCAAGAGGTGCAGTTTATTGGGACGCGAGCTGGAGCACACTACCAAGACAGGTGTGAATGGGGGCAGAGGGGGATAGGAGAGGAAGGAAGGAGCTAGCTTGTGCTGGACCTGTTCTGTGCATACCTATGATTTCAATCCCTGATAGCACTAAGTGGATTCTCTCTATAATTCTCTCTCTCAGTATAATATTTCTATACCATTTTACTACTCCCCCATCCCCAAAATAGGGTCACATTAAGCCACCTCTTGGGGGTGGCACCATCATTTTGCTAATGAAGCCTGTTCCGTCCCCTCCCCCCAAGCACAGACGAGATCACAGTCTTCCCCCAAGCATCCTCCCACGTTACAGAGGGGCGCGCAGGAGCCTGGCTGACTCAGACGCGGGTCAAGGAGAGAAATGACGGGCGAGAGTGAGCCTGCGCATTTCTGCACGGAGCACAAAGGGGAAACTCATCTCTAACTCCAGTAACTGGAACCTCTGAGATCAGACTTCTGGAGTCGCTGGGCCACCGACTGCCCCCTGCAGTTGGGAGCAAAAAGGGGCAGTTTGGATTTTAAGTGTGTGGAGCAAAATCTTTGCGTGGATTTTTTGTTTTAAACTTACACAAAGAAGAGAGATCTCTGCCCTCCACCACGGGCAGCGCTGCTCTATCTCACGATCACTGAGCTATTTCAGCCCAGCAGCGTCTCTAGACCGGTGTCTTTCTGGGACCAATGCAATATGCTTCTGAGGAAGCACACCAGAGCTGGGCGGAGGAGAAGGAGGGGGAGTATATTTCGCAAAATATTTTGCAAGGAACTAAGGTGTTTTTGTTTTGTTTGAAATTCCATCGGCCCATGAAAGCGTCAAATAAATTTTGTTGGTGAAAAAACCCGACAATATGATTTTGTTGGGGGAAAAACCCACTTGCTCTTTTACTCTTCCCCCATCCCAGCTGGAAAAGAGGGGGTTGGGGCGAGGGGGGGGGGTAAAAGATCAAGTGAGAATTTCCACCAACAAAGACAAAAAGTTGTGTTTCAAGTCTTAAAAAAACAGTGTTTTGATCAAAATTAATTTTTTCTGCAAATATTTATATTTTGGTCAGGAAAAAGAAGCCATTTTTCATTTAAACACCCACACCCACACAGCCCTAACTTTACTGAAAATGTTTCAACCAGCTCCCAAAGGAACATACCTACAACCCTCCCACCTAGGAGGAAATGGGCATTTGTGCTTCCTGCTCCGAATACCACAGGACAAAGTGTTGGAGGCCACGTAGGTACCCAGATTAGAGGTGCTTTGCCATCGTCCCAACCGCCAGCTCAGCAGCGCTGGGCAGAGTACAGCACGGCCAGAGACTCCTTGCTGGTCCTCCCAGTTTATAGCATCTGCCTGTAGTTGTCTCCCCCCCCATCCTTTTACTCTCCACTCTGTTGTAGATTCAGCCCCAACTTCATCACTTCTTTTACGACGGCCACGTTAGCTTCTCCAGAGCAGGTTAACGCTATCCTTCACCTTGGCTTGTCCTCCCGTCTCTCCAGGAGAAACGGCCCATCCACCATCCCACGCCTCACTGCCCAGCTGTCAGAAAGCTGGACTCCGGCTTCCAGTTCAGCAGGATGTACTGAGCCAGACTGTCCCCCGCTGTGTTCATCAGAAACACCCGCGCAGAGCGAGTGGCAAACGCTACTCATCATCCACACGGCCACTTGGCCTGGGCAATGGAGAACCAGGCCCAATGCACGCAGCCCTTCAGGAGGGCTGGGTACGGAAAGGGTCCAATTCTGCAAACACTGGACTGCCTTGAGACACCCAAGCGAAGCCTCCAAGAGGGATGAGGGGTACAAACCCTCGGGATCGGGCAACCGGTGGGAACCGCCCACGTAAAGCAGGAAGGTACAGTATTATAGCAGCTGCGTTAGGAGGAGAGTCGGTAACTGGAAACAACCCTGTTCTCCAATCCAACACCAAGATGAAGGACTGAACCAGAAGCCCCTACTGTAGCTGACAGCCCGACAGGGCCGGGTCAGACACTGAAGAATCTAAGCTCTCCGTTTACTCTAGAGTGGCAAGGCATTTTTAAATTACTGGTTGATTCAAGTGTTTATTGAACAGTAATCAGAGCAGAGACTGGCCGTGCATGCCTTCCCTCCCCCCAGCATGGGGTCTGGGCTCCGCTCTGTTGCACTAGCCTAGTCAAAAGAGCAGGGAATTTAGCAGTGACAGCTCTGACAAGCTCAGGATCCTGACAGGATGTTCTTTTCCCCATTACACAGGCCAATCTGCTTCCCAGGAGGAAGCCCTCACCAGCCAGACGGCCGCTCGCCCCACGTCCGTCCCCAGCACTGTCCTCCTTTGCAGAGCTAACAGTGGGAGCCGTTTTAATTTTCATGGCCAAATAGGAAAAACTAAACCACCGTCCTGTGTCGCTGCCCATTGCTCCGGGATGGCGATTACATCAGCGCAGCCATTTTCGTCGGCTCTGCAGACCCAGCCCGGCAGAGCCCGTGCTTTGTTTCAAGTCCCAGGGCTCTATGAGCAGCCAACGGGAGTACTCACGTGCTTAAAAGTGCTTTGCTGGATCAGGGGTCAAAAGCCTCTGGCCTGAGATTGCGAGAGGTGCTGAGTTCTTGCTCCTCCCGCTGGGGTCTGATGCTGGCATTCAGGGCCTCGAAAGAATCAAGGGGGAGCTGTAACACACTGACCCTCCTCCCCCGTAGCAATCCATTCCCACCTGGCAGTAGCTGCAGACAGAACATTGGGGCCTGCCACTTTCTCCCATTCCTTTGTGCACCAGCGGCCGTTAAAAAGCTCCTCATTAGCTCTGCGTGCGGATATTGAACGCAGCTGTCACTGTTCCCCTCCTGCAACAACAAGTCGCCCGAATATTCCCCTCTGGATTCCTTTTCCCACAAAGCACTTCTAAAACCGCCGCGGCCCACCGAGAAATGGATGATCTTGTTTTCATTTGCGAGGCATGCACAGAAAGTGGCCTTGCTTAGATGCCCCCATGAGATCCGTTCCCATCTCGGCTCCGCTTATTAATGGCTTGTAACTTTCTCACATCTATTTAGAGACGCCAGTTCGCTTCCCAGCCTGCCTAAAACACGCACAGTGGCCATTCCCCCCCAGACACAGCTGCCCTTCGTTTTTACAATAGTACGTTTGTGCATTCTGTTAAAAGCTCACCAGAGCGGTGCAAGTTCTGGGTGCAGCACAGGAAAGGGAGAACCGGCTGGTGTGGGAGACTGATAAAAAAGCACACAGAGCCTCCGCCCTCAGTCACTGATTTTAAATCAGCCCAGCTGATTAGTGGTCCAAGCCAGCCGACTGCTGTATGGCGGCCTATGCAACGCAAATCCAGTGCTGAGTCTCAGAATGGCTCACGCCCATTATGTCTTATTTCCCTAGCTCTATACAGACCACCAACAGATGGGCCTGGGGCTGGAGTTAGAGACCCTCCAAAGTCTAGATTTGGAAACACATCACTGCAAGATTAAGGTGATCCAGAGACCCAGAGTTCTGAACTTTGCTACTGAGCCAAAGCCAACAGCGTACATGGCGATCAATCAGTACGTAAGTCAGCACCCTCTGCAGGGCTACTTCATAAGAGCGGCCATCCAGAGTCAGACCAAAGGTCCATCCAGCTCAGCATCCTGTCTTCCAACAGTGGCCAATGCCAGGGGCCCCAGAGGAATGAGCAGAACAGGTAATCACCAAGTGATCCCTCCCCTGTCGCCCACTCCCAGCTTCTGGCAAACAGAGGCTAGGGACACCATCCCTGCACATCCTGGCTAATAGCCATTGATGGACCTGTCCTCCAGGAACTTATCTAGTTCTTTTTTGAACCCTGTTATAGTCTTGGCCTTCACGACATCCTCTGGCAAAGAGTTCCATAGACTGACTGTGCGTTGTGTGAAGACGTACTTCCTTTTGTATGTTTTAAACCTGCTGCCTATTAATGTCATTGGGTGACCCCTGGTTCTTGTGTTATGGGAAAGAGTAAATAACACTTCCTTATTGACTTTCTCCACGCCCGTCATGATTTCACAGACCTCGATCATATCCCCCCTTAGTCGTCTCTTTTCCAAGCTGAACAGTCCGTCTTCTTAATCTCTCCTATGGAAGCTGCTCCATCCCCCTGATCATTTTGGTTGCCCTTCTCTGTACCTTTTCCAAATCCAATATGTCATTTTTGAGATGGGGCGACCAGATCTGCAGGCAGTTGGCACACCCTTGCTCATCACCAGAGACTGGAAATTGGGCGTACATTTTTAATGGTGAGAATAATTCATCCTTGGAACAATTTACCAAGGGTCATGGTGGATTCTCCATCGCTGACCATTTTTAAAACCACGATGGGATCTTTCTCTGAAAGCTCTGCTCTCGGAATTATTGGGGGGCAGTTCTCTGATCTGTGCTGTACAGGCAGGCAGACAACATGATCACAATGGCCCCTGCTGGCCTTGAAATCTATGTTTCTAGGATATTCCTGGGTTTGGATCTTCGCTAACAGTTTCCTTCTCTTGAGTTTTCCTGGAGGGGCTAAAGCTGGGATGGATCCAAATGGAGGCCTTCCCAGAACAATGCTGCAAGGAACCCTAGGGGGATGCACAGAGTTTCTGCACACGCACTGGAAGTTTTCATTGTACTGGTGTTTCTTCGCTGCTTTGGACGATGGACAAACCAAGTCTGGAGCAGGACCGTTCTCTGGCCTGCATATAGCGAGCCAGCGAGGGGCTCGGCAGTCCCTGAAGGGTGGGCAGGATGCGGGGAATTTCACTGGGGGGACCAACTGGACAGGCACAGCCCCTATCTGAGCAGTCGCTGTGCCAGCGAGGGAAGACACAACACCCAGTTCCGCACAGACCAAGGGCAAGCACCAGGGTGGCATTTGTCTGAGTACCCTTGGATGCACTGGCATATGCGGGCGCACGGTGTGCCACACGCCGCCGGGAGCTGCGACACCAAAGTGCTTTCATGCAAGCCGGCTTCGGGCACCCAAGCAACAGATCCCTGGGACTCCTGCACATGAGCCCTGCGCACCGCTTTGACCACGCTGCATCAAGCAGAAGCAAGAACATGAAATCGTTTGTCCGAAGCCAGCAGATCGCTCCCCGCCCCAAAAAAGGCATGCAAGTAAATTGTACATCTGGGCTGGTAAATGTTAGGGCTACTCGTCTTCCATGCACCAGACGAAAAACAGATCAATAAAAATCATGCCACTTGCCTGGCTACAGACAGGCGTTCACAGTTTGTCTTCCAAAAATAAATAAGCCCTGAACTTTGTGTCCTTGCCATCTCCTCCCCTAGAAAGCTGGCAGACCGCCGGCCAAACCCGGCCTCAGGAAAGATTGCTGGGCCTTTCTTTATCGCAAAGCAAACTCTGCTCAAACAGCAGTCTAAAACGTAACCAGATAGGGCAAAGCAAATGCTAATGGCAGACCCGGATTCTTGGGTGTGCGCGTCTTCCCAATGTAGGGGTTATGAAGTCAGCTTTTCGGTGTTTTTGCAGAGCAGAAATTACACCTCCTTCCCAGCGCTCCTTTGTCTGCGATCAATGGGTAGCTTTTTGTCTTGAAGGACAATCATCCAATTAGCTGTAAAAGCTGGTTAATTTTTTACCCAGTGGATATAGAAGGAGGAACTGCTGGGGTTTAAATTTTATTTTTTTATTTTTTATTTTTTTTGCAAGCAGGGGATGTTAACTCATCCTTGGCCTTGTTCGACTGGCAAACCCGAGTGCTCAGAGACCTTCCCTTGGCATGGGGAAGGCGGAGAGAAACCAGACCCTGTTCCTCAGCAAAGGATCAGAGAGTCACACAGCAGAGTGAGTTCAAGCTGGGGCAATACAAACGTCGCAGTGCAGTGACAAGGAAGTGCCCACACGGACCGGGGGGACTGGCTGGCTGGCATTTCACGCCCACAGGAAGCTGGGTTTGTTCTGCAGGTTCTCCAGGTGCATGGCTTTCCCCGGGAGAAATCAGCGATGGGGAGGGAAGGCAAGATTCTGTCCCAGCCTCAGAGCTCACTTGTTTTTGGAAGTTTGATACCCAGGCAGGCCCCAAGCACTTCCTCCCTGAGCCAGTACACGACTGCCCCCACCTCCGTTCCTACCTTGACTGATCCCCCTTCATCCCAGAAAGGGATGATGGGAGAGAGAAACGAACAGAACTGCAAGATCTGACCGGACAGATGCATCTCAGCTCTGCGGGTCACACTCAGGCCTAAGCCAGCCTAGAGGTATATTCAGGCCACGTCTGCCACAGAACATGCCAGCCTACATTCTAACACCAGCATCCACGCATGCCGCAGCTCAGGAGGGGAAAAGCTACAGGATGAAAGAAACCAGTTATCCATGGCCACAACAATGCAAGCTATTGTGCACTGGGCAGCCGCAAGCAGATGGTCTAAGCCAGACAAGACAGTCCTTGCCACCCTGAACATCGATCCAATTCTGTTCAGCAAGAGGGTCCCGGTGGGGGGAACAGCCCTTTGGAGATTTTCCCCAGTGTAGGCCAACATAAGCAGCCCAACACAGCCCACCTGACGCAGGGGTAGGGACGGGAGGGAGAGCAGCCGACTGGCAGCTGGATCCAATTCACTTGGAGGGGCTGCGCAGGTTCCTGGAGAAGGTCAAAATTAGGGAGGCCCAAAGCCACCTTGGCACTCGCTGGCCTGCCCCAGGTTCTCCAGAGCCACAGAGTTTAAGGCCAGAAAGATTCACCAGAACATCTAATCTGCCCTCCTGCATATCACAGACGAGAATTAAGACATAAGAATGGCCAGGGTGGGTCAGACCAATGGGCCATCTAGCCCAGTATCCTGTCTTCCAACAGCAGCCGGTACCAGATGCTTCAAAGGGAATGGACAGGGCAATTATCAAGTGTCCCATGCCCTGTTGTCCAGTCCCAGCTTCTAGCCTTCAGAGATTTAGGGACACCCAGAGCATGGGGTTACATCACTGCCCATCCTGGCTAATAGCCATTGACGGACCTATCCTCCATGAACTTATCTAGTTCTTTTTTGAATCCCATTATAGTTTTGGCCTTCACAGCATCCCCTGGCAATAAGTCCCACAGGCTGACTGTACGTTGTGTGAAGAAATACTTCCTTCTGTTCATTTTAAACCTGCTGCCTATTCATTTCATTTGGTGACCCCTGGTTCTTGTGTTATGTGAAGGGGTAAATGACACATCCTTATTCACTTTCTCCACAGCGTTCACGATTAGACCAAAGTATAATAGCTCTCAGGAGACTAAGCCCCTGGTATTTAAACTACTCAACTAAAAAAAAAAAATTCTACACAGTTTATTTACATTCCAGCATTCCCCTGCCAAGCTGGTAACCCAGAGAGTCTTGTTCTAACACGTGAGAAATGGAGAGCAAAACTAACCCGTCTCCAGAACCATCACGTTAACCACATGGAGCCCAGATGTCAACAGCCAGCACAAGATAAACGAGGGCATTATAACTCTCATTCCAACACGCAGGGGTGTTAAAGTCCCATACACAAGTGGCATGAACCTATTTGATTTTTTATCTTGACAGGGCCCTTTTTAGGGGGAGTTTTGCAGCATTCCTGGAGAAACGGGGCAATACTTTGTTGTGAAATGGGCTTTGCCAAAGCCACATAAAGTTCACTGCCAACTGAGAGCGGGATCATCAAGTGGGAAAGTTCCACTTCAAAAGTCAATGCTGAACTGGACTATACCATGACGTGGCTGTATATGTGGTGACTTTCTTCCTGACCCTACTCCGCAAGTCTAGGCTGTGCCCTGAAGCATGACAATAGGTACCCTTTTAACTTTTACTCTAGCGGGTGTAATTGCATTGCTACGTTAATATATCAATTTTCTACTTATTATGGCTGCTCCAGATAAAATAGTGCAGGGAAATAGGTTAGCGTCTAACAGACTTTTGAAAATCTCCCGGCCAGGGCCCATGCAGAGGGATTACATTTCCATGTGCTGCCGTTACCCGGACCTTCACACAATAACCAATAGCTCAGCGTCTGAAAACACACTCAGCAGCAGCATGTGTTTTGGCTATTATTTTTTTAAGCTGATATTTTTAAGCTGGCTGCATAGGACTCCTGGCTAAAGCACAGCTTATGTCTCTTGCCAGCCTGTTTTTCCTGGGGCAAGCTCCTTGCTTAGTTTCTGATCCTAATTACATTTTTCTGCTTCTAATTTAAAAGTTTCCTTTTAAGAAAATGGAATGACTTACAGTACTCAGGAGCTGAAATCCTATCTGTCTTCTGATCCTGCACTTACACAGTGGGGCCTCTTGATGTCTTCACAGAGGGCTCTGAAACCTGTGTCAGACTTCTGGGAGTTGAGAAGGAAAAGGAGTGTTCCCAAGAACCCAGTTGTGGCATGCATGTGGTATCCACCAGCTGTTACTGAGTACTTTAACTGCAGTGTAGACATATCCTTACAGTAGAGACCCATGGCTGGCCCAAGGCTCGAGGGGCTCCAGCTGCGGGGCTGTTTAATTGTGGTGTAGACATTGAGGCTGGGGCTGCAGCCTGAAGTCTGGGACCCTTCCACCTCGCAAGGTCCTAGAGCCCAGGCTCCAGCCCGAGCCTGGAAGTCTACACTGCAATTAAACAGCCATGCAGCCCAAGCCTTGCAAGCCCACATCAGCTGGCACGGGCCTGCTGCGGATTTTTAACTGCAGTGTAGACAGACCGAAAGAAGATACCACATAGCACTGTGAGAGGGTCTTACAAAAGCTGCAGTGATTCTAGCCTGCCCCGTCCGTTTGTGAAAGAACAGAAAGGTCCCGCTCAAAGGCAAGGGAGCCAGTGTTGAGCAAAGAAACAAATCCATAGTCAGTGCGGACCTGTTGGCTCCTGTGGGCCCCCACTTTTCACTGCTGTCCCTTCAGTGCTCACTTGAGGTGTTTTCCCACATGTGAGGTATTTCCTTATCACAGCGTGAAAGAGCCCCTGGGGTAGCAGGCAGGAAGTGCACCTTTACCTTCTCTTTGGGGCCTGATTCTGATCTTGCTTACGCAAGCGTCTGTTCACTTCGGTGGAGCTGTTCTTGATTCTTACGCTGATGTAACCCTCGCTTAATTGTTCTGCTGGAAAACGAAGCATCTGTTACTTTTAAAACTTGTTCCCTGATCCCTATCATCCAAGCAGTTAATATTGATATTAATGAGTGATAGCGGCTCAGGTTTGCCATACAGTGCGATACAGGGCTGTGCACCCAGCCCCCAACCATGAGACGTGTCCGACTGTGTTCTCCTGCCACCATTGTTCACACCACCTTCTCCTTTCCGGCCTGGCTATACTTTTGGGGGGATCACAGGAATAGAAAAGACACAAGGCTAGAGTTGGCCATTGATCTGTTCCACCCATGACAGTGTCTCTGTTCCTAGGGGGGAAAACAGTCCCCATGGGCCACGCAAAACATGAAGCTGAGTGGTGTGAATTCAGTTACAAGGGTGAATCAGGAAGATTAGCTGCAGCTTGAGGACACGGTTCATATTCATCTCAGTTCACTTCATTTAAAAATTAACAGTCATAGGTCTGCACTTTGGCCATTGCTGTGTCCGATTTTCATGAACGGATTTTACCCCATGAGACCACAGTTTCGTAACACGGAGCTCATCTAAATACTTCTCATAAAGTGATGAGCTTTGCACACAAAGGGAATGGAGAGGGTGGCTCAGACATAGCACAAGCCCACATGGGCTGCATGCTATTCCGCCAGTCAAGACACTCCTGCGCCACTCCAGATCAGAGTAAGTTGTGTTGGCCTTTACGTTTTTAGTGTCCGTTCAAATCCGGGGGCATCAAACCGGAAAGTCAGTGCCCAATGCCCAGCCGTTACATTTAAAGCACAGTACTCTGTTCAAGAAGCCACAGTCCCACCTGCCAACTGTCCAAAGCCTTATTACACTTAAAAGAATCGATTTTAATGGGCAAGGAAGCCTCATTTGAGTTCCTTCTGGCCTAACGATCACCAGACTGCATGTGGAAAAAGCCTGTGATCCCGTCGAGTGGGCCTGCCGGCAAAAAGCTGTTCTTGGACTGGTGTAGGGACATCTTAAATGAAACTGCTACCTAGCGCTCTGAAAGCTAGGCTCCAGCTTGGAGTAGAAACAGCCCCTGTCACCACTGCACTGTAGTTATCACCTAGGCTGCCCCACCCCCACTCCTAGTTTTTACCCTTGTGCTTGCTGTTGGCTATTAAATTGTGTGGCTTGAAAGAGTTCCAAGGCATTTACACAGATGAAAAGTTTCCCAAACAAGCTTTTGTGCCAGCAAGATGCTCACTGCTCCCAAGAGTTTTCGACTGAGCATGTCAAACAAAGCACTTGTGTCAAAAGCTGAAATCTCTTCCTGTCACGGAGGACAACAGAAATCCCCCACGCCACCGTTTTGGGGATATACATTTATTTCCTTAAATCCAGTAGGCTAAAATTCACTGTGAACATTCCCACAATCCTGCTCTCTCATTCATAAACTCTCAGATACTTAGGGATACATATTCTGCCTTCTACTGAAAATATTCTGCCTTAACCTGCAAGCCCTCGTTAAGAAAAGCACAATCAAATCATAGTCAACAGATTTCTCTTCCCATATTATAGGCCACCAGACCAGCAGGTAAAGGTATCAAGCCAGAGACAAAATACATTGCAAATGTCGCAGCTTTTTAAAGAGTCCAAATTGAAATCAAACCCTATTCCTTTGTTCTTAGAGGTCAGAAATCAAACTAAAAATTGCTCCGTGATTATTAAACAAAAGGGCAGGGGGCCCTCCATTTTTCTCATGTATTTTGTTACCCCTCACCCAGCAAACCTGCATTCACTTTTGGGAATGGCTCCCACAACTTTAGATGGAACAACCAACTGGATAGGAATGTTTTTAACCGACCTTAGCTTTCTATGTTACTCTAGGATTGTAAGCGCTTTAGGACAGGGAAGGCCATTTGCCATGTTTGTACCTTGGCTTGAACAGAGACCAATCCGGTTGAGGATTCTAGGCACTATCACAAGAGTATTGCCTCAGGACAGGCAAGGATAGCCCAGAAACCGCTAGACCCAGCTTTCTTATTCAGAACACTAAGAGCTATGGAATGGAAGAAGCTTTTAAGAGAACCCAGATTTGTCACCTGTTCCATTAGAAGCGCATCTGGGCTCCTTCCATCTCTCCATTCCCCCTGCCCCCACAGGTTCCCTGTTGCCTTCCTTCCATCCCCGTCTATTTTAGGGACTCTCTGCCTCATGCCAGGGGATCTGTGAGCCCCCTTCCCACCACTATTCTTATTCTCATACATGCCAAGGCCAGAAGAGACCAGTGTGATTATCTAGTCTGATTCCCTTTATGGCAAAGGCCAGAGAACTGCCCCCAAAATAATCCCTAGAGCAGATCTTTTAGAAAAACAAGCAGAGAAATGACATCAAGCCGAGTGTAAAGCCTCGCAAGGCCATCCAACTACGCAGCTTCATTCATAAGTATATATACAAGCTCGTACAATCAGAGCGAATGCTCCCCATTGGAAAACAGCCTCCCACACCAGTGTTATTAGCATATGCGACATTGACTCAAACACAATCCGCCCACGCACAGCCTCCTCCCACAATGGGATCTCTTTGTATTGTTCTCTCCCACAGTCACTGCAAAAAGACATACCTGCAGACAGGTGCCCTATAAGGAGCTGTGAATTACATTCCAAAGGCTACCCAGCTTAGTTTCCCATTAACTCTAAATTGCCCCAAGACTTGCCCCAAGCAGCTTTTCCATCCCCCAGAACTCCCGAAAATGCTAACGGTCACAGATCACTTTAAAATGGCAGATCTGTAACGCAGTGATCAGCGGGAGGAAGGACATTCCTCTACGTTAGCAAGCCAGGCAAATGTTCGAGTCAGTGAGTTACTGCCTTCCCTTGGAGTTGCTGTTTAGGTTAGATTCACACTTGAGGACCTACATCTTATCGCCGGGACCAGAATTAATATTCTAGTCGCACCCAAATGCCTCAGACATTGGGCTAGGCACTGTGTAGATAGAGTGGGAGACAGTCCTTGCTTGCAGTCCAGACAGCCAGAGGGAATACGATCTCATTTACAGATGGGAAATGGAGGTGTAGGATTAGGTGACATATGGAAGTGAATCCCAATCTCCGAGATCCCACTCCAGTGCCTTAATCACCAGGCTACCCTTGGACCTGCAGTGATTCCTAGTAGATCCAGCGCTCCTCATTGGCCTTCCCCACACCCCTAGTTACTTGGAACCATGGGTAATTCTGTGTGTAATACTGCTCAACTAGAGACGACCCTACTGCCAGAAACTGAGACACGGAGGGTCAGGCCGAGCGGTTGGAGCAGCGGCAGTCCGGCCCAGTGGTCAGTGTGGTCGCAGCCAGGCCAGGAACCAGAGGTCGGAGCTGGAGCCAGGAGTCAAGAGTGGGGTCGGAACAAGGCACTTGTAGGGCTGGAGCAGGCAAAGGCATGCAGAGTCTGTCACCACTATCAGGCAGGGGACAGGCCCAAGCCAGGAAGTGACACTCGGCAGACTGAGCTGCTATGGCTCCTGCAAGGCTTATATACCTGCCCTGAGAGTCACCAGACCCGCTCCTGGCTTGCGGGTTGGCTCCGGAGCCTAGCACAGAAATGACTCATCGCCACACGTGGCTCTAGTTCAGAGATGACCAATCACCTCGCATCTACCTGTGATGTCACTGGGACCTATCTTGCACAGCTCACTTCGTTTTTCCAGTAAAAGCGGTTTTTTACTTGGAGGGCGGCACTGGATTATGGAACTGCAACACCCAAACCTGCCCACGTTCAGAGGCCAGGAGCCCTGATATCAAGTCAGCCAACATGCACCCGAGAATTAGCTTAAGGGCTTCTCAAAACCAGCTTGGAGGCTTATTTGAAACCAGAGCCAGCTCCCCTTTTTTAGCATTAATTTAAAAAAAAAAAAAAAGAGGATAGTCCAGAGGGAAACGTCAGGTCCCATCTTCTATTCTCTGTGTTACATAGCAGCTCAATCCATTCTTCAGGGACCTTCTCTGAGCAGCATTTTCTAAGTTAAGTAAAACAGGCTAAATGCTTTTTTTAAGTACACAAGCACATGGAAGGACAGCGAGGTGCCTCTCTGCGCCTTCAGCTCCTCCTCAACGAACCCAACGAATGCTAGACACAGCAGCTGTAGTGAGAGCGGCAAGTTAATGAGTTGTCCCAGCATTTCAGGGAACGATACTTGCATTGGAGAACTGTACAAAGATTTGCAGAGTAGGGCCTCTGATGTTCCCTCGTGTCCCTGATCTCTGACTCTGAAAGATCAGCGCCAGGGCGAAGTCTCAGAAGATCCGCTCTGCCATGCTCTCTGCACTAATCAAATGCAATTATACTCCCTTGAAACACGGCCGTGCCTTCTGCCTTATCTCGCGCGGCTCTCCCTGTGTCAACAGATGAATGGTCTTTATCCTTCAGTACATGCAAGCAAATAAATTGGAATTATGCGCTCATCTCTTCTGTAGTAAGAGTTGTGAAAGCGCTAACAAAATACAAATCGGAATAGCAGGAGACTACAAGATAGTACATTCAAAGACGGCAACACACAAGTGCTCAAAAACACTTGCACGCTAATATGGCTAAAACTAAATGTAGGCCAACCACGTCCCGTCTTCTTTCACTGCATCACTCTCATAAATCTGGTCACACTTTATACGAAGGGTGTCATATGCACGGCTGGTAGTGCCACCTATAGTCAAAGCTGTCCAACACTTTGCACAATAAGACCCAGTTTTCCATTGTTTACAACTTTGCTAAACTTAAATCCTTCGGGCTGCTATGTCCCGGGCCCCTGCGACGTCAGAGGTCTTGATGACCCCAGGGGTCGCTTCCAGGCTGCGTCTTACGTCCGCTCCTCAGGCGGAATTATTTTGTGAAAGCTGCAGCTAAATACATTTTGCCCATGCTAAAAAAAATTCTTCCCCGTGTTTTCTTAAGAAGCTCTGGTGCTTCTGCTTTGGAGCAGGGCCTTGAAACGTGGCAGGGGAGGGGAGGTGTCACCCTGGCGCCAGGGACGTGTCTTTTGCCATTCCTGTGAAAATTCACCCACATCTGGCCAAATGATAAGCCTGGGGTGGGGTGGGGGAAGGGGGAGGAGCCACAGGTGCACTCTCAGTTCACACACACTAGGACAGGCTTGTTAAAGTTTGGCAGCTAAATTCTCCCGAGAGGCCATCTGCACTGAGCATGCTCTAGCCCCTCACAGCTTCGACATGCAACTGGACTGCACATACGCCATCCCCACAGAGCAACGGAGCATGCTCTGTCCCAGGGCCGCAGGGGCTGAGCAGGACTTTCCCTGCAATTGCTCCTCTCGCTGTCGGTGGTCACTGTGGCACTGGGCACCAGAACTGAGATCAGGGAGACTGTCTACTCTCCTGCTTCCCCTTCTGGCATCCGGGCAACCAGGAGGAAACAGAGGAAGCACCTGATTCAAACGCAGAGGACGAAGGAGTGGGAGGAAGGGTTTGCAGGAGCTAGAAGACGGAGAGCAGGAGCCAGGATGGGTGGGAGTGGGGAGGAGGAGAGAGAGCTGGGGGACAGACACAGGGTTTGGGGTGGAAGCGTAACCACTAGAGCACATTCCCCCTCCAAAATCTAGAACTGTACCCAGAGTCCTGAATCTCTCCATTCCTCTGCTGTCAGCAAACATCTGTGAAGCCCACTGGCAAAGTGCGTGCCTCATTCCCCTCTACTGGCAACTCCACATAGAGGATGACAGCCTATTACTGCTCTTATTATTCCGTTAGCTCAAGTGGCAGACGTCTGTGCTGTGGATCAGAAGGTCCACAGCCTGCTCTTGACCAAGCTGGGGTCAATATGGTTCCAGATGAATCTGGGGCTTTTAAAAATAAAACTTAGGAAAATCACAAAGAAACCGGAATTAACAGAGTTACGCTGTCTTAACGTTCCAGCATTCCAAAGTTAAGAAACGCCGGTACTAAGGTTGATTCGGCCCCCTCGGGCACATGCGTTACGACACAGTCTTTAATTACACAACCACAGACAATTACCCCCCCAACAGGACCCTGCCTCTGAAGAGTTATTCACTATTTTTTCTCCCTCTTCCTTGTTCAGTGTGTGGCCCGAGGCCTGTTTTAAGCACAGCTCTTCTAAAGCCTGCAATGAGCACAAAGTTATTAACTTCCTGCTGGGGCATTTCTATGATGCTCTCTCACCATGGCATACGAGTGCTTTACAAACAGGAATTCATTTTCATCGCACACCCGAGAGTAGGTGGGATTCTTACCCTCTGTTAAAGATGGGGAACTGAAGCACAGAGATTAAGGCCAAGCATCCACTAATTTTCGGTGCCTCATCTGAGACAACAAGGCCATTGTTTTCCAGAGTCCTTAGCATCGTCATAGCACATGTGTTCAAAGGACAGCTCCCTCTACTTCCACTGCGGCTGTGAGCGCTTAGCACTTCTGCAAATCCAGCCCCAGGTGTTTCGTGCTGAGCACCCAGAAAATGAGGAACACACAGCTAGTGGCCACCTGGGAAAAGCTGGGTTTGTGTGACTTGCCCAGGGTCACATAAGAACTCGGTGGCAGAGGCAGGAAAAGAATCCAATTGTCCAGGGCAGCATTTTGCTGCCTTACCCAAGAGACCATCTTCATTCATTACACACCTTCCAACTTCTGCAACAAACTGCCAGGATCCTACCACGGGCGGTCAGGACCAAGGGTCAGAGCAGGGGCAAACCTGGGTCTGCAAGTAGCAGAGGAGTTCATAGTCAGGTTCCAGGCCAGGGTAGATACCAAGGGTCAGACTCTGAGTTACATTTCAGGGTCCAGGTCAGGAGGCAAAGTCCATATCAAGCCAAGGTCAAAGCCAGGAGTTCGGGAGCAGGACTAATCATGGCACCAACAGGAGATCCACACCCGTGGCAGGACACTTCATGGAACGCCCCGTGGGTTTACATAGGGCATGGAGCCAATCAGGAGCCACGAAGCTGCTGTCTGTCAAACCCTTGAGGCGGAACATCCCATGGTCTGTGTGGAGCGTAAGCAGGTTACAGCTGGTGCTGGGTGGCAGCATGAAGCTAGCACCGATTCAGGCCTAGGTGCTTGACCCATGGGGCCTTATGCAAATGAGGCACAGGTCCTGCATAGGTAGCCTCCTTCGCTACCCAACCCTGGTTCATCCCTAGAGCAGCTCTGCACGAAAGGGGCAGCGGGAATAGTATTCAACTGTCTTTAATGCCATAATGCATATGCCCCCGAGGGGGCTGAATTAGGGTTGCATGCGGCCATCTTAAACCTGCCACCTCCTGACTTTGCAGCCTGAACGTTCTTCTGAATAGTTTATACAGAGTTAACCCATTTATAGGCCTTCTATTAATCACCTGCTCCAGGTGGCTTATAAACCTCTGTAAGAGAAACTAATGTCTGCTTATATCGTCCTCTGTATTATCTCAGCACCTAGAAGCCCCAGTCACGGACCATATGATTAACGCTGTATAACTGCAGCCTTCCTATACAGCAGTGGCTCTCAAAGTTTTGTACTGGTGACCCCTGTCACATACCAAGCCTCTGAGTGCGACCCTCTCCTCATAAATTAAGAAAACTTTTTTATATATTTAACACCATTATAAATGCTGGAGGCAAAGTGGGGTTCGGGGTGGAGGTTGACAGCTCGCGACCTCCCATGTAATAACCTCGTGACCCCCTGGGGGGTCCCAACCCCCAGTTTGAGAACCCCTGCCCTACAGTGTGTGGCCCACAATTCATTCATCTCAAGGCGAACGTGTAGCAGGTACACAAAGGCTGGTTTTTGGGAGAGAGCAGCAGGAAGAAAAGAGGGGGAACGTGGTGGCTTGAGGATCCAATGGCACATCCCAGCCTAAGAGAAGAGATGGGGGAACTATATTAAGGAAGAGGGGTGGAGGAGGGAGAAGGCGGCCTGCTGCTTACTATGGGGTATGGCGCATCCTAGGGCAGTGAGCGTACCGTGATCTTCCTCAGCCCCTGGCGGATGGGCACAGGCGAAGCTGGCGCTGTCAGGTGAGCTCACTGGGAATTCATCAATGAAAAGTTTTTTCACTGCTGATTTGTCAAAAACAAAGGGGTTATTTTATGGGAAAGGGCCTGGTCTGGTGACGTCCCTGTTTTGGGAGCCGGGGAGGGGAGCTTCAAAATTGCCAGCGCATCCTGTTTGGGCATTTTTCCAAAAGAAATGTTCTTTTCGGTTCAATACGACTTTTCCTTTGGAAATTTCAGATAATGTATAGAAAAACCCCCCAAAAAAGAAGTTAAAACAAGGTTGAAATCAAAACGTTTTCATTGACCCAATGCAAAATACTGGGGGGGGGGGGGGTTGCAGTTTGTGAAAAGGTGCAAGATTTTGACTAATTCAGGCCAAAAAAAGTGTTCAAAATACTGAAAAATTTGCCAAGACGAAAAAATGGTTTTCTGCCCAGTTCGAACGCCAGGACCTCAATGGCGCCTAGGGAGTACGTCGAGTGAATGAGCCCAGGACACCTCCCTTGTGCAGAGCCAGTGGGAGTTTTGCTGTGCTGGTTTCCTCTGGAAGCAATCAGAGCCTCGCGAACGGACACCCTCCCACAACTGACCGTTGCTGGTCTGTGGGTGACTGGGAGGAGCGGGCAGCACACGTATTAAAGCACCAATGGGAGCCATCTGGGGTTGAGGGGAAAACACTTTCCCCCCCCATTCTTAACTGGACAATGGCTTGGAATGTGCCATGCAAAAAAACCTCAGGAAGGGATGGCCAAATAGGAGAAGATAAAAAGACATGCGGAATGTCTTCCAATAAATCAGAGCCCCACTTCCCTGCACAAAACCTGGAAGAAGTGACCCGAGAGAGACAGGAACACATCAGCCCTGCAGTTAACCAGGGAGACTACAGCAGGAACAGGCCAGAGCAGTCTACTGCATCCAATGGAGCAAAATCAGCACCCAAGCCGAGACCTGGCTACTGCCAGGAGCTTGAAAGCTTTAAAACCAGGAGTTGCCCATATAACACCCTCTTTGATTGCTAAGAATGGGGAAGAAATTCAAAATCTAATCCGTGTTGTATATTTGCGCAGTGCCCCTTTAACCTGCCCCCTCAGAAGCAGGGCTGGAGTGCAAACAGCATCTCATGTTCTGATCTTGCACGTGTCAGGAGAGAAGAAGGGGGAGGGAGGTGAACTTACTGGGAAGCAGAAAAACAAAGTGATGGATGACAGCACACGCACTCAGTACTTCGAAACAGAGCTCTCAGCATTCCCTCTTCACAAAAGCCAACAAGAACTGAGGGATGGATTACGATGTACTGGGTCCAAAAAAGGAGAAGTAAATCCGTATGATTTCTAGCTGAAGGATCACACTCAGAAATGGTAACAACAAAGGGACACTGTCGACCAATAAAACTCTTCCTTGCCTTTGTTACTCAGCACTGTCAACTCTTGTGGTTTGATTAGCAATCTCACAATATGTTTTTTGAATCCCCAGCTGTTGGAGTCACATTATTCCATGAGAATCGCTGCTTTCATTTTAAAAACATACGTTTTTTCTAGCCCTCACGGTTGCAGAGGAAAGCAAGAACGTGTGACCTTTTGTAGTGATAATCAAGGTGGGCCATTTCCAGCAGTTGACAAGAACGTGTGAGGAACAGTGGGGGGGAAAACAAACATGGGGAAATAGTTTTACTTTGTGTAATGACCGATCTGCTCCCAGTCTCTATTCAAGCCTAAGTTAATTGTATCCAGTTTGCAAATTAATTCCGATTCAGCAGTCTCTCGTTGGAGTCTGTTTTTGAAGTTTTTTTGCTGAAGAATTGCCACTTTTAGGTCTGTAATCGAGTGACCAAAGAGATTGAAGTGTTCTCCGACTGGTTTATGAATGTTATAATTCTTGACGTCTGATTTGTGTCCATTTATTCTTTTATGTAGAGACTGTCCAGTTTGACCAATGTACCTGGCAGAGGGGCATTGCTGGCACATGATGGCATATATCACATTGGTGGATGTGCAGGTGAACAAACCTCTGATAGTGTGGCTGATGTTATTAGGCCCTGTGATGGTGTCCCCTGAATAGATATGTGGACACAATTGGCAACAGGCTTTGTTGCAAGGATAGGTTCCTGGGTTAGTGGTTCTGTTGTGTGGTTGCTGGTGAGTGTTTGCTTCAGGTTGGGGAGCTGTCTGTAAGCAAGGACTGGCCTGTCTCCCAAGATCTGTGAGAGTGTGCCCCCCCGGCCCGCCCGCTGTTCCTCAGATGTTCTTGTCAACTGCTGGAAATGGCCCACCTTGATTATCACTACAAAAGGTGTGTCTCCCCCTCCCCCCCCGGAATGCATCTGATGAAGTGAGCTGTAGCCCACGAAAGCTTATGCTCAAATAAATTTGTTAGTCTCTAAGGTGCCACAAGTCGTCCTTTTCTGTTTTCTCAGTTTGGACAGTAGAACTAGATCAGATTCCATTCCACTTTTAGACAGTTTTAATAGCAAGCTCTTGGCGAGTAGAAATCCACCCTGGACACATTCTCCATTGGCTGTGTAATGGCAATGCCTTAGCGTCTCAAGGCTTCTCCAGAGAGGGATGCTGACTAGCGGTGAACTTCAGACGAACACTCTTCATCCATTTAGAGACACCTGGTGCGCTGGGACTTTCTCCCCAGAGCACTGGTCTCTGGCTTATGGCTGGTAACTACATTAGCCACCGGCCATCAGTCAGTAGTGGAGACAGCTTGGCTCTCAAGTGAATTTCCTGAGTTTTAGGTATGTGTCGCAGAAGTTAAAAGGGGAGGGTTACTCTGCATTAGGTTATCATAATTGATTACATCTGTGCCTTGCACACTGGTCACAGTTTCACAGCGTTTAAGGTCAGAAGGGATCACATTAGATCAGCTCCCTCCGTATTCTTGGTAGTTCACACCAGCTGATTTTCAGCCCTCCCAGACATTCGATTTCCCCTACACACACACACTCCTTTCCAAATGGTCAGCCACCTCCTAATGGGCACCCAGGTTCACTGTGCCACAGACCCAAAGATCGGCATCTCCACTCCTCTCTGGAACACTGGTACTCTTCAGCACTGGGGATTAGTCAAACAGATGCTATTTGTCTCGCGAAAGGGGCTGAAGTATCTGCTAGGTTGAGAGCCAAAAGCTGATCTAGCTCGTTACCTCCCTAATCTGGAGAGGGAATAAATTAGTGAATTGCTAGGATCAGGAAGAACATCTCACGGCAACGCATCAGGCTCAGAAAGTGAAATGTACAGAGTCATACTCAGAGGCCAGCCTCCGGAGCTTCTCGTTATCTGCCTTCAGCAGCTCCAAGAGTATTCCTAGGCCCATGGCTGAGAATTGTCCAGGGACGTTAATGGGAGCTGAGGACAGCATTATGTGCACTCCAGGCTATGAACTGGCTTTTAGTGTATCCCTGTTTCCGCCCCACACTTCAGGATTTGACACGCTCAGACCCTCTGGCTGGAGCTCCTCTCCGACTGCTACGGAGCGGAAGAAGAGCCGCATGGGTCCACTGGTTCTGTTTGTTCAGCTGTCTTCAGTTTCCAGCAGCTCTCGCTCCATCACTCCAATAACTAGCAACCAACCTGCAACACCGCCCCCGCCCCCAGACAACGGGGCCCACAGACTCCTTCCTGCCAGCAAACGGATCCCCGCTCCAGAGCCAGCCCCACCTCAGAGCACCACAGAGCAACAGCTGATGGGACACGCTAGAAAGAGGAACATGTCCAGCCCAGGGCTTGAATGCAGATGCACAACGAGTGACAGCAAGCCTGGGGCTGGTGTTCCCAGAACACCGGTACGGGACACGAACCCCCCTCCCCCTCCCCAAACTTCTGCCCCCTCACTCCTCTGGTGTTAGGGATTTGATTTTGACTCCTTCAGGGCAAGGGGGCTCTGGGCTTGACAGAAGGGGGCACAAGGAGAGGCAGGAGGGCCGGGTGCTGTGGAAGAAGCCAGTATTGATACACCAGGCCTCTGTCCAGGAGTCTCTCCACCAGCCTGTGCGGGGTAACTGGCCCCCGCCTCTCCCTGGGAGGTCGCAGCAGGGAGCTAGCTCAGAACAGAGGTGGTGAGCACATGGGATTTCCTGCGCTACAACCGGAAAGCAGCGCCATCCTGAAGGACTCAGGGAGGTGGGTGGGGAGTGGTCCGTCTTTCAGAACTTGTGGGGAGAGACAGGCAGGCTCTCATTCATTCAGCAGGGGAAGCCAGAAGCCAAGTTTACCTGGCTCCTGTCCCTCAGCTCCGGGGTAAAAATCCCCTATCCCTTACCAGGACAATTTGCGTCATTTATTCGCACAGCGGAGGGTTTGCTGGAAGCCGTTTAGCTTTGCAAGACGCTCCCATGAAAGGGCATGTGCAAGCCATTTCCACGAATCGTCTCTTGTATTTACTAATCAGAAACCCAAACAAAGCAGCCCTGTGTTAGTTCTGTGGTCTGAGGACCACCAGCGATCTGCGGTGCCTTCCTAGCTTGGGTCTGCACAGTGACACGCCAGACGGCCGGGGGTGGGGGAAGGACCTTTTACCAGAAAGGACAAAAGGAGAGCAGTGCTAGGGCATATGAGAACCTGAAAGTGAAACTGGCGAAGCGGAGGGCTTGATTCAGACCTCACGCCTGGGGATATCATCCAGCTTCAAGAGCTTATGTGAGAGGCGACTCAGAGCTCAGTTTTCATAATCCAAGGTTCTGAGTAACCCAGAGAAATGCAATTTTTATCGTGAGAGCTTTCCTTCACAGGAGGGATATTCTGCCCATACTGCTCCCCAGTTTTCCCCCCAAATGCTAGGGCTGGTTATTTTCCTTATGTTGCAATGTACACACAGGGGATGTCTTCGCTGCAAGAGTTAGGCACAGGTGCCAACCAGCCAAGTTGAGCCTGCAAGAAGACACGTGGCAAAGCCAGCACATGTGACCATGTCCTCACTTGCGCTGCGCTCCCCGGTGTGTATCGCTAGGGCTTCTGGGGGCACATCCCAGGGTGCTCTGAGCTGCGGTGAGCTGAGCCGCTCTGATTCCTTCCCACCAAATCGTGGGAGAACTTGTCTGACCTCCTGGGCGCATGGCGGGAATTGTGGGCAGGCACTGGAGGACTAGCAGCATGGGAATGGTTTAGCCTGTGTGTTCGCTGCAAAGTGGGCAGATAACCAGCCCCACTGAAAGTGGAACCCGGGCTCTAACCCCGCTCCCCCAGTTAGCCGGGGTTTAAATCACCAATCTCGGGTGCAAGTTTTGCATGTGGACTGGAGAGGGCTGAGGGGCAACAACCAAAAAGCTCGAGTGAACTTGCCAGCGAATCATAGGATCATAGGATATCAGGGTTGGAAGAGACCTTGGGAGGTCATCTAGTCCAACCCCCTGCTCAAAGCAGGACCAATCCCCAATTTTTGCCCCAGATCCCTAAATGGCCCCCTCAAGGATTGAACTCACGACCCTGGGTTTAGCAGGCCAATGCTCAAAACACTGAGCTATCCCTCCCCCCAGACAGACCCATAGCATAGGTCAATTTCCCCAAGCAACCCTACCTCTCTGCTACCTTGGACTATCTGTCCAAGCAAGAGGAATCCCAGTAACAAACTCAAACTAGAGTTCAGCACAATAGACCAGTCCAGCTGTGACCTTAGTGAGCACAGTTCCCACTGAGCTTAGCCAGATTTGCTCCCACTCGCACCAAGTTCCTCCGTGGCTCCATTACCTTAGAGACTAGGAACAGGGCATAAATATGCCGACAATCCCCCCCAGACTCCAGCACACCAAGGCAGCCCATCCACCTCCTGCTCAGAGGGGCACGCTCTCCCTTTAAAGCCAGCACAAGGCGATTGGAGATAAAATCCAGAAGGAAAGAAAACAACCAAACCCTCAAATGGTAAGTACGTTTGGAAAGACGATGCACAGGGCTGGGAAATGATCACTTCCCCAGCAGCGCAGGAGCTAACTCCAGGCTGACAGTGCTACGGCAAAGGTTCCCAGCAGCACGCATTTGTCTTTTCTTTCAGACAAAGCTGTGCCATTCCATCATAACATGCCGGATGCGACCTCCAGTTAACCCTTCACAGGCTTCGTGGTGCCAGGGCTTTATTTTCAGGTTAGAAGTGGAAGCGTAATTTTAGAGTTACGCTGAGAAGAAAACGGGGCCCCAAATGTAAAAAGACTCTTGACACGTTATTTACGTTGACAAGTTTCCCTGCTGTTGTGAGCAATACCTCCGGCTTCAAGAGTTTCCCACTATTTATAGATCCAATCTGCTTGTCCCTGGCCGTGCTCTTTGTGACAGTTTGCATTTCACTGGGCTCGAACAATGAAAGACCATTTAAGTCAGTTTCATGTGTGCTTAGTGCCAGTTTTACTTCTAGTTTCTTTGTGCCACAAGGTTTGGGTTTCAAAACTCCTTACTGGCAACCTGCTTACGTGGCCCCACCATCACTACAGTACCAGAGCACCTCACAAACCGGAGTGGACTGATCCTCGCAACAGCACTATGAGGTAGGATGTACTGGCTCCATTTTACAGATGGGAAACTGAGGCTCAAAAAGGCTAAGTGACTCGCTAAAGGTCCCACAGAAAGCTTGTGGCAGGGCCGGGAATTGAACCAAACTGCCTCAGTCCAGTGCTTTAACCCCAAGACTGAATCACCTCCCCTTTATTTATTCAAAGATACATTTTCTTTCAAAAATCCCATGAAAACACTGAATAGAAGCATTTTTATTGGCTTCAAGTTGAATAAAACCTTGTTTGTTTTTTCCCCGTAGCTTAACTGTAAGTTGATGTCCCCTTTAACTCAGCTTTCAAGATGAATATTAGAAGAAAATTACTTCTACCTTGGACAAAAGCTTACTATAGCTGCACAGCACTTTGTCCCAGCCGAGGTTATTTGCACGTACACAGCTTTGTGTAGGACCTCCATTAAAAGCACAGTCCTGCTTGCCCCCCAGAAGTCCCACTAGGCAGAACATCGGGTATTTTAATTCTGCTGAAGTCCTCTCTCTCTCTCTCTCTCTCTTTCTCTTTTAAGTCACAAACTAGAGCAAAGCCTAAGTCTAATAGCTGATGTCTGTTCAGGGCATCATCTTATTACAAGGCTGCTGGAACGCTCAGCTTGAAGGTTTTATTTTCAGGTTAGCTGCAGGGTTGGGACTGGGAGGTCCACAGGGTGGGGGAAAGAGAGGAGAGAGAGTTTATTCAGAAAATTCACATGGAGATGGTTTCGCCATGACCTTATGAAAGCAGAGCCCTAGCACTGACAAAATATGACAAGGGGTCGCAAAGCAGCAAGAGCAACAAAAATAGAAATTCTAATCACACCGATTTCCAAAGCAAGTAACAGGGCAGAGAGGAGCCAGCGAGCTTCACCCTACCTTCAAGCCAAATACACACCCACCCCTAATATTGTACACAGGGTTTTCAACACCAGAGGAAGGGCAGCAAAGCAGATTGGAAGCCAAACTCAGCTTTCTCCCTGCACTATTTTATCCAGGGTGGGTGGATACAAACACACACTCTCTGATAGCTAAGCAGATACCAAGTCTTTGGGGGGACTCTCACCAGACCTCTCCTGTTTGAATTCTACAGCAGCTTTCACTCCATCAGCTCCAACAGCTTTACAAAGCATTAGTGATAAACTGTTCTTCCCTGTACCTTAAGCTACAGCAGCTACACAACAAGTTGCATCAAACTGTCAATTTCAGCCTCCCAGGTAAACTCCAGAAACCCAGGGGAGAGCTTCTCCCTCCCCACCCCTCACACATCCCATCCCATTCACCTTTGAAATTACCTTAATACCAGCTCCCGTGCTTGGATCCTTACCTGAGCTGCTAATACAGACGCTCCATGCATAGTTATGAAGTAAGGTAATGCACCTAAAAGCAGCTACTCCGCTCCAGAGCACAGACTAGACATCAATTATTCCAAGTGCTCCTGGTTGTTTTTTCTTCCATTCTGCCACAATCGCTGAATAAATCTCACAGCTACAAGAACACACTACATCCCTCAAGGGAAGGGAAGGGAAAGATTCGAACGGACTTTAAAAACCCCTCAGTGGGCTATCAGCACGTTTTCCAGAGCCCAAACCGAAATTCAGGACCACCACAAACACTGGTTTTCTGCCCGCCCCAGAGCAACCATGCCAAGATGAGCAGAGATCCGCTGTGTTGAGCATGGCTCCATAACAAACCAGAGGGAAATGTGGCCACAATAGACACCCCTGCCCCCCCCCAGCCCCGATTCAGCAAAGCACTTAAGTCCAGGCTCAAGTTTGAGCCCTACCGAAGTCACTAAGAGTTGGGCCTTTATTCCGGGCAACGCTTAAGCTCCTGTTTAAGGGAGGGGGAAGGGGGGATATAAAGGAGCCTGTCTGGGAGGGTTGCCACTTTCCAACGAGCACAGGAAAATGGCATCGTTGTTCATAATAATTTCCCTGCCTCTGGGGGGACCTGCGCTCCTCATCCATGTTGGACAGTTTCTTTGTCTTGCAAGACTATTTTTGTCAGCAGCAGAAGAAGCATCTCCTGGTTACCCTGCTTTCAAGCCGGCGTTCTGAAAGGCCACCCCGAGGCGCAGGGCTCATTGGGGACGAGGAGGGGGCCAGCGAAGGAAGCTTGTCCGGAGTGTGTGAAAGATCCCTGCATCACACACAGCCCCGCACTCAGGGAAGGGGGAGAAGGGAAAGTGCCCAGCTGGCTGAGAAAAACAACTGCATTCCAGCACCACAATCCCAGTCTGCTGCATCCCCCTCCAGCCCCCAGCCCAAGTGTCACTGGCCTGCAATTTGGTATGAATCTGAAATCCCCAAGCCTCACAGCCAGCCCCCTCAAGGGGCCCCAATCTTCAATCCAGGTGACTCCCCATACCACCCGCCGCCCTCCCCCCCACCCATCCATGAGGGCACTCGGGGGGGGGGGGGGGAGAAGGCATCAATATCCCATTGGATTTCTGTGCTATATCGCCCACGCAGTGAATGTTCCCTGCACTACCGACCAAAACCTGGCCACTACCAAAACCTGGCCACCCCCATACATAACCCCTGCCTCCCAGCCCACCCATCCACCACACTCCCTGACCCATAGCTCCCAACATACACACACGCAGCCCAAGTCACTCCCCATGCCACCATGCCCCCAGGACCACACACTGGCATCTCACACTTTACAATATGTCTCCCACACCCATGCACCCCAGAATCTACTCCTCTAAATCCACCCCCACATCACCCCCCCAAGATCCTAGCCTCCAGCACGTTACCCCGTTCCCCTAAATCCAGCCCCACTCACAGCCCCCAGTATGTCACTCTTCTAGACCTCTGCCCACCAAAGTCCCCCCAGACACCCCTTTATACCTCTCACCCCAAGGATATTACCTCTGCCCTGTACAGCCCTGGATAATCCCACTATACCCCCCCCCGTCTCCCAGCTCCCCATGGATGTTACTCCTGCCTCATACCCCCCATCCTCCCCTATATCCCTGTGCCCGGATCCTGCCCACCATGGATGTTACCTCTGTCCCATAACCCCACAGATCCGCTCTGAATACCCTCACACTCCAATCCTGCCCCCAAGACTCCCACAACTCCCCAGATCCTTCCCCTATTCCTCTGGCCACTGATCCTGCCCCCCAACCCCTGTAGTCCCCCAGATACCACACCCCCCAATCCTGCCCCCCCCAGCCTCCAGGGTCCTGTAGCCTCCCAGATCCTCGCCCACACCCCCACTCTCCAATCCTGTTACCCAGATCGTCCCCTATAGCCCCCCCGATCCTGCCCCCCAAACCTGCATGGCCCCATAGCCCTCCAGATCCTCCCCCAATACCCCATCCCCTAATCCTACCCCCCCCCCAGGCCTCCATAGCTCCCCAGATCCTTCCCCTGGCCACTGAGCCTGCCCCCCAGGCCCCATGGCCCGAAACCCCACAGATCTTCCCTATACCCTGCCCCCCACTCCTGCCTCCCAGATCCTTGCCCATACCCCAGCCCCCAATCCTGCCCCCAGCCCCGCAGCCCTCCAAATCCTCCCCCTATATCCCACCGCCTAATCCTGCCCCACAGCCCCCATAGCTGCCCAGATCCTGGGCCATACCCCACCCCTCGATCCTGCCCCCCAACCCCCATGGCCCCCAAATCCTCCCCCATGCCCCACCCCCCGCAATCCTGCCCCCCAACCCGCCAGAGCCTCCCCCGCCCCCCTCTCCGCCCCGTCTCTGCCGCACTTGCCTGGGGCTCTGCCCGCGGTCCCGGCTCGGGGCCGGGGGGGCTCGCTGCGCACCGGGGCCGGGCGGCGGGGCCGGCGCAGGTTCCCTCTGCCCGAGCCGAGTGAGCGGCAGCCGCTGCCGAGCGCCGCGGAGCCGGGCACCGGCGGGCACCGCGCCGCCACCTAGCGGCCGCTGCGGGCACGGGCTGCGGGCGGGGAGCCCCGGGGGCCTCCGGGCATGGGGGCTGGATGAGGGGTTCGGGGGGGCTGCTGGGCTCCTGGCAGTGTGGGGGTGGAGGCCCCATGGGGGGCTGGATGAGGGGTTCGGGGGGGGCTGCTGGGCTCCTGGCAGTGTGGGGGTGGAGGCCCCGTGGGGGGCTGGATGAGGGGTTCGGGGTGGGGCTGCTGGGCTCCTGGCAGTGTGGGGGTGGAGGCCCCGTGGGGGGCTGGATGAGGGGTTCGGGGGGGGGCTGCTGGGCTCCTGGCAGTGTGGGGGTGGAGGCCCCGTGGGGGGCTGGATGAGGGGTTCGGGGGGGGGGCTGCTGGGCTCCTGGCAGTGTGGGGGTGGAGGCCCCGTGGGGGGCTGGATGGGGTTGGGGGGGGGGGCTGCTGGGCTCCTGGCAGTGTGGGGGTGGAGGCCCCGTGGGGGGCTGGATGGGGTTCGGGGGGGGGCTGCTGGGCTCCTGGCAGTGTGGGGGTGGAGGCCCCGTGGGGGGCTGGATGTGGGGTTGGGGGGGGGGCTGCTGGGCTCCTGGCAGTGTGGGGGTGGAGGCCCCATGGGGGCTGGATGAGGGGTTCGGGGGGGGGGGCTGCTGGGCTCCTGGCAGTGTGGGGGTGGAG
Source organism: Chelonia mydas (assembly GCF_015237465.2). Classification (NCBI taxonomy): domain Eukaryota; kingdom Metazoa; phylum Chordata; order Testudines; family Cheloniidae; genus Chelonia; species Chelonia mydas. Next base: position 119,994,926 of record NC_057853.1, on the reverse strand, counting down.
GCCCCATGGGGGGCTGGATGAGGGGTTCGGGGGGGGGGCTGCTGGGCTCCTGGCAGTGTGGGGGTGGAGGCCCCGTGGGGGGCTGGATGGGGTTCGGGGGGGGGGGCTGCTGGGCTCCTGGCAGTGTGGGGGTGGAGGCCCCGTGGGGGGCTGGATGAGGGGTTCGGGGGGGGCTGCTGGGCTCCTGGCAGTGTGGGGGTGGAGGCCCCGTGGGGGGCTGGATGGGGTTCGGGGTGGGGCTGCTGGGCTCCTGGCAGTGTGGGGGTGGAGGCCCCGTGGGGGGCTGGATGAGGGGTTCAGGGTGGGGCTGCTGGGCTCCTGGCAGTGTGGGGGTGGAGGCCCCATGGGGGGCTGGATGAGGGGTTCGGGGTGGGGCTGCTGGGCTCCTGGCAGTGTGGGGGTGGAGGCCCCGTGGGGGGCTGGATGAGGGGTTCGGGGGGGGCTGCTGGGCTCCTGGCAGTGTGGGGGTGGAGGCCTCATGGGGGGCTGGATGGGGGGGGGCTGCTGGGCTCCTGGCAGTGTGGGGGTGGAGGCCCCGTGGGGGGTTGGCTGTGCGGTTGGGGGGGGATGATGGGCTCCTGGAAGTGGGGGGTAGAGGCCCCGTGGCGGGGCTGGTTATGGGGTTTGGGGGGGCTGATGAGGTGGGGGCCCAGGTGGTCCTGGCAGTGGAGGAGTAGGGGACCTATGGGGGGTTGGGGGCCCAAGGGTTCCTGGCTATTGAGATTGGGGGTCCTTGGGCCCTGTGGCCCCTGGCTGTGGGATCAGGGGGATGCCCACAGGTGGATCTGGCCCTGGGGAACTAAGGAGGGGGGCCCCTGACGCTGGGAGGCTGAGGTTCTTCTGGCTATGGGGCTCCCTGATGGGGATGGAGTGAGCAAGGAGGGGAGTCAGAGCTCTCACTGCAGGGGGGGCTGGGATTCCCACAGATGCTGGAGCACTGGGGTAGCTGGGGGGATGGGAATGGGGGTTGTGCCCCTGCCTGGAGGCTGATGATGGGGCAGGACCATCAGGCCATGGGCGTGCAATGCATCCACGCCAAGGTCCCCCCTCCCCTGCAGACTGGGCAAATGGGTTTATTGTGGTGACAGGAATTCCCCTGTCACCCTTTCAGCCAAAACAGAAAGCATTGTTTTATGACCACTTGGGGATTTTTAAAAAAGTAAAAGTAAAGGAAATTTCAAGATAAAATGTCACGTCAAGCTGGCAAAGCAAAACTTTGATTTTCCCTTCCCAGTGACCGACGTGGTGAATGTTTTGGTGTTACTGAATCTGCGTTTTTCACCGAAAGGAGTTTTGGGCAAAACATTTCACCCCACTCTAATATTTGGGGAGAAGGAGCCCGCTACAGAGTCCTACCCCCCAGTTATCCCTGGAACAGGTGCAGTCCGGAGATCTATGGCCAGAAGGAACCGTCATGATCATTTAGTCTGGCCTCCTGCATAAGGCCAGAGAATGTCCCCCAATGCCAGCAGTGCAAGCCCCAGCCAGCATGTGCCTGCACAGGCCAGGTAGAGGGGTGAAAGGGGGGTTCAGACGGTATGGCCCATCCAGGTCTTGGCGAACAAGGGTACATTTGTGCTTGTTTTTGTGGGTTTAGTGGCCATCCTCACTTGCAACTATAAAGAGAGAGAGGAAGTTTGGGGGAAGGGATAGCTCAGTGGTTTGAGCATTGGCCTGCTAAACCCAGGGTTGTGAGTTCAATCCCTGAGGGGGCCATTTAGGGATCTGGGGCAAAAAAAATTGGGGATTGTGCCTGCTTTGAGCAGGGGGTTGGACTAGATGATCTCCTGAGGTCCCTTCCAACTCTGATAGTCTACGAGTCTAAGTTTCCAGCTAGAAAGCCAGGTGTTGAATTGATTCGCCTCCTGTTCCCTCTCAATCATCCCTGGTAGACCAGTCCCACAGCCCTCTTGGCCATTTTTGTTCCTCTGCTCTGAATTCCCTCCAGTTTGTCCGTGCACTTCTGGTAACCGAGGGCCTGCAGTGACCAGCCTAGTCCAGGTGCAGTTGCACCAGAGCCATACACGTTATGCACTACACTGCACTACAAGACCTGCAACATGGCCACGACTAGCTCGGGTCACCTGACGCGGGCTTGCGGGGCTCTAAAATGGCAGGGGAGACGTGCGTCTGCACTGCTATTCTTAGCCCTGCAAGCCCGAGTCAGCTGACCTGGGCTCTGAGACTCGGGCCATGTCTACACCAGGCAGCTTGCAGCCGCTCAGCTGTGTCACTGCAGCTGGAAGCTCTCTCACGTAGCCGCTCCATGCTGGTGTCGACATAGGCTCGATGCCGCGGGCTTGTAGCCGTATCCATAGAGATGGATCTATTAATTCCCCATCCTGCAATGCCTCTGCGTAGACTCCCCCCCAGACCCAGTTGTACTGGTCCCTTCCTGCTGCCATATCACGTTGAAAATGTGTGTCCAATTTGCTGTCTGCTACCACCCCTAGGTCTCTTTCAGATCTCTGCTTCCCACTTTACCTGCCTACTAAATAGCTGAATGTCAGATTCTTTTGCATTTACCCCGAAGCGGTTGGACTAGATGACCTGTAGAGGTACCTTCCAGTCCTACTTCTCTATGATTCTAGGGGGAATTTTGTTTCTTTCATTACCTGGCCATGTTTCCAGTCTCTCTAGAGGTCTTAGTAGCCTATCTTTGCCTCAGTGGCATTTGCAGCTCCTCCCAGTTTAGTATCAGTGGCTAGTTTCATTCCTAGGTTTACTTCCTCAACCCAATTATTTAATCAAATCCAACCCAGCCCAGATCCCTGCTGCACCTAGATCCCGCCCTTTGTTCCAGGCACTGGAAGTCAGCCCACAGATCATAAACCAAGGCTCTGTTTGACGACCATGCTCGTAGCCAAGTTCAGTTGAATTAATCTCATGTGTAAGCCTGAGATACTGTATCAAGTGCTTTACTAAGATCAGATACAGTATGCCATGGGATCATAGAAATGTAGGGCCCTCAAAGACCATCTAATCCATCCCTTGCGGCCTATCCTAGACTTAGACCATCCTGGCAGGCATTTGTTGAACCTGTTCTCCAAGAATGGGGGTTCCACAACCTCCCTATTCCAGTGCTTAACTAGCCTCAGATCGCCTGCTTCCCCCTCAGCTAACAGTCTTGTGAATCCTATCAGAGGGAATGGCCAGGTTGGGCTGGCAACTGACAACGGCTGTAAAGGCTGCTCTCCTTTATAAAACCCTGCGGTTCCTTCCTGGACCCTTCTGGATACTTCCCCCATTGGTTTACAGGTGATGGGAGTTCGGTCTCTGGGAGCAGCCCGGCTGTGGTGTATTTACGACGTATGCATTACAGGAGCACTGCGATGGCCCTTCAGCATGGGACTCTTCCTAGTTCTAAACAATGCGACCGCAGCTGTTCCTTAGCTGGAGCTTTCTGCACCTCCTGCAAGCGCCAGGCAGCTAGCAGCAGTGCCCTGTCCTCAGGGGATGGGCAGAGTTGGCATTTGTGAGGTCACGCTTGGCCGACGCCCACATTTCGAAATTCTGCAGGCGGAGCTGCTGTGGCTGCAGGAGAATTGCAGTTCTGCCTCTCCAGCCTGCTGCCGCCGTTGCAATTAGAATCAGGAACCCTCTTCTGGACTCTAGACAGATTGGTTATTTCTCTGATTCGGTTCTAGACGCGGAGTCCTGACTGCTCTTCACTGGAACCACCTGTGGTATTTAAGACCCTAGAATCCAGCCATCACCACGAGCGAGGGAGACCCACCGACGCTCAATTGTTATGGGGCTGTTCAACTGCAGGAAGGCGTCACACATCCTGCTGCCCTCCAGACCCGGCAAAGCAACCGTTCTTTGCCAGCGACCTCGTAGCAAGGCTGGTCCATTCCACAGGGCCTAGCCAGCAGCAGTGTCTCCATCACACCAAGTTCTCAGATCCTCGCGCCAGGCGCTTTTGGCCTCACGTAAACGAGATTTGCTCTTTCACCAGTTCTTGCAACTGGTTAGCGTCCCCCGGATGGATTCCTGAGCCAATCCCTGAGCTCGGTGCCAGGGTGCCCCCTGCTGCTGGAGGTGCCGTAGATCTAAGGTTTCAGAGTAACAGCCGTGTTAGTCTGTATTCGCAAAAAGAAAAGGAGGACTTGTGGCACCTTAGAGACTAACCAATTTATTTGAGCATAAGCTTTCGTGAGCTACAGCTCACTTCATCGGATGCATACTGTGGAAAGTATTGAAGATCCTCCAGCCACGTGATCATTGGAGAGCCCGCAGTATTTGTCAGGAGAGTAAGGATGTTTGTTAGTCCTTTTCTCCTGGGTGGCTGCATTCTGGCTCCCGAAATTCCCCTCCATTTCAAGGGCAGATTAGCATTTCCTGTTGTGCTAGACTGAGTGTACCTGCCTTCCCTCCCACTCCACTGGAAGCCAGGAAGTACACACCTACACACTACAGGCTGATGCAAGGGCTTAGAGATTCTGCTAAAGAATCAAACATGAACAGGGTCAAACTGGAATGACCAAGTCACGGCTGTTAGTCTCTGGCCTGTGCTATGCACTAGGTCAGAATAGATTATCATAATGATCCCTTCTGGCCTAAAAATCCTAATGATCCCTTCTGGCCCTTCTTTCCATCTGGCTGGTATAACTTGCCTCATATCTGACTCATCAATGCTATTGTTTCAGATGGCTAGGGTACTCTTTACTCCCTGAAACATAGCATTGCAGTGAGCCAGGTAGAAAGAGGAGCTGGCAAGTGTATAGATTCCTGGGCTGAATATCCCCATTAGCCAGGCCATGGTGAGGGAGAGGTAGCTGACCCAGAAGTGCAGTAGCCCTTCTTTTATAAAATTCCTTTCCCTCTCTGTGAAATCCTCCTTTGGCATTTCCTAGCTCACTGTAAATATCCTAGAATGGGACGTCAGTCACCAGAAGCGGTGTTGCTTTTCACTGCATTTGCAATGTCACCAGGCGATGCATGCTAGGACACCTTCAGTGAAATAAGAAATACTTTTCTTTTTTTTTTATATCTTGACTACATGAGACACTTTTCTGGGCTAAGAATGCCTGTGTCTGGCTAGTGGGGAAGTTAGCACAGAAATTTGAACTTAACCTCAACCGTCATTTGTTCTAGGCAGCTGTTTAAAGCCGAGTGCAATTTCCTACCCCAGCGGTGGCTGCATTTTAGTAATGGGAGAATTTGTACAGCGCTTTGGGATAATAGATGCTCCAGGAGGACCCCCAGGCAGTATGGATCTGGAAGGGGATCTCAGTGTGGAGCGGCCACTGAGCCACCAGGGACTCTCCTTGATCTTCAGTGGTGAAGCTTCTGGCTCTAGATCCACATCTGTTCTCTTTAGCTCAGCTCCCAGTCCATGGCTCGAACCCCATTGTGCCACGTAGGCTGATGCTGCTTGGCTCATGCCAGCCGGATGGGTATCCATGCCAGGCATCCTCCGCACTGCAGCAGCTTAGCACTTGGCCCAGATTCACAGTGCCTCATCAGAGCCTCCGCCTGGCAATTGGGAACAGCCCTGGTGACGGCTCCAGGGCTGAGGAGGGAGTCCAACCCGACTCGGGTCATTTCCCTGGAGTGTGCAGATTTCCTTTGCTTTTGCAAGTTGTGCCGATTCAGCTGGTAGCATACACCATCCCCAGCAAGGTGGGGGAGCTGCTATGCCTTTTCTACCAAGGTTATTCAGTTTAATGACGAAGAAGTTTTGTGCAATTCCTCCCCCCTATTACCACGTGGCTGACCTCTCCTCCTCATCCGCAGATTACACAGTGACCCAGCCATGTGACTAGCTCAAGGCAAAGGTAAACACACTAGAGATTGCAGCCTCCTCTGTCAGACAGGTGGCAGTTCAACACCCCCATTGAATCACCTTATTGGATGAGCAGAGTTCAAGGAAAGCGTGTTGCAACCAGAAAATGGGCCAAGCACGCATTGCATAACAGGCGCCGGGGCATCCTGGCTTGTTACACGAGATGCTTGATCCGTGTTCCACGAAACCAGGGCTTCTCTCTGACACAGTCTCCAAAGGAAACGGCATTCTCATAAGACACTCTGCCGCACAGACAGTGACAGGTGAGCAAACCCCAGATCCCGCCAGGCGCTGAGCACACAGTGACAGTAATGGGGGCCAATTGCACTCAGCCCCTGATCCCCTGATCACTTTTCCAGCCGTCACGCTGTAGAAGAGACAAAGATGTAGCTGGGCTCGTAACCCGAGTACTGAGTGGTGCAGCAAAGGAAGCACAGGTCAGGGCTGACCAGGTAGGAAAGGCCGGGCAGGAGACTAGCTATGCTGTAACAATGCCATTACACTGAAATAAACCATTCACATGAGTTTAATCAACAGCTTTGTAAGTTCCCCAGCCTTTGGAGCCCTTTTCCTCTTCTCTGAAAGGCCCCCTGAAGCCAAAGGGTTAGCAGTCTAGGGCTTGTGACACACAGATGAGCAGTTCTGAATCTAGCCAGTAGAGGGCAGCGGTGAACCTGCTCAATGTCCATTACAAAACAGATGCAGTAGCTCGCTGAGACTCTTTTCATGTGCAGTTTGTGTGTACAGCATTTCTGAGTACTAGGAAGAGCTCATCTGATCTAGGGTGAACTCAGCTGCACTACCTCAGCCCACTAGACTCCTAGGTTTGATCGCCAGGAATGGCGGTTTACCCTTTAATTCCCCCAAGGTGAGGCTTTAACCCCAAATTTCCTTGCTTTCACCTCTTTGCAGTGCATTATGGCCCAGATCCCCTACCTCCCATAGCCAGGAATCAACCCCGCACCAGTGCTGCCTTTTCATCATCCTACAGCCTGTTATTTGTCAACACACAACTGCCAGGATCTTCATTCATTTGATAAGAGAGTTCCCCCCACAATGCAGCCAGTACTCAGACCACGCAAAAAGAAAAAAGAAATCAGGTGGCTAACTCATGGTTATATTCCAAGGTTGGCATTCAGCTGTGGCTGGCCTGGGCAGTGCAGATTAATTCAGCAACCCAGCGTGATTGTGCCAAGGGGGTCCCCAGGAGAACAGAGGGCACGGTTAACTCCTGCCCACATGTAGAGCCTGCTCTCTGTCAAAGCCCTGGATTTATCCCTCCCTTTAGCAGTTTCTTTTTCCAGGCTCACGCATCATCCAAACTGTTCTTCCGCCTTGTTGAGAGGTAACTGCAATTCTCTGTTCCACTGCATCATTCATCAGCCCCTGGCCATGGAGATAAAGCCATTGAGTAATGTGACACTAGACTGGTCAGTTTCAGGCTCTGTCTCTGGTCAGTTTCACTTTCTGGTTCTCCTGCCTTAGACTAACCAGTTGTGTTTGGATTGCAAAGGCTGCTGAGGAAAGTTTGGGTATTTCAAAGGCCAATCCCTTTGCTTGTTTCATAAAGGAGATCTCATCCTACACTCCTCCCTTGATGGAATGACCAGATTATGTCATGTCTACACAATGGCTTCATGGAGAAAACTCTATCCTCCTACTCCAAAAACACATGGCCACCCACTTGAGCTACTGGGGAATCTCCTTTAGCTGTTAGCAGTATAGGCCCCATGACACACAGCAAAATGGCACTGATTCTAGCTACAAGAAGTGTACACACAGTAGCCAGTTCATTTTCATTAATCATCATTATTACTTATTTATATTGCAGAATTTACAGGGATACATCTATCTCCCCCTCTTTATTTCCATCCTTCTCCACCCCCAAACAATACCAACTTCAGGCCCTGACCCTCCAAGCTATTCTGCATGGGCTGACCCAACTGGGGCTCTGCCGTGGTCTCCTCACTCATACCAGTTTGCATGATCAGGGGGGCCAGGTTTGTGATTTTCACGGACCTAGCCCTTCCCCACAGAGGAGGAGCAGTATTAGCTCGAACTTATTATTGTTATTACTATTATTTGTATTACCCATAACACCTGGGAGTCCGAGTCACGGGCCAGGCCCCCACTGTGTTAGACGCTGGACAAACAGAACAAAAAGACAGCCCCAGCCCCGAAGAGCTGATGACCTAAGTAGGGCTGGTTGGGAAGTGATTTTATTTTTCCCCACCTTGGAAATTTTAGACAAAAATAAAACTTCTCCCATTTTCTTTCAAATGTTTTGGGTTTCTGTTGACAAGTGAAAACGGTTCAGTATTCGGGTTAAAACCGATAACGTTCACCAAAACCAGACATTTTTCATGGAAGTTTCCATTTTGTCAACAACAAAAAAAGCCATTTTCCACGCAAAAACCACCACAAATATTTTGAGGGAAAATTTTCGAGCAGCTCTAGGATTAACTATCCATCCCGGCTCATCCCCACCTCGTGGGTGCCCCCTCTTCAATGGTCACAGCATCATATAGGATCCCCATCTCAGGTAATCCCTCCCCTCCCACCAAGCTCTCCCTCGGCTCTGAAATGGCCTTTCCCAACCTTCGTCTTCTCCGACTCCCGCTCTGAGTGTTCTGGGGCTCGGCCCTCCCGCCAAGTAACTCCCTGGTAACTCTCTAGTTAGCTCTACCTCAGGGCTTTCCCAGCAGGAGCCTAACCCATTCCTATAGGATTCTTCTTCCATTGTTTCCTGTCTGCTAAATCCCATCCCAGGGCTTCTCTGCGCCAGACACCCATCTCCTCTGCAGTCTTCCCCGTCAGTCTACTTCTAAAGCCTAGCTCTGCCTCCTTGCACCAGGAGGCAATTAGTTAATCACCCCCCAGGAGCAGAGCATGATTCATGGGGGTTCTTCCTGTGCCTTGCAGGGAATGAGGGTTAAGCCCCCATCACACTAGCATCAAAGTCTTTGTCTTCCCCTCAACCTGAATTGATGACAATTCAATCCAATGATGGAGATTTCACAGCCTCCCTAGGCAATTTATTCCAGTGCTTCACCACCCTGACAGTTAGGAATTTTTTCCTAATGTCCAACCTAAGCCTCCCCTGCTGCAATTTAAGCCCATTGCTTCTTGTCCTATCCTCGGAGGTTAAGAAGAACAATTTTTCATCCTCCTCCTTGTAACAACCTTTTATGTACTTAAAAACTGTGATCATGTCCCCTCTCAGTCGTCTCTTCTCCAGACTAAACAAACCCAGTTTTTTCAATCTTCCCTCGTAGGTCATGTTTTCTAGACCTTTCAACATTTGTGTTGCTCTTTCCTGGACTTTCTCCAGTTTGTCCACATCTTTCCTGAAATGTGGCACCCAGAACTGGACACAATACTCCAGTGAGGCCTAATTAGTGCGGAGTAGAGCTGAAGAATTACTTCACACATCTTGCTTACAACACTCCTGCTAATACAGCCCAGAATGATGTTCACTTTTTTTGCAACAGTGCTACACTGTTGACTCATATTTAGCTTGTGATCCACTATGACCCCCCAGATCCCTTTCCGCAGCACTCCTTCCTAGGCAGTCATTTCCCATTTTGTACGTGTGCAACTGATTGTTCCTTCCTAAGTGGAGTACTTTGCATTTGTCCTTATTGAATTTCCATTCAACTTCCCCCCCACACACACCAGGGTCTGTGAATTCCCAACAGGTACGAGTTCCCAGGCCACATCCCTCCACCCACCACAAACCCAACTCACGGTTCAGGTCATTGACTAGCAGCGTTCTGGCTGTCTAAGGGCAGCGCTCTGCAGAGATCTTTGCTGCTTGCCTAGTCCCACCGCCAGGTACCACCTCTGACCCAGCTTTGTGAATCAGTTCAGGGCTGGGTGGGGGCAGGGGAATCACATCCAAGTCACCCGAGCTCTTCTAGAGCCCTTCTGATCTCTGCTGAGGAATCCTCTTTGCATTACAGGATCCTCAGTGGGGGGAACCCAAAACCACCTAGAACCATGGGGCAGAGATCTTGCGACTTAGAGTTGCACTTCTCACCCCACAGAAGAACCTTTTCCCACTCCTCCCTCAGAGTTCAAACCTCACTGGCCTACAAAAGTCTACGGCTTTGTCTACACGACACAGCTTTTAGCGACAGGGCTGTGTTGCTACAGCCGTCCTGCTAAAAGTTATGCAGCGTAGCCACCGTGTGTTGGCTCTCCTGCCAACAAAAAACTTCCACCCCCCATGAGCGGCATTTGCGCTGTCGGCAGGAGAGCGCTCTTGCCAACAACACACTGTTCACGCTGGCACTTGTCACAACACAACGTTTGTCTTTCAGTGCGGGGTTAGGATTTTAACACCTCTGAAAGACAAAAGTTTTGGTTTCCAATTGCAAGTGTAAACATAACCTAAGTCTGGTACAGTTGGGGTGAGAGCCAAGTGCTCCTGGCGGACTGTGGGTATGTAAGACGTGTAAATGAGGTGCTCTATAGCTATGCTTTTCCCTTTCCACAAACAGAGAGAGCAAGGAGCTCTTTCCACTCTGAAGTGTCTGGCAACAGGCTTACGCATGCACAGAGGGCCCTGCAGGATGGGGCCCGAGCTGCTTGGCTCCTACCCTCCTCTGGCTGCAGGTTCTGATTCAACTGGGGAAAGATGGAAGTGGCAGACCCACCCCCTGTCAATCAACCCCTGTGCTTCCCAGCAGGCAAAGAATTAACTCCCTGTTCAGCTCTCCCAGGAGGTGGAAGCCCCAGTGTGGCCCTGGAAGGAAAGGCAAGAAGCAAGCCCAGCCCGTAGCCAGAGGGAAGAGGAGCCGGTAGAGCTCCTGGAAGGCCAGGCTGTTTGCATCGTTCATTCTATGTTCAAATACCAGGAGTTTTGACCAGCCAAGGCTATTTCATTGCTCACTCCACCAGCTTCCTCACCTCTGTCCATACCAGAAGCCTCATGACTGTGCTCCCGAGCTTGGCTGGCGAGTCTGCACCGGCCTCCACATCCTCCCTGACGTGAGTTTGCTGCAATAAAAATTCCTGCTGGCCTGTCGAGACACGAAGACCCGACAGAGCCTGAAAGCAGCTTTCCTGCTCCTTAGACCTGAAACCAGACCCTGCTTTTTAAGAGTAAAATAGGACAGATGGGAAATCAGGGATTTCTCCTGCAAACACAGACACGGCACGGCACTGGGGAGGGGAGGACACTTATTACCTTGGTATCTAAGTGCAGGAGCACTGGTACGGAAAAAGCCCTAGACAAGTCACAAGTTCTTCTCTCTGTGGTTGCAGATCAGTGTGTGTTATTACTCTTTTTTGACTCAAGCAGTTAGCCAAAATTCAGGGTGTTGCAGGTTTTTTCGGTTAGGAGGAGAAAGTGATGGTGGAATCAAGTCATTCTTTGATGCACTCCTGTTTGTTTACCAAGAATGCACAAATTCCTGTTTCTCTGAGCACAGGAGGAATCAAACAGCAGGAGACAGTTCACTTGCTCACAATTCCAAGCCCCTCTCTAGGCAGCACACAACCCAAAAGCTCTCTCTTTCAGCTTTTTCTCAGGGTCATGGGACCAGTGTTTCTGTGGCTGTGTCTGATGCGTCCTCCTCGCTCTACTTCTCCGGTCTTTCTGCCTCTCTTTCACGGACACATAAACCTTCACAAAACAATGGCCAGGGAAACCCCTCCACCCACATGTGCCTTTGTTTTGGTGGAGGCTGCTGTGGTTTCAGCTCCCTAGTTCCATAAAGGAGTTGAGCTGCATCTTGTATTTATTCCAAATGAAGGGTGGCGGTTACACCCACCCATTTCAACAAGGTTTAACCCAACCCAGAATGTTCTTTCAGCAGCCGCCATTGACAGCAGGGCTAAACACGGTACAAACACACAGCAAGACAGCCCATGCCCTGGGAAGCTCAGACAGATAAAGAGTGGGAGGGGAAACAGAGGCACAGAAAGGCACAAAGACTTGCCTAAAGTCACGCAGCAGAACCCAGGGCTCCTGACACCCGCTCCAGCTCCCTCTCCACTACATCACCCTGCTTCACTCCACACCACTTGGTGGAATGCTTAGCTGACGAGACAGGGCCTTGCCCGTGCTCAGCCGGTCTGATCTCTCCCAGGAAGGGTTTCCCTCACTGCTGAGGGAAGGGTTTCCCTCAGCCCTGCTGCTGAGAAGGTTCTGCCTCCAGAGAGCCTAACGCCGAGGCTTCCAGGTCCCTCAGCCCCGGGCAGCACCGTGGTCATGGGTGATAAGCCTGTGGGCGATAAGGAAGCCTGCTGAAGGCTTTGTCAATTAGGACCAGCGCTCAGTGCATAGAAATTGGGTAGTGTCCCTTTAAACAGTTTGGGAGCCCTCCCTGTCTTCTATTGCTACAGCCGATAGATAGCTAGGCCTGGGAAATCAAAATGTACCAGGCCTAGCTACCTATGCACACAGCCACTCTGGGAGGGCTCTGGTGGCCCCAGGCGCAGTAGAGGCTCCCAAACCTTGTAAAGGGGTGGATACGACCCAATTCCTCTATACTGCGGCTCTGAATTCAGATGGGGAGTTGAGGGAGCGAGGAGTTGGTATGGCAGAAAATCTCCCCTTTTCTCCCTTGCTGACAACATAGAAACTGTCAGACTGTCCAGGATCACGTTCTGCATAGAGATAAATGGCAGGGGCACGTCTGCGCAGTCCGCCACCGGCTGGGCACGGTAACCACTGCTAGGAGCCGATAGAAAGAGCTACCAGAGGAGGCCAACGCACGGTCTCCGGGACCGGCAGACTATGCTGCGTGTTCGGGAGCATGACCTACCAGCACCTGAGCAAGTACCTATTTACATCGCTGGAGATCTGGAGCAGCCTGCCTGTACCAGCCTCCTGGAAGGAGATGCCGTGAAAAAGCCATTGGCTCCCTCTGTCCAATCCCTTCCCTGCAGCAAGCCAAAGCGAAGATTTGCTATCGGGAGAGCGTGGTGCATCCACAGGACTCACAGATCACTGGGATGCAGGTGGGGAAGGAGGTGGCTCATTCTCAACATTTCCAGATTGGGATTTCCCTCACATTTCGCCAGGATGGAGCTAGGACTGCCCGTCTGCTCAGCACTGTGGGGAGGGCAGGGTCATCGTTACCTCCTGATGCCTGTTCATAACCCCCAGCATGAGAACCCCCAGTTTAGGGCCAACACTGGCTTCCCCGTCCCCAAAGTTCTCAGACAAAATATCCCAGGGGCTTGCAAAGTTCCACACCAAAGATGCCCTCCCCACAACCTCACCCCATAACAGAACCCGCCCTGCACCACAGACCTTTGCTGCAGTGGCCTATTGTCAACGTTACCAATGGAAGAACCAAAACAGCGGTACCCGGGGATCAGCCAATGTGCCGTCGGTGAGCTGAGAGGAGCCGAGCCATCGTAGGCTGGGGTGCCTGGCTCTCAGGAGAGCACGTCGTGGAACACTCTGTACAATGCTGCTTCTCCGATACACACAACCTTGAGCCTTTCGCACCTTCATTACGGCAGAAAGGGGCCTAGTTATGTCTCTTAATGGCTCAGGGCTCCTCAGTCCAAGTCCAGCCCGTTATCTGGACAGCCAGGTTAGCTGGGCAGTTGTCGCCTGCTTCCAGGCTAGGAGTCTACGTGCCCCTGCTGGAGCTTCCGGCTGCAGATGGTGGAACCGGGGATGTTTAGATCAAGGTGTAGGCCGGGTTTTGTGGCCTCACAAAGATTTCTCACCACCATGAGTAGCAGATATCCCAGGAGATCAGCTCCTGGGAGACGGCCGTCATCTTGACCTGGACCTGGAAAACAGGCCCCTTCTGCGTTTGGGCTCACCTCGGAACCAGCATGGGTTCAACCCTGGCCTCCAGCCCCAAAGCACGTGTGGTGTCAAGGCAAAGTTGGGCTGGAGGTTCCCATTCACTATACTCCTGACCAGTAACTGGTCCTAGAGCCTCCCAACTTCAAGGTGCCCACTGGAGCCAACGGCAAAACTCTCCTTGACTTGAAGGGGTCAGGATTACAATGTGCTGGGTCCTGGTGTTCCGCCAAGAACATTCCCCGTTCTGTTTGACTTGTCCTAGCCCACACAATCCCACAGCGCAGCCTGGGGCGTGGGCCTGGCAAAGGGGTACGGCTCCCCCCAAATAAATCAGGCGCTTAAATCCGCCTGGACTAGCAACACCCTTCTTCTTGGGAACCGGGGAGGCGGGGCAGAGAAGGTCTGGTTTAAGGGAAATAGAACAACTTCAAACAGGATTTCAGCTGTTTGGAACAACAGGTTAGATCAAGCAGCCAGCTTCACAGGGAACAAACACAATGGGGATTAGGAGAAACTCTGATCACACGGATGGCCCAGGGCTCTGGTAATGAGATACAGAGTCTTCCGCCTCTGAGCTGCTGGCTCCAACTCAGACCCAGGGCACAATGGCGGAGGGGAAGTTTTCCAAAGGCACAGATAAGAGTGGGAGGCGCACAACTTCCACTGACTTCCCATGGGAGTTGGGCACCTGAAACACCTTCTGTACCCGCAAAAAGAAAAGGAGGACTTGTGGCATCTTAGAGACTAACAAATTTATTTGAGCATAAGCTTTCGTGAGCTACAGCTCACTTCATCGGATGCATTCAGTGGAAAATACAGTGAGGAGATTTATATACACACAGAACATGAAACAATGGGTGTTACCATACACACTGTAAGGAGAGTGATCACTTAAGGTGAGCTATTACCAGCAGGAGAGCGGGGGGGGGGCTGCAATCAAAAGGCTGTTTCGGGAGGGATTTGGGAAATGCTGGCATTAACTTGACCCCTACGTGACAGACTCAGGGGAGACGCTGATTGGACTAGAGTAGTCCTCGAGGCTGTCACTCCAGATGGGAGGTGGAACAGCAGGACTAGGGGGTGGGGACTTGCGACTGCACAATGAATAGCCCTTCTCCAATGCTTTCAGTCAGTGTCACAACTCACGTGAGCAAGGATTTGGCTCTTAAGCTGCTTGTTATTATGAGTCATGAGACTCTCCATCCCCTGACAAAACCCAGCCACCAATTTGAGCCGATGCCTCCTGCAGCAGTGAGTTGCACAGGTTGTGTGAGAAAATATTACCCCTTTTTTGTTCTAAATTGACCAGTCATTGACATTGTGGTAAGCATTCAGGAAGGAGCCTACAAAGACCAAGCTGAATGTATACCTATAGGTGACCTGTTGCATAAGAACCACTGAAATGCACTCCTGCCCCCTGAATTGCGGGGATCGTAGCTTTAAGCAGGATGAGTGAGCAGTGTTCTTTCCGAGCCACTTTCACTAGGAGGGGAAAGGAATGTGGAGCCAGCTACTTGACATCTGAACTCAGGCAAGAGAGCAAAGTGTCTGATGCAGGGCCCTGTTAAAACTTGTCTGTGTCTAATGTTTAGCACGCCTCTGGATGCAGAGCACTTTCCAGCCATTCTCGCCCTGCTGAGCTAGGCATTATTAGACCATTTGATTCCTCCTGTTCCCAGAAGGCTGAACTCCCCACCCCTCCGTGTCTGTCCAAACTTTCCAAATACCAGCCACTCTCAGGCAGAGACGGCGCCTGGAAAACATCAGCCCAAAAGGTAGAAGCTGTGAGCGACTGAAAACAGCAGGAGAGTGGAATGAAAACAGTTGTGCAACCTTTAATAGCCGCAGAGCCTCCCATCTTGGATGTCTGCCTACAAGAGAGGATCTCCATCAGGGAGAATGGAGGGAGGTGGGACGTGATTACCCAGCATGGAGTATGGCCAGGATGCCCAGCCTAACAACCCAATGCCCTTGCAAAAAAGCATGGTAGGTTCTTTAATGATCACACCTGGCCAGAAGCTCCATTGGACAGTTCATCCAAAAGATAGCACCTCCAGAAGAACAGCGCCCCCTAATGCCAGGTTTAGGCACCGACATCACATAGCACGAATATACTTCAGGGACGAGACGGTAAATCGAATTCCCATGACGTGTCCATTTCCCTTAGCCTGTTGCCCCAGCGTGCCCGTCGCTCCTTTGGCACCGACAACAATGCAGGGCTTGTTTAAGCCTGTCAGCGCTGCAGTTATGCAGCGGGGCTCGAGTTTATTTCAGCCAGTGCATCTGGCAACGGTGCCTTAACCTCAGTCATTTCCTTTAAGGAGGCATCACATCTCCCATTGCTCACCAGCGATCTCCCCATTCTCAGCCTTCTTCTAACTCTGCTCCAGGTGCTGCTGACCTCACTGGTGCTCAGAATATCCTGCCCCACGGGGACGGCTTTTTTCCTTCATCTCCTGTGTAATTTCCCACTCCCTGGTGATCCTCCTTCTCCATTTTGTAGCTACATCTATATTTACTGCATCTGTTTTTTAGCATGGAAATGGCTGTCTCAGAATAATCGTTATAGCTTCTTTGCAGGGCTCAAAGGGGATAGGGATGGAGAGGGGAATACTGTGATCTCTTTGTGGATGGATTTAAGGCCCTTTTGCCGTGGGCAGGTGTCTCCCGTAATAGACTCCAGCTGGTTCCCTTGTTGACAGATTCCCAAGAGTGGCAATGGATTGTCTACCACGTGGCGCCTTTCAATCAGGGATTGGATGTCTGCCTACAAGAGAGGATCTTGCTCCACCAGCAATTGTAATCGTGCTAATCGGGGACTGGGAGAGTCCCCTGGTGATGGAGGCCAGCAAGTATAGACAGAGGCAGGAATTATTGGGTGAAGTTCTCTGACCTGTGTTATGCAGTAGGTCGGATTACATGATCATAATGGTTCCTTCTAGCCTTAAAATCTGTGACTAAGGGGTCCCTGGAGAATAAACCCCCCTCTTATTCCAAGGGTTGGTCTTTCCTGGCCAGGCCGGTGGCCCAGTAGCTGGGGAGGGGGAGTGAAGTGGGGAATGTTTGTTCTACAGCTTTGAATGCCATACCTGCTCTGGGAGATAGTTAGAAGATGTCAGTCTATAAGGCTGGCAACACACCCTGCACAACCACTGAACTCCCTTAAAGAAAAAAATTATGAGCTGAGAATTAGATGGCAGAGTTTCCAATGCTTGCTGACTAAACAGATATGGCGAGACAGACAGAATTTCTGTGCTGTTCAACATATTCCTTAATGATCTGGAAAAGGGAATGAACAGAGAAGTGGCCAAGTTTGCAGAAGATACAAAATTACGCAAGCCAGTTAAGTCCAAAGCTGACTGTCAAGAGTTACAAAGGGATCTCACAAACCTGTGTGACTGGGCAACAAAATGGCAGAGGAAATTCAAAATTGATAAGTGCAAAGTAATGCACGTTGGAAATAAATAACCCCAGCTACATATATATAATGATGGGTTTGGAATGAGCTGTTACCACTCAAGAAAGAGATCTTGGAGTCACAGTGAATAGTTCTCTAAAAACATCCACTCAATGAACAGCAGCAGTCAGAAAAGTTAACAGAATGTTAGGAACTATTAGGAAAGGGATAAAAAGTAAGACAGAAAATATCCTAATGCCACTATATAAATCCAGGGTGCACCCACACCTTGAATACTGTGTTCAGCTCTGGTCACCCCATCTCAGAAAGGACATAGTAGAACTGGCATAGGTCCAAAGAAGGGCAACAAAGATGATCAAGGGTATGGAACAGCTTTCGTATGAGGAGAGGCTAGAAAGATTAGGGCTTTTCAGCTTACAAAAGAGATGATTGAGGAGGATATGGCAGAGTTCAATAAAATCATGAATGGTGTGGACAAAGACTAGAGAAGTGTTATTTACCCAGTCTCACAACACAAAGAGCCAAGGGACACCTGATGAAATTAATACATTAATACACCAGGTTTAATACAAACAAGAGGACGTACTTTTTCACACATCACTCCGTTAACCTTGGAACTCATTGCCATGGCGATGTTGTGATGGCGAAAAGTATAACTAGGTTAAAGAAAGAACCAGGTGAGTTCATGGAGGATAGGTCCATGAGTGGCTATTAGCCAAGATGATCAGGGATGCAACTCCATGCTTGGGGCGACGCTAAACCCCTGACCGCCAGAAGCCAGGAGGGGAAGCCAGGGGTGAATGACTCCAGCTGCCCGGTTCTGTACACTCCCCCTGAAGCTCTGGTACTGGTCACTGTCAGAGATAGGCTACTGGACTAGATGGACCAGACGGCTGTTCTTAGGAAGGACTGAGCCTCCAGAACCACCATCTCTGCTGCACATGGAGTCTGGAGCACACGTTAGAGCCAGGGTGGCCAACCTGAGCCTGAGAAGGAGCCAAAATTTACCAGTGTACATTGTCAAATTGCCACAGTAATATGTCAGCAGCCCCCCGTCAGCTCCCCACACTCCCCCGCTTCCAGCGCCTCACACCCACCAGCAGCCCCGCTGATCAGCGCCTCCCCCTCCCCACATCTCCCGATCAGCTGATTTGTGGCATGCAGGAGGCTCTGTGGGGGAGGAGGAGGAGAGATGGCCATAGCTGCCAACTCCGTGGGTGCTCTGGGGCTGGAGCACCCACCGGCAAAAATTGGTGGGTGCTCTGCACCCACCGGCAGCTTCCTGCCCTGCCCCCCCACCCCAGCTCACCTCCGCTCCGCCTCCGCCTCCTCCCCTGAGCGCACCACTGCATCCTGCTTCTCCCCCTCCCTCCCAGGGCTTGCGCCGCAAAACAGCTGTTTCATGCGGCAAGCGCTGGGAGGAAGGGGGGAGGAAGAGGAATGCGGTGCGCTCGGGGAAGAGGCAGAGCCAAGGAGGGCATTAGGGGAGGGGTCCATTAGGGGCAGGGAGGGGGCAGAGTCGGGGCGGGGGGGCACGGGGCGAGGGCACGGCAGGCTGAGAGGAGGGACAGGAAGGGGTGGAGTGGGGGCAGCACC
This sequence comes from Chelonia mydas, assembly GCF_015237465.2. Classification (NCBI taxonomy): domain Eukaryota; kingdom Metazoa; phylum Chordata; order Testudines; family Cheloniidae; genus Chelonia; species Chelonia mydas. The sequence continues at coordinate 119,976,347 of NC_057853.1, read as the reverse complement.
TGGGCCAGAGCAGGGGGTTGAGCAGTGAGCACCCACGACACATTGGAAAGTTGGCGCCTGTAGCTCCAGCCCCGGAGTCGGCGCCTGGACAAGGAGCCGCAGATTAACTTCTGAAGAGCCGCATGTGGCTGCGGAGCCCCAGGTTGGCCACCCCAGTGTGCGAGGGTTGCTTTGGTGGTGGTGGGGTTTGTTCCTTCGCCCCCATAGGCGACTGTGCTCCCCGATCCTAGGTTACCAGCGGAATACTAAAAAGAGAGATGTTTAAGGGTCGCTGCTTCCAAAGCAAGTTCGATTTCCCTGAATTAGGGTCTATCACCTGTAGTCGCCGTAAAACACGATACTTAAAGATATTTAAAGGGTGAACTAACAGGATTTATTAACAAAGAAGATCTACAGATATAAACCAGGTATAGAGCGATGGAAAACAACTACAAAACAGCTCGGTGGTTTACCAAACAAATGGGCATTAAGCCAGATCCCAACGAGAATAAATGGGCTACCGAACAAATAGTCTTAATGGTACGGTTAGATGACCAGAGGCTGGGGAACCTCCAGGACCACGCCACCAAGGGGTCAGGACCCCCAGACGTCTGGAGCAGGCCACCATCACCGGGTGGATTGCAGGCAGGTGGTTGATGTTTTCCTGAAGAACCGCGTGACCCGAACGCAGGATCACGGGCTACGTCCTGGGCGGACAGCAACCTGTCACACTACGTCCGTCCCTTATCTCCTGTCCTGTTACCAGGCAGATTACTCAGGACCACGTGACCCTTTCCTGCTCTTTTTGTCTGAGTTTCCCGCCTTTGCTCAGTTGCTGGGCAGGATTACCTAAACGTTCACCAATCAAAAACGAGACACCACAAAAAGACGGCCACAACCGAGCCTGAAGATAGTGCATCGGAATGGAGGGTAAAAGCCTGCCCCGGGATTCCTGCCGCCCCTGTGCCTCTCTCGGTGTGTGCGCCTGTGACAGCGCCCCGGGGGGACGTCACCCGGGGAAGGAAGCTGATGAAGAAGGAGTTGCTGACCCTGAGCGTTGGAGAAATGGGGGGGCCGTGAGATTGGAGGTGGTGTGTGATCACCTACGGATGCTCTTGGAGCTTCGCAGCCCCACCCCTCCTGCAGGGCGAGTGCTGGGGTACAATGGCACCACGTGTGAGTTCCCTAGAAACCGCTCTGTCCCTCGATCTCAAAGCGCTTTACAACGGTGGGCACGGATCACTAGCCTCATTTTACAGAGGGGGAAACTGAGGCAAAAGGTGACGGGACTTGTCCACCATCACGCAGCAGCCCAGTGTCAGAGCCAGGAACAGAGCCTGGTATCCTGCACCCCAGGCCAGTGCTCTACCCGCTAGGTTACACTGCCTCTCGCGTTATGATGGTAATAATGTTACCTAGAACAAATCAATTTAAAATGTCACCCTTTTCAGGCCTGCTTCTTTTGAGACAAACCCCCCCTTGGATGCTGCTCTCTCGCTCCCCTGCTGGGGTTGCTTTTTTTCTCTCTCTCTCTCTCTCTGTGCCATCTGCTGCTCTAATTAGTTCTCATCTCTGGGAACTTTGTTTTCACTGGATTGCTTTGCCACCTCGCTGTTCCTGGAGAAGGCCTGCGTGGGAAGGGTGTTTTACGCATCGCTGTTCCCATCCAAGCAGCAGTTAAGCAGCATTCTTGGTTCGCTGCAGTGTCGTGTGCTTCAGAGAGACCCCAGAGGAACGGGAGTGGGAGGGAGGGAATGGAAATGACCCATGCGCTCCTCAGCTGGCAATGCAATGGCTGGCCTTGTGTGTGACGAGTTTGGTGGGTCTCTGCCCAATTCTCTATGGACAGGTGCTGACATCACCAAATCCAGCCCACCTGACACGATCGGCCCCTCTCTTGCAGCTTCAACAGAGAGACCCTTTCCCCCGACTCTGAAACAGCCTGTGTCATGGGGGCACACAAACACCCGGCCCCCGCTCTCACCTGCGGCTTCCTCTGGCCCTGAGAAGCGCTATGCTGCGGCTGGGCAACTTGGAAACCCAGACGTTACCTGGCCATGGCCATGAAGGAACACCCGTTTGCTGCAGACAGAGGCGGTGAAAGAAGCCCGGAGGAGGTCTGGGCAGGGAATCACAGCTGTTCATCGCATGCCGATCTGGGTAACCTTCCTCCACTGCAAAAATCAATTTGCTCTCTAAAACCGGTCAGGGTAAAGTGCATGTTAGAGCTACCATGGAAATGAGCTGAGCCAGTTAGCGTGGGGGACCCCACACACACCATAACCTGCTCACTGGTGTGCCACATGGTCTGTGTGTGGTCTGAAATCGCAGGCCCCAAGCAGGTGCAGTCAATTGCAGGATCAGCCCTTACTTCGTAATTGGTATTACTTCATACCACACTCCTCCTGCCGGCTACCCCTCTGGCTTAAAGACTAGACTCTTCATGGATTTAGCTGCATTAACGACATACCCTGTAATGAAATAATTATCACATAAGAGAAGAGAGATCACAACCTTGTGCATTAAATGCTGCACATTCACAAGACAAAACCTGAGCGGCTTAATTAAAGAGACACCGTCAGGTGAGAGATTATATATTTGAAAAGCCCTTGCCGCTTTTACGAACAGCCACTTAGATTGTTCCAAAGGAGAGAATTTAAAGAGACACTATCCACTTAAATTCAACTCCCATCATTTCGGAAAAGAAAAGTTTCTATAAAAGCCAAAAGCAACATGGTTTTTAAAACATTCCAGTGAAAACGGTCATTTGTATAACAACAAACTCTCCCCCATAGGGGCTGACACACCGAGACTGCAGGGCCAGAGAAAGAAAAGTAAATAAAGAGCATTTCCAGTGTCAGGGACAACAGGAGAGAGGAATTGCCAGACTGGATCAGCCTCACCGTCCATCTTGTTCAACCAGGGGAGCCGGAACAGGGGGGCCAGGTGGCCCTGGTCCCATCGCTTTTAAAAGTGGGAGGGCTATGCCCTGCAACTTTTTAGTGGCTGTAAGGGTGACAGGAGGGCGGGGGCAGAGAGGAGTGAGCAGGGGCGGGGCCTCGAGGAGAAGGGGCAACGTGGGGGCGGGGCCTCAGGGGTGGAGGCGGGGCCACGGTTCAGGTGCCGGTGGCTCCCCTACTTTTAGGAAGCTTCTGCCCCTCCTGTGTCCAATACAAAGGCCTGTACCAGGAGCGGGACAATGATGGGGAAACCTGCCTTGGGAATATTTCCTCCTTGGATCCTGAATGTTTTCACTGTTAATCACAGGCAATGTCTCCAGCAGGAGTGCTGTACGGCCTAGGAATACCGGTCTACTACACCAGCAAAGCACGCCTAGTGTGGATGGAGCTATGCCATAAAAATTGCACTTTGTAAAGGGCCCCCTCCACAAGTGAAACACCATATACCAGCAAACACAGTCATTTGTGAACAAGGGTCTGATGTTCAACCTCTTGAGGGGCGTAGAAAAGAGCAGCTCATTTGGTCTGGAAATAGTCTGTGTTCTCGACCTGAACGTCAGCCCTATTCAGAAACTGGAAAAACCAAACTGAGGCCAGAAAGACCATCTTGCTCTGAAAGGTGTGTACAGGCTACCGAAGAAACGGGAGCTCTCGGTGATGCTAGGCAGGACCGTCCTAGGGTTTATGGGGCCCTGTGCAGTATTATTAAACTGGTGCCCCTACGCCCGACGTGCTCTTAGCAACACAAACATAAGCTTACAGTGTTGGAAAACTTACCACATGCACTGGATTAAAAACAGCATAAACAAATGAAGCACACTATAATGCTGGTGGACTATACTTGCACTAAAGAAGTAGCATTACAGAAAAAATTCGGATTTATTGACAGAATGATGCGGAGAGTCACAGTTCCCCGCAGAGACCCGACCCCCGTTCCCCCGCACATCGTGCACGCTAGCAGCCCCGTGCGTACCAACTCCTCCCCTTCCCTCCCAGTGCTTCCGGAGTCCCGCAAACAGCCAATTCACGGCGCTCAAGCTCCGGGAGGGAGGGAGGGGGAGAAGCAGGGATGGGGTGCGCTCGGGGGAGGAGGCGGGGCAGGGGTGGAGCAGGGGCGGAAAGAGGTGGGGCAGCGGCTTGGGGGAAGGGGTGGAGTGGGGCAGGGCCTGGAGTGGAGGTGGGGGGGTTGAGCACCCCTCAGCAAGATGAGAAGTTGGTGCCTATGGGCCTGGTGGTGCCCCAAATTTTCGGGGGCCCTACGCAGCCACGTATACTGTGTATGCTTAAGGACGGCCCTGATGCTAGGAAGGTAGAGTGTGTGAAGAAGTTTGTATGCCCAGTAATTCCTCCACATGAACCTATTTGCTTTAGTAAATGTCTTCCTCCTGTGGAACCTTGCTCCAAGGGACACACAGACTTGGCCACAGTGAGGAATATTGTAGAAAAGCCCATCCAACAGCATCCGTCACAAGGCAAACAGATTCATGTGAACGCTGATGGCACATCAGACAAATCCTTCAAGAGCGGTGGTTGTGGGTGTCTTCATGCAGTGGCCTATTGGAAGGAGAACAAGTTCAGGACATAGCCACTCAAACTATATGGCCAAACTGAAAACTTTCTTCACTGCACTGCAAGAAATACACAGAGCAGAAATAGAGGTGGATGCCGTGACATTTGTTAACTTGCAGGTGGCAATCCTCGGTTCCTTTTGGAGAAACCAGAATCCCACCAACAACGCAATTCATAAGAGGACTCGGAAAGCAAGGCAGTACGTTGACTTTTCAGTGGATTCCATCACAATTTGATGCATATGGGAATGTATAGGGCCCTTCTGGCCTTAAAGTCTGTGAGTCTATGAAGTAGCAGATGGCCAAAACTGGAAGATTGGAAACACCGCTGAAATGACAACGGTTGAGGATATTGACACCCTAAAAAAGGAAATATTAACTGAAATAAATGGTCAGAAGATGGAATCTCCTCCGAGTGATACCAAAGCATCTTGGAAAATAACATCCACTGTTGTGAGCCTGAGGACAGGGCACACTGCGGGACTGAAAACCAATAGAGATGGGACCAAGACCATCTCTGCATGATGTATCAGGAGCTGGCTTTGACACCTGCCCACTCTTTTGAATGTAATATTGTAAGGAAAGTGAAGCTTTGCAGATTGGATACCTTGGAGCAAACCTTTACAAAGGACCCTGGATGAGCTGCCAAATTCATTCTTGAACCTCGTGGCCTAATCTGATTATCGTGGGACAAAACAACACCAACAGTGCAATTTTGCCGGTATAACTCTGGCTACACAAGCAGCTTCTGCCAATCAGGCTGTATCAGTCAGCGATCATACCCTCACACTGCTGATTGGCACAGCTCTGCCAGCAGAAGTCTCCACTATAGATCTGGCCTGAGATGGAGTCAGTGAGCTAGAGAAATACATTGCACTAGTTTACAATGTATCGTTTTTTTAAGATGACTGTGTCATTTTCAATGAAGAATCTAACATACTCTTTGCCAATGACAAGGCCAAGAACTTAATGGGATCTTTGAGGGGGGTCAAGAAGCATGTGGACAAGGGGGATCCAGTGGATATAGTGTATTTAGATTTTCAGAATGCCTTTGACAAGGTCCCTTGTTAGGGGGCTTATTCCTTCACCCACTTACTTCCCTGGTCCTTCTCGCATGAACAGAGAGCAACACTACCTGAAGTCCAAAGGTGCAAACAATTCAATGTTTATTGGGGTGAACTTCCAGCAAGCATGATTCCAGTTTCCTTCCTTAGTGTCCCCCTTCCCAGCTCTGACACCACAGAGCCTTACACCTGTGTCCCTGTTCCCATTCCTGCCCTTAGCCAAACATGATTCCAATTTCCTTACCCCCATTCCCTGTTCCCATCTCCCCCTTTAGCAAAACATGATTCCAATTTCCTTACCCCCATTCCCTGTTCCCATTTCCCCCTTTAGCAAAACACCTTATACACAGTACACCCAATTGTCCACCCCTTGCATAGGCCATTGATTCTGCTCCTCCATAGTCATAGGAGAGGGGCACATCCAAACATCTTCTATTGATTTACACTATTTTACACACCCCTACATTGATTCCCAGTGAGCTCCTCCCCTTCTCATTATTTCCATAGGGCTTGTGGGGGCCACCTTAGTCGCCATTCCATTTCCAGGTACCACGGTAGCTATTACACAGGTGCTGACCTCCTAGTTGAGCATTTTGCATTCCCATACACATCTTCCCCCAGGGTCAGCCTTTTGAAGCCATCCCCCACCCACATCATGAGATTTTTCTGTTCATGAAAACACAGCAATGCTAGCAACAAGACAAACACCACAGACAAACAACACAAAACACAGATCCATGGTATGCTGGGTTATTTTTCCCGCTGGCGCCAGCTTGCTTGTAGAGTGTCTGAAAAACAAAAGAAACAATTTCCACCCCCATGGTGGGGACAGACTATTGCTTAATAATAATACCACTTTCTTTTACAAATTTCCTTGCTAATTGCAGGAAAAACAGAAGAATTACCTCCAGGCTGTCCTTATTTTGTTCTATAGTCAGGCTAGTGAATTACTCCACTCACTGGTCATTTATGAAATTCATGAGGCGGTGTACCTCAGTTTCCCCTCTTGTACAACAGACCATGTTTGCAATAGTTTCTCTGCTGTACCAGGCTTTAAGTTTATTCTCAGGTAATAGCTGAGACACACACACACACACACACACACACACACACACACACACACACACACACACACACACACACACACACACACACACACACACACACACCCCTTAAGGTTAACCTGTCCCCCTTATTTTCAAGCTTGACTTGTTTTTTCACATCCCTTTCCTGGAGGGCCATAATCTGAGTCTTCTAGTAGCTTGTTTGCTGACCAGATGGATTCATTATTTGCAGCCCCTTTGTGCCCATCAGCAAGGTAATTTGCATTTACACAGAGGCTTACTAGCTTGCTTCTGGATCCAAAGCTGTTAGCAGTTTAGAGAGTGTCTTAAAAGGGAAACATTCCACTTCCACTAGAGTTCTGATTACTTTCCACTTTCATCTCCTGCTCCAAAACACACAGAGATCTGAAAAAGAAAGCACAACCTATTGTGGCTCCTTTTGGAGCCTTATTAGGATTTTAATGAAGTACCGTGTTTTATTTGCATTTCTTTTACCCCTTCTCCAATAGACACTGCACACGTCCTGGGAAAATGCACATTCCTTCCATATAGTTTAACCTCCATAACATTAGCCATATTAATTTTACACAAGGTGTTACTGCCTCCCCCATGCCCACAGAGTTTTCATGCACACCCACCAAAGCAACAATCTGATCCCCCAGAGCCACCCCAAGGCTCAGTGTTCCCATCATCCCTCACCAAAGGCTCTTAAGCAAAGTAAGCTGACATGGGGTAAGAGGGAAGGTCCTCTCATGGATCGGTAACTGGTTAAAAGATAAGGAAACAAAGGGTAGGAATAAATGGTCAGTTTTCAGAACGGAGAGAGGTAAATAGTGGTGGGACAGGATACCCTGTGCCAGATACGAAGGGAGTGTCTACATGGGAAAGTTATACCAGTATAATTATACCCGTGTGGACACTCTTAGGCCAGCTTTTTCAGTTTAGCTTATATCCCTTCCACAGTGACGTAAGCGACACTAAAAAAAGGCCATTCTTATACCAGAATAAGAGTGTTCACACAGGGATTGATCCCCATAGGACGGTACTGACTTAAATTCCTCCTATAGCTTCCACCGGTATAAATATCCTGTGTAGACAAGCCCCCAGGGCCCCAAACCTCAGGTACAACAGTGCTAGGCATGGTATAAGAACCCATATAGAATAGAACAGAACAGGGGTTGGGGTCCCATGCAGTACACACCGGACGGAAAATCCCGAAGTAATCCTTGCCCCAGCTGCCTCACTGGGCTGTCGGGGGGGGGGGGGGGGCTTGCACCTTTCCCTGTAAGACAATGAGCACTTGTAACCCACTGGTGAGCGTGTTTTATGGGACTCCCCCTCTGGGCCTGATCTACAGGGGTAGGAGTCTGTTCTACGGCCCCAGTTACAGAGCTTTGGCTCAAGCCGTAGCTGCTGCAGCTTTTAGCGCTGGAGGTGCCTGGTGCAAACCCTGGCGTGTCGGCCAAAAGGGCAGCCCTTGTACACTCACAACAGCAAATAGAGGTGATGGGCAGTGAGGGTGCTCAGCACCGTGCAGGATCAGGCCTTTGATTGTCTGTGGGGGTTTCTGAGATCCTCTGATGAAATCTGCAACATCCAGCAAGTGCAAAACATCATTCAACACGTGAAGTGGGATGCAAGTACGGAGCACTCCCGTTCTCTTTACACATGGAATGAGACCGGTTGGCCTTTCAGGCACCCAGAAATCTAGGTTAAACCCAGCTCCACTGAAACATTTCAATCAACAATATATTCTTTTTCTCCCCGGCTGGCGTTCTAGATGAAGTGTGTAATTAACACACTTTGGCGGCGCAGCGAGACGGTTGCGACTTCGAACTGCAGAGGCAGCTAAGCTCTATCAAGGCAATTAGCGATGGCAGACAGAGAAATATTAATGGGATTAAAATGGTATCAGCTCTTCTATAAATAAGAACACTGACTGACTGCTCCAGCCCTTGCCTTATGTTCTCCTGTGTACTGATGCACTTCTGCAGTGTTTCAAAAGCAGGGACAGGGCTTGTCCTGAGCAGGGTTCATTGCACGGGGGATCATACGATGCCAAGGTTGGTTTAAAAAAAGAAACAAAGAGGCTCATTAGAAGTAAAACCCAGCAGGCAAAGCTGCCTCGGTCTGGTAGGATTCTCGACAGGAACAAGGCGGCTGAAGGTGCACAAATGTCAGACTCCCGCTGCTAGGCTCCTTTCCCTTTCCAGAGTTACCGCGGCCGAATGTGGAAAGCAGGGAGTTGTTTGTTAGTTAAGCTGTAATGCGGCAGAGGTCCTTTGGTTGGCATTAGCACACACGTGTGTAACGCAGACAGACCCTGGGCGTCGGCAGACGGGATTGAACCTGGGATCTCTGAAGCTTAGTGTATGAGCCTCGACTGCATGAGCTAAAAGCCATGTGTCTCTTAGCTAACGCTGTAGCAGACTCATTAATCTCTAAGTGGTCTAGGTGCCACTAGAGGGGGACAGAGCACCACGCCCAGCAGGCATGGGTTACGCGTGTGCACACGCACACGCGCACACACACACAGACACACACACACACACGTTCTAATTGCAAGGAATCTGCAGGGGGGGTGTGAATTTTTTGTTAAAACCAGGACATTTCTTTATGCATGCCCATGCAAACAAATCCATCTCAGCCAATCAGAATGGAGACATTCAATCTGGCCATATTGGTTGGCTCGCCAGTTGTTGCTGTTTGGTTGTGATATATACGAGAAAGGGGCCCTTCTCTCCTGGCTATGCAGCTTCTGAGACTAAATGGACACTCATCATGAATTTAGATTCAATCATTGAGAAAGACCCTTGATCTATCCCCCGGCAGTGCAGAGGATAAAGCAATACAGGGTGGTGTCACACATTAGTTACTGATCCACACTGGGGATGGGAAGCAGATGCCAGGATAATAATTTTGTATAACATCTCTGTGACCCAGGGACAGATTGGTTCCAACTGGCAGTGGGCACAGGGCATGCATAGAGTTTAATAGGGATCCCCGAGTCGGATATCTGCATCATAGTTCACGCAAGTGCGGCACGTGAGGTCTCTACCATGAGCATAATCACTGAGGAATGTATGTATCCATACTCATTAAGGAACTACATCTCTACACTAAAAATTATGCTCTTAAGATCTTGGAATTAAGGCAGGTCACCAGGCAGTGACAAACCTCAGACGTGTTCCTTTCAGGCAGGAAATAACTAAGACTTATCTTCTTGTATATATTTGTGTATTGTAGGCCTATTTGCATATGGAGCCAGGTGTGAAATAAGCAACTGCAAAATCTACAAGAGGGGGAATCTATAGGAAGAAACAAAGAGCAGGGGGGTGTCCTGCTTATAAATAAAGGCATCAGATTATTCTGGTATATCTTGGAGTGCAACGGGACACACTGAATCCTTCACGTAGAGGCAAACTGACAGAACACATGTCTCATGAAAGAATGGTCCCAGCCAGCCCAGCTGTAAAGCACTGCAAGGATTTTGGGTGAGCAATACTTGGTTAGACAGATGAGTATCTTGTTAATGAACTCTAGGTTCTGGGATGTGTGTTATGATTTTATTTTATATGTAACTATGTGCTTCCAATACTTCTACTTGGTATCTCACTTGAACCTCCAGCTTTGTATGTGATTTCACTATCAACATATCTCAGTGCTGCGTGTTCAGTAGACTGGTGATCTGCGGGGGAATTGGTAAGCTGGGGTGCACTGGTTCTTTGGAACCAGCGAACTGGTGAATACTGCCAGCGTCCCAGGGCTAGACACTCCAGGGAGATTCTTGGAGGGCAAGGAGCTCGGGGTGTGCAAATCGCTAACCTGTAGAGTGTCATTGAGGTCTGAAGGGGAGGACTTGCATTGCCAGTGGCTAGTGGAGCTGATGCATAGTGGGCACAGACAAAGCTTCCTCACACGAAGGGCAGGGGGTAGTGAGGTGCCTCGCAACCCTGGGTACCCTCAGGAGGTGTCACAACCTCCCCAGCTGCTACCCAGGACAATCTGGCTGCAGAGAGAGAGAGAGAGAGGAATCCCAAAGCAGAGAGAAGCAGCATGAGCCAGTGTAAGAATCTGGGCCCATGGGGGTTCTAGGCTGCCAACACTTCTGCATTGCCAGTGGGAAGTTCAGGCTCTGTGAAGCTGGACGCTGCAGGAAGTACCATCCCCTGCAGCCCACTCATGGGCCCAAGCTGGTATATAAACCAGGAAGCTGTCACGGGGAATCGTCTGAGCAGCAATGCAGACTGCTTGTTTCTGCTCCAGACCTTGCCGTGCTGTGAACCCCAGATTCTGGCTCCTGCCCCCGGTGTGTCCCCAACTTCGCTACTCGCCTCCTGCCTGCGGCCCAGTGCTGACCCCGGCTTCCTGGCCTCCTGGCCCCGAAGCCTCTGCTTGTCTCCTGACCACAAGCTGGTAAGTGACCTGTGTTCTCAGACACCCATAACCCGGCCCAGACAGCCTCTGGCCCCCTGCAATTCAGCTCTCCACTGAAGATGGAAGAGGCGGGTGAAGTCACTCATCTGCAGGGGGAGAACCTCGCGTTACAGACCCCTACAGCGTTTGCAACCGAAGCACAGACCATGCACGAGCCGTTAGCCCGCTCGCAGGCCCGAGGAGGCGGCCAGTGTGCTCAGAGGGAGAAGCAGCCATACGACGTGTCTCAACCCATCACCTGCACAGGCTCCCAGGATGCTGCTGCCTGACCGGGCCTGTCCGACATTCTGGGGGTTCCTGAGCCAACCCAGGCTGCTCTTCGTGCTCCGCCCCTGAAAGTATCCCACAGACCAGACAAAGGTGGGGCTAGTCGTCAGCCTGCTCACCGGGGAGGTGCTCAGCTGGGCTTCCCCCCAGTTGGAGCAGAGCAGCCTGGTGCTCTCCGCCGGGGACGCCTTCCTGCTTCCTCTGCAGAGGCTGCCAACCAGAGGCTTTGTCGGGGCAAGAGCCAGCTACCTCCCATGCCCCTCACTTCCGATGGCTTGTGGCTGACGTTGAATGGAATGAGGTGGCCCAACTACCCCAGTTCTGGTGGGGACTCAGTGTGGAGGTAAAAGATGAGCTAGCCCGCATTGAAAACCCCGCCTGCCTAGAGGCCTGGTGTCTCTAGGTCACTGGTTCCAATCAACCCCAAGTCAGTAAATATCCAGCCTTGTTCCCGTCCAATGGGCGTCTGGTGGTCCATGTGACCAGAGACGTGATGGGTCAGGGGTGTGTCAGAAAGCCCACCGTCCTGCTTGGCACTCGTGTAACCTCTGGGTGGGCTAGAGTTTGCTTCAGTGCCCTTCTCCAGGGCCTAAAAATCCCAACTCCCATGGAAAAGCACCTGGAGATCCAGAATTCAGTCACTAAGGATTGCACAGGGTTCACCTAACCACGTTCAAGTCCAAAAGAAATTAAATTCCTAAGTACCAACTTTCTAAAGTCTTATGACAAAGAAAGAAACAACAACAACTTAACTGCTACAGCATAACATGACGGCTGTGTAAGCCACACACATTATCTTCAGTTCTACATCAACAAAGAAAATTAAAATAAATTAAATCTAAACAGGTCGGTCCCCACAGAAACACAGGGAGAAGAAACTCAAGAGTTCCCAAAAGCTGAGCTTGAGTTCCCCTGAGTCTCAGTTAAGAGTCTTTGATCACCAAATTTATACAGGCTGCTGAGTCAAGAGCAACATCTTCCCTCCCCTTGCTTGTAGACATCTTCCGTTGGAATCCATGCAGACTCCTCCTCTGTTGTAACCACTCAGCGAGCTAGTCAGCTAATTAAGTAACCAATCACTCAGTTAAGTACATAGATTAAAAACAAAAACCCTGCTGCATAATGCTTCCGAGTTAGGAACACCAGCCGGCTTTCTGCATCTGCGTTCAGCTTCTCCCAACTCACACAGGGCACGTGGCCTTTTGCCAAGCAGCTGCGCTGACCACGCGCCCTCCTGGAGTCTGAGTCCAGCTACGGGGGACCTAGTGAGCAGACCCCAAACCACTGCACCCAATTCCAGAAACTTCTGAGTGTGGAGAGCTACTTGTGCATCTGCCCAGCCGCAAGGACCCAGACACTGCTCGTTCCTAGCCCCACCCCCCACCCCAGACCTCCGAAAGCGACATCTCCCTGTTAGATACGGGGGTTACACCAACATACCCTCCTGTTGGCTTACACAGCCCCCCCTGCTGATCTCTCCAGGGCAGGGAGCAGGTCCATGAGGCGAAGGACACCGTGTACCGTGGCTGCGAGTGCTGCGTCTGTTCGGTGGATTCAGGGCTCTCAGTCCAGCCTCTCTCGCCAGCCCTGGAGTGGCCAACTGTTAAGGAGGAAGGATGGCTCAGTGGTTAGAGCACAAGCCTGTGACTTCAGTGACCTGGTGCAATGCCCGGGGGTCAGGCAGGTCAAAGGGCAGCCAGCTCTGGACTCAGCGTTCACCCAAGAGGTCTGATAGCCAGGAGATCCAATCCAAGGGTCGGGCGAGGCAGGGTCCAGGTAGTGACTAGCAGGCAACAGCTTGTTGCTCAGACAAGGCCAGGTAGGAAGCAGGACGTTTATATATATATATATATATATATATATATATATATATATATATATATATATATATGGTCACCAGCCAATCAGGGTCAAGCCCATGTGGCCAATCAGGAAGCAGGTGGCAGAACCCTGGAAGCTGGCCCACCCAGGTCTGTGAATCCCCTGGTGATGGGATGAGTCAGTGTGGCACAATGGCCAAGGCTGCTTCCCAAGGACCCAGCGGCCCTGGGTATGAGACCATGGTCCTGACACCCGGCTTTATTGCTCTGCTCTGCCCCAGCCTTCCTGCGTGACCCGGGGCCCAGCGTAGGCTCCTAACTCCCATTGATTCCTGAGGATGTTAGGAGCCTAAATACCACTGAGGCTCTGTGTTTTACCCTCTCTGCCTCAGTTCCCCACCTGTACAATGGGCGCAACAGCCCAGCCCTGGCTCACAGGGGTGTCATGGGGGTAAATGCATTAATGATTGTGCTGTGCTCTGGTACTTCGGTGGCAGGAGCCAGAGAAGCAGGTCAGATCATTTGTTTAGAGCAACGCCCCGCCCCACTTTTAGATTTCTGTGCCAGGCCCTCTCCAGCAGTGTGTAGCTCAACCCTACTGTCCCATTGCCAGAGATGGGAGCTGGTACATTTATTTAGACGGGAGGAAGTTTTAATTGCAGGTTGCAGCAGTGTAAACACAAACAATAGGAGGCTTAGCGGGATCAAATAACCAGCTGCAGTCAATTGAAACTAAGCTGGCTGTGTAATTAGAGAGTCACTTGCGTAGTTATGCAAAAAGCAGCCATGGGGAGTGCTGCGTTCCAGTGCCCATGGCTGGAGTGGGAGCGGTCTCCTTGGAGAGCAGATGGGAGAGCTGCTGTTGGAATCACGGCATCTGGGGAAAATTAAGCCGAGCAGTGCCTGTCGGGGCTGGTCAGCTCCTCAGATCTCACCCCCCTGCAGGTATGGGCCTGATCACTACCTGGATGGGAGACACAGCCAGGGAAGCTGCAGGGAGTGATGCTGGAGCCACCCCCGTGCCAATGGCCTAGACTGGCACTCGAAGGCACAGCACATGACAATTCTACAAGCCTGGAGACAAATGATTGCACCTGTCCCAGGGACCAACCCCACCTAAAGGCTGTGCGGACGTCTGGGTGAAATGGGCGGCTGGGAAACCATCCATTTCCCAGAGACCTCACAAAATCCATCATTGCAAGTGGCTTTACCTGGTCCTTTTGTCATCGTCTCAGCAGAGATCGGGCCATGGAGAGTGAACTTGCCTGGACAGGCGGCTGGCCCCTCTAAGTCAGGAGTGGGCAACATGGCGGCAATGGGTGGGGGGAGCCACACATGCTGCGGGGCTAGATAGGGAATTCAGGGCCGTCAAGCCAGCAGCCTTGACAGCCCTGCATCCACTTTAAATGAAAATGAGGGAAGATATCCAAGAAACCCACCAAGGCAGCATGTAACTTCGAAACGGGGAACTACACAAAAATGAGGAGGTCAGTGAAATGGAAGGGGGAAAAAGGAGCCGTCACCAGAATGAAATGCCTGCAAACTGCATGGAAACTTTTTTTCAAACACCATGACAGAGGCTCGAACTAAATGTGTACCCCAAATAAAAACAGCAAGAGGACCAAAGAAATGTCCCCATGGCTAAACAGAGTAGAAGAGTCAAAGACAAAAAGACATCCTTTAAAAACTGGATGTTAAATCCTACTGAGGAAAATAGAAAGGACCCTAAACTTGTTTGGGGGGGTGGAGGGGGGAGGCTATCCCTAACCCTAGGGCTAGGCAAGCGGGTGAAGGCCTTTGTGTGCTATGTATCCGTGGATTTAGGGCCATGCTATGTGGCTATTAAAAGAGAGAAACCAAACCATCTCTGGGGAAACACAGCTGAGGTCCCAAGAAACAAATCAGAATGAGACTCATCGCCTCCCTCAGCCCATCTGAGCTCCTGACCCAACCACAGACCCACTGATTTCGGAGCCAACTGCCAGCAAACCCCCTTCAGCCTGAGAGGTCACAGGCGCTGCTGTACATTGTGCTACGCTGGGGTATGTGCGGGGTGGATGGGGAACGGTGCCCAGCACACTCTGTCCCAGCTGGGAGGTCACCCGAGGACTGAGAATAGATTGCGGCCTATTTAAATCCTGAGGCTACCAGAACAAGAAAAGGCCTCACCCTTCTCCGATGAGGCAAGTTATGGGGGACAACGGATGGAAAACAGGGAGGAGGGTGTACATCACCAGGTCCAAACAAGGGGTCGAGGGGGGACACTGACTAGAGAGCCCCAGACAACACCCACTGCTCCGCCAGGGAGTCGACGGAAGCAGCCCAGAGGAACTGACTCAATACATGCATGGCTGAGGGACCTGAAAGAGTGCCAGTCCCTGGAGGTCCTATCTCCCCAGTGTAGGGGTAGAGCCGGTGCAAGCTTCCCACGTACCAGCCCGCCTCACAGCCCATCGGAGCGCCTGAGCTTGGACGGGTGAGCTCAGTTTCCTTGGCCTCTCTCCACTGAGGCTGCGATCTAGAGCCATCTTGGTCAACAGCTGGGACTGAATTGGAGTCCTCCAGAGAACTCTGCCCAGCTCTCTACCGCTCAAGCCGAAGAGCCAGGCCCTCTAGCTGTACCAGGCCCCTCCCCTCAGTGGACCAGGAACAGAGAGGGACACGTAACACAGGCTGACTGGCGTGTGCCGTCCCACTGCCATCTGAACTGGGACCCACCTACTCAGGTCCCGTAAGCTCCTAAGATGCCTTCAGCTGGTGCTGTTCAGCTGTGGCAACGCTGCTCCTGAGCTGGGCTGGATTTGACCTGGTGGTTTAGAGGGGGAAGGCTCCCAGCTCTCAAGCCATGTGTTTTTACACAGATACCCACACCTGGATCCACCCAGCCTCACCCCGAATCCATGCTGCCTGGGGGTTGTACCCTCAATGGTACAAGGATGGGCATAATTACACAAGGGCTTGTCCAAGCCGTGAGAAGTGCTCAGAACATTCTTATTCACGTTCATCTCACCAGCACGGGGAGCTGGGGCTAAAACCCTGCACAGGATACTCATCCCAGACACCCGTCCCCTGTGGGGTCGTGGGTAGGACACGGGGCTGGGAAACTGGGGTTCTACTCCCAGCTCTACCCCGACCCGCTGTGTGAGTTTGGATGACTCACATCCCTGCTCTGTGCCTCAGTTTTCCTCCACTGTGAAACATGGCTGATGGGTCAATACAATTGAGGTAGATAAAGAATCCCCCTCTCCGGGAGATCAGGAGGGTTAATTCAATCCTCTGTCAAGTAGCTGTGAGATGCCAGGGTAGACAGTGCTCTCGAAATGCCCAACATTGACTTACTGATAAGAGCCAGTGGCTGGGCCCTTGCCCTGAGCCTCCGCCACAATGAACTAATTAAAGGGGAGTGATTAGCCCTCAGCACTGTCTCCATTCAGCGAATTAATAACCTCCTTCAGGGGACGGCTCTGAAGGCAATTGGGCCCGTACATTCGCTGAGCCGAACCCGTCAGCTGGCGCGGAGATAGTTAGCCAGGAAATGACAGATTCCTGCTTCGCTCAGGTGGGCACCCGGGGATTCCCCGCCGTAATGAGCGGCTTGGATTTATCGAAGGCAAATGCTACGTCTCATTCACCTCCGAGAGCGGCCGCAGAGCTAGGGTGACTGAGCCTGGAGAACCGAACACCCAGCCCGATGCTGAGAGCCCGCCGGGGAGAGGCAGAGAAAATGATGAGCGAAAACCCAGGCTCTGGTAATGCCCTACGGGTGGGGTGTGTGGGGAGCATGAGCGTGAGAGAGAAAGAAAATAAGATTTAGCCACGTTCCCATTTTATTAACTTTCTTCTCAGACATCTTGTTACTTTTCCACCGTTTTTCTCGGTGATTCCACCGTGTCCTTGCACCAGTTCATTGGCAAGGGCCGTCCTGTCCTTTTCTGGATGCAGAGATCTGACCTGCTTAGCAGAGGTCTTTGTCCTAATGGAAAGCCCTGCAGAAGCTGCTGGCCTTCCCGCCCCCAGACCCGGCTTTACATAAATCTTCCCCAAAATTTTGTTACCTTTTCTGTGGCAGCAGGCTGGCTCCACTTCAGAGCCCCTGAAATTTGCACTGACACTAGGGTCCACTTTTCCTGCCCAGGGGCTCCCCAGCAGCTCAGCTCTATCAGAACCAACGCTGGGTTTTGCACCATTAAACCCCAATCCACCCTGCTTTGCTAAAAGAGAGCCCACCACGCCGAAGCACGCAGGGATTGCCCATCCCTGGCTGATTGCAGAGGAAGGGAAGTCTCACTCCGTCAGCCTTAGGGAGGGCACCTTGCTCCCTGCCTCCCACTGAATTTGATCCTGGGGAAATCTGACTTTTCCCCTTGGCTTTGCAGGCGACGAATGTGTTTCCAGAGTGACAGGGCCGCTGATGAGCGGGCACTAGGATTTGCTCCATGGTGCTTGTGTCACTGCTTCTTTTGGACGCTGTTGGAAGCACCAGTTCCCTGGGACCGGATTTCCAGCTGCTGCAGAGGCTACTGAGCTGAACCAGGTCATCAAATTCAGCATCTCTCTTTGAGCCGGCGACTGAGGGGGCAGCCCAAGACATGGGTCTAGCTGCAGCCACCCTGCGGGGTTCCTAGTGCAGAAGGGAGCAGGCTCCCACCTGGACTGTGAGTCACCAGGCACAGGTCGGAGCAGCCCCTGAATTCCTGCCCCTACTACTCATTAGACCCAACAGCCCCTCGGAAAGGAGTCACCTTGGCTGGAGAACTAGCATCATCCTCCGAGCGTGGGGCCTGGTAGATCCAAAGATCTGGGCCTCTGTAGTTCCAGCCCTGGAGTTTTTACGGGGTGGCTATCAAGCATGAGAGCCTCATTTCTTGCACCTCCAAAACTCCCGTTGACTTATGTAGATTTTTGGGTGTGCAAAGCAATGCAGGATCGGACCAGAAATAAACGAATAACACCTGCTCCTCAACAAAGCCGCGGTCCGGTGACTACAGGGGCAAAGGTCTGGAAACTAAAAGGGGGGAAAGGTTTCTGCAAAGCTCACATGTCAATCGCACGTGCCCACCCCCACCCCATCGCAGTCCAGCCCTTTGGGAGCGTTCCCAGAGCTCAGACATCAGCGGGCAGGTGGAAGTCCATTGCGGACAATGACATGTGCAAATGAATGACGTGCAAATGAACGACGTCAAACAAGCCTTTCCACCTCTGCGATTGTCCCGGTAATTGCAAACCAGGCACTGTTAGCCCCGGAGAAGTGGGACGACAGCCCGGTACACGAGCACAAAAGGCAGGTTCTCTCGTATCAGGGCAGCGTGAGTAACGCCGTTGTTTGGCTGCACGGTGCAGGAGGAAGGGCCAGGCTCACGCCGTGTCATTTGTCCGCCTGCGTTCGCAAGGACGCCCGGGTGAGACGAGCGAGTAAACAGACCCCGCCTCCGCTTGGGGGAGAGGGATAGCTCAGTGGTTTGAGCATTGGCCTGCTAAACCCTGGGTTGTGAGTTCAATCCTTGAGGGGGCCATTGAGGGATCTGGGGCAAAAATTGGGGATTGGTCTTGCTTTGAGCAGGGGGTTGGACTAGATGACCTCCTGAGGTCCCTTCCAACCCTGGTATTCTATGATTCTATGACTCTCGGTTACCCCGAACCCCTGCTCCATGGCCGAGGTCTCTCCCAAGGTCGCTGCCTTGTCAGCGGGCCGCGCGCACCAGCAGAGCGGGACGGTGCAGGCGGCGTGGCTCTGTCTCGGCAGACAGCAGCGTCTCTCAGCTCCCCGAGGGGGGAAGCATCGCGAGACAGAGCCTCAGTTGGTATAAACGAGCCTACGTCCATGCACCAGCTGTCACTGACACCAGCTCCGGGCTTGGCCCCAAATCCACAAAGAGCCCATGGCATAGGCACCAATTCCAGGGGTCCTCAGCACCCACCAGCCACAGCTGTTTGGTGGTGGCCCCAATTAGCTGATTGGGCGGAGGGGGGAGAGGTTTTGGGGAGGGCAGAGAGCAACAAGCAGGTGGGGGCCTGGGGAGGGGGAGGGAACAGGCAGAGCGAGGGCAGGGCCTTGGGGGAGGAGAGCAGGGCCTTGGGGGAGGAGAGCCCTGCTGGATTCTCCATCGCTGACCATTTTTTTAATCAAGATGGGCTGTTTTTCTAAGAAATCTGCTCTCAGAATTGCTTTGGGACCCTTCTCTGGCCTGTGCCACACGAGATGATCACAATGGCCCCTTCTGGTCTTGGCTTCTACGACTCTAATTTTCCTTCCTGCTCCCCACCATCGTCCTCCAGCCAAGAGCAGACCCAGAGCAGCTTCCCCTCCTTCCGGCAACGCGAGCCAAGTACATTCATGCCTCCAAAACCAAACCGTGGGAATACTCAGCAAGCCCACGCACACGAGCCAGAATGCCCTGCACTCTGCCGGGTTTCCCAGGCCCCACATGGGCGTCTTTGTCAGCTGCTCCATGAAACAGCCCAGAGCAATGACGAGTCCGCCTGTCAGCACCGTACTCACAGCGCGGTCACCATCCTGGCCGAGCGTGGAGGTGTTTGCTCACTGCCGGCACTCCGGTGTGGCTGGGCGTAGCAGGCCTCCTCTCCTCTGCCCTCCCCTGCCGATGGCTGCTCCAGCCCTGCGGTGCTCTGGGTCTTCTCATGCCTCCAACCTCCCCACACCTCAGGGTTTGTCCCTGCCCCTTTTGGGAGGATACAGCCTCTTCAGACCTTTCCCTGAGCCTCTAGCCAGACTCTCTCCAGCTCCTTTCAGGGTTAGAACATCTTTAAAACCTTCAGTTGACTCCTTTCCCCCACAGGCCACCAGCCTGCCCTTCGGGGACCGGCACACACTGTTCCCAGCCAGTTTCCCTCCCTGACCCTTCTCTCGGGGCTCAACTCCCTTTTCAAAACCCTCGCCCGGTCCTGCCTGCTGCCCAGGGATGGTCTAGGTCCCTTCCCCTTCAGCTCAGCTTTCCTGACCTTTTTCCAGACCTTCCTCTCAGCAAACAATCCCTGGGCTGCTTCCTCCTCTTCTGCCTTGAAGCCCTACCCTTGGAGTAGCCACCTCGTCCTCGCCAGGTGGGTCTCATCACAAATTGGTCCTGACCCCTCATCCAGGTGCAATTAGGTGCACGTATTGGGCCCTCCAGCTCCTCTTAACCTCTTCAGTGCTAGCCTGGGGGTTTACCCCCCATCACACCAAGATTTTCAAAAGTGACTAGTGATTTTGGGTACCCAGTTTCAAAGGGACCTGGTTTTCAGCAGGTGGCTGCTCAGCACCTCCTGATGCTCAGAGCTCCTTTCCGGTGTCTCAGATTGGCTACCACAACAATCAAGGCACCTAAAATCCCTCGATGTTTTTGCAAATCTTTTTGCAGGGCTTTATGGCAACATACTGTACAGGGATTTCAGCATTATCTACTGCAACAAACCACAGCCCACTCCTACTGCCCAGCAAGTGAGTTGGACCTTTTCTTTCTGTGCAGTGGCCAGTTGATCCGGGCTTGTCAGCAATGGAACAAACAGCTGCCACCACCCCAAGCACTGTCCCCACAGCTGCCATTGGCCAGGAACCTGTGGACAGGGCAGTGCGCAGAGCCACCTGGCCGCGCCTCCTTGTAGGAGCACATGTGCAAAAGGTCCCAATAGAAATGCTCATTACTTTCAAGCTGCTGAGCCAATTTTCATCAACCATGGCTTATTTCTTTAGATCTCGGTGAGATTTACAAAGCAAACCAAGCACCGTTTCTGACGGCAAGAGTTTGGTTTGGGTTTTGTTTTACTGGAAAGTGTGAAGCTAACTTTCAAAATAACTGTCTCTTGGCTGAGAGCCAGCAGGGAAAATTTGAGTTCCAAAGGACTGTGTGTAGGAGAAAGTTATAACCAGCTGAAAAGGGGATGTCAATCAGAAGCTGGGTCTCAACCTTAAAGCACACCCTGTTTGTAGCTGCTGTGATGGACGTGGTTTTCATTTCCTCTTGCAAAGTGCTGAATTGCTAGCTCCTAACGCTCACTAACAGCAGTCATTACTTCCCCGAGTTACATAAAGCAGCAGTCCTTTCCCCCAGCTTCTTGATCACATGCTGTATTTCTCCACTGTCCCCATTTGGTGGGGAAAATTGGGATTTTCTGCCTAAGGCTGATCATTAGCACAGGCTCCTGCCGTGTGACTCTCAGCCGTGCAGTGTGATGCCAGGCCAGCCTGGAGTTTCTCAGGAGAAAGGAGGGTGAGTCATGGCAGTGTATGATTTGTTCCTATGTGTCAATTAAGCTCGGGGCGCATGGAGGACAAGAGTTTGGCTCGGGAACCTGGCTGGTTCGTTGGTTGGTTTGTAACCTTTTTCAGTACCTAGACTGCGTTACAATGTGACTAACTTCCCTTGTTCAGGATGTGTCATAGCGGCAGGAAATGGGAGTTGTGATTGCTTTGATAAACAGCTATACGGGGCTGGGTCCTCCCCTGCCCTTCTCCCGAGCAGCTGCACTGGGCTGGAGCTTTCTGCACAGCCATGTTGAAATCATAAGTGGCCCTAAAACTCTCTTCTCCCCTCTCCTTCAGATGCCCTGGGAGGAAAAGCAGCAATCTCTGCCACGTGATAGGCCGAGGACACCATCATTCACCGTGCAAAGAACACCTTATCACCCTTCAAGTCAGAGACTGCCCGTAGGCACGTCTGTCCAGCGCCTAGCGCAAGGGAGCCCGGGCCTGGCTGGCCTGTGGGTGATATTGCAATCACAAAGCTGTGGTAAACCAGGAAAGTAGCCTTTTCCCCCAGATTTTAAAATTGCCAGCTGGATGAGAAACAGCTTTGTGAGCAGTATCCAGGCTGCCGTTCCGTCACAAGTGGGGAGCAGGGGTTGTGGTGTGGCGGTCTAAACACAACACTGACATCTATTCCCAGCTTCGCCACGGATTTGCTGTGTGACCCTGAGCATGTCCTTAAACCTCTCTCCGTGGCCTTTGAAACAGGGATCGTGAGACTTATTTACTTCCCATGGGGATTAATGCTGCACGTACAAAGCGCCTTGAGAACCACAGGTGAAAGGGATTAGCAGATGTTAGGAACTGCTCAAGTTTACCTTCAGCCTTACTCAAGGAGGCAGTGGGTCTCTGTCAGGTGGCCAAAGCAGCAACCAAACTCTGGCACTGAATTGTCATAGGGGAAGCCCTCTGCATTCTCCAGTCCATAATCATTCCCCTTTCTTCCCTCATGCTGATTGCTCCAGGTGCAGCGAGGGAAATAATGGTTGGCTTCAAACTGGCCACGTCAGAGGGACAGAAATCGTTTTTAAAAGCAGCGGAATTTCTCTTCTCGCTTTCTACCTGTATTACTTCTATGGGCCGCGTGAGCATCATGTCTGAGCACCTCCCACTCTCTGATGTGTTCCTCTTCACAACACAGGGCAGTGCTTTTATCCCCGTTTTCCAGGCAGGGAGCTGAGGCACGGAGAGACTAAGTGATCTGCTCAAGGTCACACAGGCCATCTGTGGCGGAGCAGGAAACTGACCTCAGATTTCCCAGGACCAAGCTAGTGTCTTCATCACTGAACCGTCTGTCCTCTGCTTTAGATTCCCACCCCCTTCCCCAGCAAAACTTTACATACAAGCATAAGAATGGGCACACTGGGTCAGAGCAATGGTCCAGCTAGCCCAGTGTCCTGTGTCTGACAGTGGCCAGTGCCAGGTGCCCCAGAGGGAATGAACAGAACAGGGCAATTCCAAGTGATCCATCCCCTGTTGTCCAGTCCCAGCTTCTGACACTCAGAGATTTAGGGACACCCAGAGTATGGGGCTGCATCCCTGACCATCTTAGCCAATAGCTATTGATGGACCTATCCCCCAGGAACTTAGCTAATTCTTTTCTGAACTCTGTTATACTTTCAGCCTTCATGGCAAGGAGTGCCAAAAGTTGACTGTGTGTTGTGTGAAGAAATACTTCCTTTTGTTTTAAACCTGCTGCTTATCAATTTCATTGGGTGACTCCTCGTTCTTGTGTTATGTGGTGGGGTAAATAACACTTCCTTATTTACTTTCTCCACACCCAGATAGCAAGCGTAAAAAATTGGGACAGGGGGTGGGCGGGTAATAGGAGCCTATATAAGAAAAAGCCCCCAAAATCAGGACTGTCCCTATAAAATCGGGACATCTGGTCACCCTACCTCCTATGGAAGCTGTTCCATGTCCCAATCGGTTTTGTTGCCCTTCTCTGTATTTTTTCCAATTCTCATATGTCTTTCTGAGATGGAGTGATCAGAACTGCGGGCATATTCAAGGCGTGGGTGCACCATGGATTTATACAGTGACAATATAATATTTACTGTCTTACTATCTATTCCTTTCCTGATGGGTCACACACACACAGAACCATCGGGTTAGAAGGGACCGCAAGGGTCATCTAGCAGAAGTGCCGACTTTCTAATGTGCCCGGGGGTGCTCCCTCCGAGCTCCGCCCCAGGCCCTGCCCCCACTCCACTCCACCCCTTCCCCCAAGGCCCCACCCCTGCCCTGCTCCGCCCCACCTCTTCCCACCCCATTCTGCCCCCTCCCATGAGCACACCCTGCCCTCACTCCTCCCTCCCCCCACCCCGTGCCTCCTGCATGAGGCAGAACAGCTGATCCACGGGAAGGTGCTGAATGGGGAGGGGTGGTCAGCGCCTAGGTCATCTAGTCTAACCACCTGCCAAGATGCAGGATTTGGTGTGTCTAAACCCAGGGCCGTCCTTAGGCATACACAGCATATGCGGCTGTGAAGGGCACCCGGAAATTTGGGGTACCAGCCTCGCTGGCTGCAGCATGGACTCCTCTCCGGCCCCTCCCCTGCACTGGGCTGGCAGGCTTCTCCCCGACCCCCGGCCCCTCAGCTGGCCAGCTGAGGGCTCCAGCTCAGGCCGGGCCTCACAGGGCCAGGAGCAAAAGTTTGCATCAGAATGAGCAGGGGGAGCTGGGCCAGGTGTGTGGGGGCGGGGGGCAAGGCTGCCAACAGAGTGGGGGGGATACCTGGAGTCTGGGAAGAGAGTGGGGGAGCCAAGCTCGGGGGGTAGAGCTGGGCACAGGATTTCAGGGAGCAGGGGGCAGAGAAGGAATCAGGCTGGGGATGACTGGGGGGAGTCGGGCTGGGAAGGGAAAAGAGCCGGGGGGGGGGGGTCTTTGTTTGGCTCAGTGAGCAAGCAGCAAACACGCTAGGGCCTCCGGGGGAGCAGGCTAGTGACCCCAGGGGAGAGCAGCTGTTTCAAGCAGCTGCCCACTCTGCCTGCCCCTCTCCCCTTTTCTGCCCACGTGCCCTGCACCAGCAACTCCCTGCAATCTCTCTCCTCGGTTCCTTTTCACTCTGCCTCCCGCTTCTCTGAAGTTTAATCCCAGATGGGGAGGATCCCCTCTGGACCGTCACCTTTCCTCTCCTCCCTTCCCCAGCGGGGATCAGCATCCGTGGGCTGGGAGGAGGGAGAGGCGCACACAGCCAGGCTGGGGAGGAGGGAAAGTTAAAGGGAAATAAAAGATGGCATTTGCTTTTCCTGCCCATTCACAATAGTCCGGTGAAGACAGGAGGAAACGGACCCTAACACAAAACGAGGAGGGGGATGTACCTGGAGCAGAAAAGCCGCAATCAGGGCTGCAGAATGCGAGGGAGGGAGCAACCGCTTAGCTGGGGAGGGAGATGGACTCGCGCTTGACAAGGCTGGAGTAGCTGAAAACTTTTACTTAGGCAAAAGGGACGTGACTTTTTTTCTTGTGGACCCAAGTATCT
Organism: Chelonia mydas; assembly: GCF_015237465.2. Lineage (NCBI taxonomy): Eukaryota > Metazoa > Chordata > Testudines > Cheloniidae > Chelonia > Chelonia mydas. Next base: position 119,951,462 of record NC_057853.1, on the reverse strand, counting down.
CCAGGGCTGTCTGTCAAGCTGGCAGCATTGTGACCGAGGGGGAGAGCCAAACAGTGCAGCGTTGAGTGGGATTTGAAAGGTCCCTTCTTCCTCGCCCGTGGGAAAGACCTTGAAAAACAGCCTGAAATAATCCAAAACAAGAGCCACTGTTCAAATGAGCCCTGGCTGGTTATGGCTCCAGCCCCACTGTTGAAGCATGGTTGAAACTGCGAGCAGAGTTATACCCAGTGCAATCCCACTGAGCCGTGTGTGGCAACCAGGGGTGTAAATCAGGGCAGAAGAAAGGCCTGCTGCCTGAATACAATTCCTTTTCTTATTAAACTGCACCTCCCAAGCACCTCTTCACTAGTCAGGACTAGAGGGAAATGCTCTAGTTTAGGGAGAACGAAAGGCCATTTGGGAGTTGATGGCCCAGAGCCGTGGCAGGCAAGAGCCCAGAAGAGGGCTGGACTCAGCCATTGGTATCAGCTATTTCTTTTTTGTCATTCAAATGGATTTTGGGCCACGGCTGACATCCCAGCCATCATGTAAAACGCTTCCCTGTGGCCTTTTGACATGCACACCGAGGTATCTCACTGCCAAGTCCCCGTCCTAGCAGGGGAGAGGAGAGGAGGGGGAAGGCTGCAGGGTAATCTCCCATCTCCATGCAGCCAGTGGCCTATGCTTGCCCCTGCCATGCTGGAGCCTCCACATTTATTTACTGACAAAATTTGCAGAATTTTAAAATATTGTGCACAGAATTTAATTTTTTGGTGCTGAATTCCCTCAGGAATATGGGGTGCTGGGTAGTTGCGGGAGGCTGTGGGGGGGAGATCGCTGGGCATAGGGATCTGTGGTGGAGAACTCTGGGTGAGGGGCCACTGGGCATGAGGGTTGCAGGCATAAGGGGGTGGGGGGTACTGGGCAGGGGAGCAGTGTGGCGGGGCACACTGGCAGCGCAGGGCTGGGGTTAGGGGCGCAGGTGGGAGGGAAGTAGAGAGGTTAGGGGTGAAGGCGGCACAATTAAACTGTTTCTAATAAAGTGCTTGTGGCAAGTTTTCCAATACTGTAAGCTTATGTTTGTGTTGCTAAGAGAAATTTAGATATAGGGCCACCAGTTTAATAATACTCCATAGGACCCCATAAACCCTAAGGACGGCCCTGTCTAAATCATCCATGACAGACGGCTCCAGCCTCCTTTTGTAGACCTCCAGTGAAGGAGCTTCCACAACCTCCTGAGGTGTCTGTTCTATTGTCCTACTGTTCTTACAGTTGGAAAGTTTTTCCTCAGATTTAATCTAAATCTGCTCCGCTGTAGTTTGAACCCATGGCCTCTTGTCCTGATCTCTGTAACAAAAGAGAACAACTTTTCTCCATCTTTTTAATGGCAGCCTTTGAAGTATTTGAAGACTGCTCTCATATGCCCCCTTAATCTCCTCTTTTCCAAACTAAACATACCCAGTTCCTTCAGCCTTTGCTCACATGGTTTGCATTCCATCCCTCTGATCATTTTTGTCACTCGCCTCTGGATCCTTTCCAGTTTCTCTACATCCTTTCTAGACATTGGTGACCAAAACTGGACACAGTTCTCCAGCTGAGGCCTAACCAATACAGAGTAGAGTGGTACTATCACCTCCCGTGACTTGCATGCTATGCCTCTGTTAATGCAACCTAAAATTGCATTTGCGTTTTTTGCAACAGCATCGCATTACTGACTCAAGTCGAGGTTGTGACCCACCACAACGCCCAGATCCCGCTCAGCAGTGCTGCTGCTATGCCAGTTCTCCCCCCACTCTGTGTTTCTTCCCTAAGTGGAGGTCCTGACATTGGTCTTTGTTGAATGTCATTTTGTCACGTATACCCCAGTTCTCCATGTCAAGATCCCGCTGAATGTTAGCTCTGTCCTCCAAAGTGTTGGCAATCCCTCCTAGCTTTGTGCCACCTGCACACTTGATCAGTGTGCTGTCGACCTCCATCCCGGTCATCAATAGAGCTGTTAAACAACACTGGACCCAGAAGAGATCCCTGTGGAATCCCGCTTGAGACCTCCCCCAAATCTGACATCATTCCATTCATAGTTACTCTTGGTTTGCAGTTGTCCAACCCATGATGTGTCCACTTAATGGTCGTTCTGCCAAGACCACATTTCTCCAGCTTATTTATCAGAATGTCATGTGGGACTGTGCCAAAAGCCTTCCTGAAGTCCAGGTATATTACGTCCACCGCATGCCCCCATCCACCAAGCCAGTTAGCCTGTCAAAGAAGGAAATCAAGCTGGTTTGGCATGATTTGTTCTTGGTAACTCTACGCTGGCTGCTAGTGATCACCCCTCCATCCTGCAGGTATTGCAAATAGAATGTTTTATGCATTGCTCTAGTAGCTTTCCAGGTACCGAAGTCAGGCTGACTGGTCTTAGGTCCCCAGCTCCTCCTTTCCCCCCTTTTCAAAGACAGGCACTATGTTAGCCCTTCTCCAGTCTTCCAGGACCTCTCCTGTGATCCATGAGTTTGTAAATATTATCGCCAGCGGCTCTGAGATTTCTTCAGCACCTCAGGTGAATAGCATGGGGCCCTGCTGATTTGAATTCATTCAAATTGGCCCGAAGATCTTGGCTGTGCGTATAGATTATTTTACCTACCACCAGTGCAGCTACCTCTAGGGAGGAAAAAAATTAGGTCAGTAGGGTGTGAATAAACCAAAGTGCAGTCTTTCTCCACTAGCCAAAAGCTCAATTTTTACATCTGATCCAAAAGAGCCTCATCTCGTTGTTCTCTCACTGGCCCTTTGGTCACTCGTGACTTGGAGGGATACCTACATCAGTGGTTTTCAACCTTTTTTTATTTGTGGACCTCTAAAAAATTATGAATGGAGGCATGGACCCCTCAGGGGTCTGTGGACTACAAGTTGAAAACCACTGTTTTATGGTAACAACCACCTTTCATGGACCCCTTAGACATGGTCTGCGGACCTCTAGGGGTCTGCGGACCACAGATTGGAAACCACTGACCTAGTGCATTTCCAATGTCTCTTTCTGAAGCATGGGGTTGTTTCAGAAAGACTTTTCATGCAAGTCCTTGCCCAGCTAGCTGGTGCCTTCTTAGGATGAACTGCCATGGGATCAAATGAGTCAGCAGAACCAAGGAAGATTTGAGGGCATTCTTGTTATCTCTAGTTCTATTCTAAAGTTGCTGTTGAGGGCAACCTTCTCCAGATGCAGCTGAGAGTATAGCTTTTGTCATTGCAAAAGACAAGGGAGTTAAATATGTACTTACCCAATGAGTCATCTGATAATGGAACAAAATGGACAATACATGTGATTTGCCGAAAGGCTTAAAAGGGGACATGGCCAAGGTTGACTGGGCTGAAATGCTACCTACCTTTTAAAAACTACAAGACAGGGTCTCAGAAAGTCTCCTCCCAGTTCCTACATCCTTACCCCATTGTGCCTACTGCCCGTCTCCCCCTCCGAAAAGAGCCAGGTACTGCAAAAAGGCTGTTACAGCTGAGGCCTAATAGATTGTGCACAGGTCAGAGAGAGATGTAGGATTATTTCCTGCTCCACTTCGCCTCACTGCCTTGTTGAGTCACTCCACTTATCTGTTCTTCAGCTTCCCTCCCTGTAAAGGGGACAGTGCCCACCTTTTTAAAGTGCATTGTAATCTATGGATGGCTAAAGCCCTGAATTAATGCTGTGTGGGGTTATTAACAGAACTTTCCTCTCTAGGTAACCCCACATTGATCATTGGTCTTCCAGGTCTATGGGGTGCTAGGATATGTTTGCTTTTGGGGGGCAGAAAAGACACTTCGAGGTACACATACAGTGTCGTGACCAACGTAATTCTTTCCCTCACCTTGCACGTGTCCTTATGAACCAGCAGTTTAATGTTACCAGAGTCATACAAAAGAGAGAAACTCTTCCGGTTGCAAGACAGGAGAAGAGGATGACTGTGGAAAGAGCCACACATAAGCTCTGGCAGGCAGGTCCGTTTATCAGTATTAACATTTCACACTTCACCCTGAAGCATCTCCATGTGTTTTAACCATGCAGCCCCCCTGAAAGGCAGCTGCCTGTTTGCACTGAGGGCTGGGCAGCAAGCAACGAGCACAGACTGGGCTGCACACCCGTAAGGGCAGGGTAAATCCTGGTACACTGGAACAATTCTTTTATGGAAAGTGCCACAACAGAGCAGAGAAGACCTTGAATTTTAGGTCCCATCCAAAAGCGAGAGCCAGGAATCTGCAGGGAGCTCCATTTTTTCTGACCCAGAGTCAGCCGTCCTGGGAACAGAACCTTTGGCTCTATCCAGCCTACGTGTTTTCACTATTAACCCATCCCCTCTGGCAGTTGGTGTGCTGGCTTGGACCCTGTCCTTTTTTAAATGGTGTTTTTAATTAGCTGCATGGGTGTGTGAGAACATGACGTCTGAGAAATTCTGCTGGCTCTTTGTAAATCTGCATGTACAAACTCCATTGATAGCAGAAGTGCTATAACACCAGGATCCAAGTGCAGTCCAGTATGGAAATCTTTCAAAAATCTGATTCATTTTTAAAGTACATTGCTGTATACATTAACTAATTTAGAATCTGACTAGGCGAACAGTTAGTAGTGTGATGTGATACGTTTGCTAAAACCACCAGAGAAACTTCACTGGCTACAATATCTATTTGCATAGAAGAGCACGTAAGGTAGCATTTATGCCCAAAAATATTTTATGTTGGGTACCTGAAGCCTCTGTATGTAACCTGGGGAAAAAAAAAAACCCAAAATAGCAACATCAGGACACACAATAATGCCAACGAGTTAACTGAGAAAGATAAACAAAGCTCATGTCAGTGGAGCGCAAGTTACCAGCGACTGGGTGGTTGCGGTACAAGTCGATATATTTCAGTCCAGTTCCTAGTGGTCAGGTGTTTACCTCACAAAAACCAACAACCTAAATGGCACCGTGACTCAGAAGGGAGGTCCAAGACCCAATGGGGCCACGGCTGCTAGACGGCAATGATAGTCAGACTGAGGTTCCTTCCTGTGCCTCCTGGGGCTCTTTGCAGCACGTGATATTAACACACAGTGTGATTTAATTAATAACCACTCTCAGTTATGAACGAATCAGGAGGCTTTTACCATGTTATTAACCAACCGTAGTTGATAAAATACTACTACTTGGTCAGTCATTTTGCTGTGAGAATCATAGATCTAGTAAATGAATCCATGAATTCACACTACGGTCGCTCTCTTGGGTAATAGCTCCTGACCCACTGAGGTCCAGGTATCATGGAGTATCTTTGCTATCCAGGCAATAGGTGGAATCTTGTACATGTTATTCATGCCGTACCACTGCTGTAGAGAGCGCACTTCCATTTCTAGGGCTACCAATTTAGCATCCTTCATCAGCAAGACATTGGCCCACACACCTCCAAAAGAAAATTTTTTTAAGCCTGAGATTAAAATTGCTCACTAATTTCTTCTGTTCAGATAAATACTTGCTTTGAGATTATTGGTAGTAAAACTCAATCTATTTAATATTAACGGGTGGAACAGTTTTCAGCTATTTACTCCCAAGGTTCCCCTATAGTGAGACGACATCTGTAAAGATCCAGGTGTGTAATATTGCACTGGGTCTCCCCGACCTTCATGTGGCTTTAGGTGTAGTCCGATTTTTACAAGGGAGCTTCTGTTCCTATATGTGACTACGAAAATCTTAACATGCATGGATTGCTAGGAGATTAAGGGAATATAAGCAAATGAATACAATAAGATTAAAGATTACAGGACAAATTCTGCCTGCAATAAGGGTTATGTTATCTCAGGACTGGAGGGATTAAACCATAGTTAATTCTATTACCAAACAATAAAGGAAACTTGTAATGTACAGCCTTAGTGGTTTGCAAATGATCAATAAAAAAAAGGCAGATTCCCTCCAAATAAATGAGATTTGGACAGAGATCACTTTTAAAATCTCTTCTTTTGCAAGTTTCCGCCAATCAAATTGTTGCAGCTTGGCAGTATACTAGGAAAGGCTGAAGAAAGATGGCTTAAAATATATATGCCTGGCTACAGAAGATGGGCCAGACTAGAGGAAGGAGAGCAGTGTTTAGGACATCAGGAAGTCCAGCATCGTACGCTCTGCCATTGTGGTGCTGTGTGACTCTGGGCAAAGCCCTTCACCATCAGTCACGGTGGGCAGGTGCATCAGAGAGAGAGAACCTCCCACAAGCCTGTCTCAGCAGAAAAGGCCTACTGGCTGTTTGGTGATGGGATGAACAGCCTTCCCCTTCTCTGTTCCTAGTGGGTGCCCACCCCCCCACTGACGACTCCGGTCAGGCCCCGCCCTGGCACTTTCAGCAAAGAGGCCAAGGACTGAATGAAGCACAGAGACTTAGGTCTGGTCTACGCTACAGAGCTACATCAGAACAACTACATTGCTCGGGGGTGTGAAGAATCCACACACCCCTGAATGACGGCATTATACTGACCTAGCCCCCAGTGTAGACAGTGCTCTGTTGGTGGGGGAGCTTCTCCCATCAACATAGCTACTGCCTCAGGGGGAGGTGGATTAACTATGCCGGCAGGAGTAGCTCTCCCATTGGCTTAGAGCATCTTCATTAAAACGCTACAGCTGCACTGGTGCAGCGTTTTAAGTGTAGCCCCAGCTCTACAGTTGCCTTAGGAGGCCTGTGTGGGAAGTTTGCCCCATAACCATCCATGCACCATAGGCCTGATCTGGCAATAGACAGACTTCAGACTTGCTATAAATCCAACATCCCTCCATGTGTTATATTTATGAACGGGGCGGGGCGGGGGGGGGGGGCAGAATTCACTTTGAAATTCCATTGCAGATTGTTGTTTTTATATCTCCAAATTAAGCAGGCAGTTAGTCACTGCAGTTCTGAGAGAACAACCAGCAATCTGCTGGTGGTTAAATACTCTCTGTGCTGCCTTTTTTTTTTTTAAAACATGACAATTGATGGCAGCATAGTGGATTGGTCTCATTGAATTACAGAGCCAATTTGGAAACAGGTGCCCATGCAGTTCTCAAAGGGGGAAAAAAAGTTAAACACATCAGAAGTCAGAAACCTGCCCAATAATCAGCTGGATGATTGATGGGCTAAAGGAGCGTTCAAGAAAGACAAGGCTGTTGCAGAGAAGCTAAATTAATTTTTTTGCATCAGTCTTCAATGAAGAGGACATAAGGGAAGATGGTTTAGGTGACAAATCTGAAGAACGGTCCCAAATTGAGGTGGTTTTGGGAGAAATTGATAAACTAAATGGTAATAAGTCACCAGGACCAGATGATATTCACCCAAGAGTTCTGAAGGAACTCAGATGTAAAATTGTAGCTACTAACGGGGGTGTTCAACCTATTCCTTAAATCAGCCTCTGTACCAGGTGACTGGAGTGTAGCTAATATAATGTTGATTTTTAAAATAGGCTCCAAAGGTGATCCTGGCAACTACAGGTTGGTAAGTAACTTCAGTACAAGGCAAACTGGTTAAAACTATAACAAAGAACAGCATTATCAGACAGACAAATGAATAGGATAGGTTGGGGAGGAGCTAACACAGCTTTTGTAAAGGGAAATCATGCCTCGCCAGTCTATTAGAATTCTTTGAGGGTGTCAACAAGCATGTGGACAAGGGTGATCCCATGGATATAGTACTTGGACTTTCAGAAAGCCTTTGACAAGATCCCTCACCAAAGGCTCCTAAGCAGTCATAGGATAAGAGGGAAGGTCCTCTCATGGATCAGCAACTGGTTGAAAGACAGGAAACAAAGGGTAGGAATAAATATGTCAGTTTGCAGAATGGAGAGAGGTAAATATCAGTGTCCCCCAAGGACCTGTATTGGGATCAGTGGTGTTCAACATATTGTGACAAAATTCCTCCTCTACCTTGGTGGATTTGCTCGCCTTGGAGCGTCACAGCAGCCCTCAGTTTGGCCGTTTTCATAAACCCACAGTCCAGGTCAACTCCTCCTGTGTCTGACCAGGAATTGGGAGGTTTGGAGGGAACCCGGGACCGCCCTCTACTCCGGGTTCCAGCCCAGGGCCCTGTGGAATGCAGCTGTCTAGAGTGCCTCCTGGAACAGCTGTGCGACAGCTACAACTCCCTGGGCTACTTCCCCATGGCCTCCTCCAAACACCTTCTTTATCCTCACCATAGGACCTTCCTTCTGGTGTCTGATAATGCTTGTACACCTCAGTCCTCCAACCGTCCGCGTTCTCACTCTCGGCTCCTAGCGCCTCTTGCTCCCAGCTCCTCACACGCACACCACAAACTGAAGTGAGCTCCTTTTTAAATCCAGTGCCCTGATTAGCCTGCCTTAATTGATTCTAGCAGCCTCTTGATTGGCTGCAGATGTTCTAATCAGCCTGTCTGTCTTAATTGTCTCCAGAAGGTTCCTGATTGTTCTGGAACCTTCTCTTGTTACCATACCCAGGGGAAAGGGACCTACTTAACCTGGGGCTAATATATCTACCTTCTATTACTCTCCTGTAGCCATCTGGCCGGACCCTGTCACAATATTCATATATGATTTGGAAAAGGGGGTAAAAGTTGAGGTGGCAAAATTTGAAAACAACTATCTTGAGTAATTTTGTATTAAGTCCAAAGATGACTGCAAAGAGTTACAAACGGATCTCACTAAACTGGGTGACTGGGCAAGAAAATAGCAAATGAAATCCAATATCAGTAAAGTATCCAAAAATCCAAAATGTAATGAAATCCAAAATGTAAAGTAATGCAGAGAGGAAAAAATAAACTATACACACAACATGATGGATTCTAAATTGGCTGTTACCACTCAAGAAAGATCTTGGAATCATTGTGAATAGTTCTCTGAAAACATCTGTTCAGGGTTCATCTGTTCAAAGAATGAGTTACAGCTGGCAAGAAACGTTACAGACAACAGGAAGGGGGGTCTTCAAATGTGTCAGACAAAAAAAAGGAAAGATCAAGGACAGTGTGGGTCCACTGCTCAATGAAGGCGGCAAGCTGGTAATGGAAGATGATAGGAAGACAGAGCTGCTCAGTGCCTACTTTGCTTCAGTAGTCTCACAAAAATATAATGTGACCGGACAACTAGCGAAGTTATCAGACAATAAAGGGGATGGGATGCAGATAAGAATAAGTATGCCCACCCCTTTTGAAAGTAAAGCAGCAAATATCGCCAACGGCCAGTGATGGGACACTAGATGGGGAGGGCTCTGATTTACAATAGAGAATTCTTGCCCAGGTGGCTGAGAAAGTCCCACCGGCTACATGCTCAGGGTCTAACTAATCACCATATTTGGGGTCAGGAAGGAATTTCCCCCTGGGTCAGATGGGCAGAGATCCTGGATTTTTTTTTTTTTTTTGCCTCTCTGCAGCATGGGTCATTTGCAAGTTTAAACTAGTGTAAATGGTGGATTCTCTGTAACTTGAAGTCTTTACATAATTGTAGGACTCCACGAACTCAACCAGAGGTTAGGGGTCTATGACAGGAGTGGGTGGGTGAGGTTCTGTGGCCTGCGATGTGCAAGTCAGACTAGATGATCATGATGGTCCCTTCTAACCTTAGTCTATGTGGACTGCTTTTTTCCGTGTCTGTACAACGCCTAGAACAATGGGGTCTGGTCCGTGACTGGTGCTCCTAGGCACTACAGTACAAATTAATAACTATCCAAACTGGAATTTAGGCATGACACCAGGGTTAACATCCACCTCTACTTTTTGCCGAGTGCCATGGGCTCTTTAATGAGCCATCTGTTTTATGTCTCATTCATAACACAGCCCCTTCAGGAGCACAACAGCACCATAGCACTGTGCTGATTCAAAAGAAAACTACCACCTATTGACCCACCAATGCCAATCTACGCTGCAACAAACTACGTTTTAATGAGTCTTTGTAGTTTTGACTTAACAAATGAAGACTCTAGAGAGTACCTGCCTTCACTGAGTTATGACAGGAAGTAGATTCAAGCAGTTCTCAGCAAGCAGGGGAGGCTAACGTACTGTAGGGAAAACCAGAGCCAAAGAGAGTGTGAGGTATAGAAGTCAATTGGAATAAAACCCACATCATACTAAGTAAAGTTTATAAAAAACGTTAACACCGAAGCCCAAAATACCAAAACAAGTTTAATATACAGAACTAGACATTCAAACAAAAGGTACAAAGCAACAAAATGCTGTATAAAGTCACAAAATAAATCCTTGACATTTTCTTCCCCACAGCTTGCATAAGACAAAGCATATGAATGACACTGTTCTTTCAGTGCACAGACCAGAACAGCGGCAGAAACACCATTGTGAACAGTGACCTCTGGGAAAAGCTCACAGCTGTAACACAAATGACACTGCTTTTACAAAAGTCTGCAGTTTGAACAACACAGGAAAAATCAATGCGTGTTGACTTTCCCTCTGCCTGCCCTGAAAAGCCTGACTACTCAAACGCCTGCTACCGAGTTCTTTTTTTGCCATCCTAAACATGGTGTTTATATATTGAGGTGAGTAGCTGGAACACCTGCCATCAATCCAAGAGCGCAAAAGTCAGTCTTTCATTTTTAAGCAAGCTAAATAGAGAAACTAGTAAACAAAAAAAAACCCTCCCCTGGGATCCCTCAGTGAAGCTTCAGACCAGGACCTGAGATGAAACACTTGTAGCTCTGGTGATTGACCTCCTCCCATTCATAGAGAAAGAAAGTACAGCCATAATCATCCTGCTGGATCTCTCTGCAGCATGGATATGCAATTAGGTTACCCACCTCTTAGACATGACTGGGGTGAATGTAACCACCTTGAAACACCTCAATTGTATTCTCCCACACTGAACCCAGGAGTTTTTATGGGCAATTTTCATCCCCAGAGCGGTCACCTGCAGAGTCCCCAAGACTCCATTGCTCCCTATTATTCAACACCTGTCATGAAAGAATCGGTGAGACAAATGGGGATGAAGTGCCAAGCAACTCACAGACACCCAGCTCTACATCGCCTCTCAACTTTCTCACCATGAGGATGAAGAGGAGGTGCCCAAAGCTGAACCCAGGCAAGACTAAAGCGATGCTGGTAGGAAGAGGGAAGCACTTTGAAGAACTTTAACAGCCCCCATTTTCAAGGGCACCTGCCTTCAAATTATTTCACCGCCTCAGAGCTCCTGGGATGCTACTGGGTGCTCCAACAGTCATGGGGGCAGAACATGCCTACTTCCATGTGTGACCAACCAAAAGATTTATATCCCATTACGTCGGGCACACATCTGGCCGCAATAACCTCCAGGCTTGATTGAAAAACTTTTGGCTAGGCATGGAGCCACAGAGCCTAAAAAAGCTCCCAATGACACAAAACACAGGAACCCATCTGTTCAGCAACACACGTCACTGAACAGATCACCCCTATGCTCTGCTCTCTGCACTCCTTCGCCATAGAAAGGCATTTCAGTTCAAGCAGTACTTGAAATCCTCCATGGGATCGGCCTTGGCTTCCTGAGAGGTCACTACTCCCTCTGCAACCAGAATCCCCCACAATTACTACATTTCACTGAAAAATAAAGGGGTAAACAACAGGCTCATGAGTGCTGGAGGCAGAAGATTCTCAGGAGCTAGGCCTAGACCGTGGAAGCACAACAGAAATCCGCTATGTTAAGTCAGAGGAAGATTTTGCATTTAGATGCTGCAAACCCTACTCCCCACTCAAATTCTTCTCACAATAAGAAAATCACCAATTTATAAACTAACCAAACTCTCTTACAGGCTGGGAAAAATGGAAGACTTATTTTTATTTCTATTTTTAAATAGTTGGCAGATGGGAGGAACCATATAAATTGTCTAGGAGACGCTCTCATCCCACCTGACAGTGGCAGGGCCCTTGGTTAGACACTATTTTCACCGCCTATCCACACCTCAGCAATGCAATACACCAGAGCACGAAACCCTCAGCTCTTAGGAAACTCCAGCTCATACAGAGCTCTGCAGCAGGTCACCTTGGCATCATGGGCTACTGCCATCACATCAAACTTAATCTCCATCCTCTACACTGACTTCCCATAGAATACTAAGTCAAGTTCAAGGTCTCAGTCCTTCTCTTCAAGGTGCTCAGTGGGCTGGGCCCAGCGCTCCTAGAAGATTGTTAACGTTCTTCAATAAAGACAGTGGTAAAGAGCTCTATTCCTCTGGTACAACAAAATTTTCTACCAGAAGGGTAAAGCTCATCTGTGCAGTAGAGCTGGTCTAAGACTGTGGAATAAACTCCCACAGAACTAAGGATCATCAAGAACCTCAGCACCTTCTGACTTACAATGCAAGACAACTTAGAGCTGCCTTCTGACAGAGCAGTATGTACATTTAAAAAAAAAACACTAACGCGAGCACTATACTGCATACATATTTCTCTCCTTGGAAGGAGAAAACAAATCACATGTTGCAGATTTGTGGTCACATTGCTTAATGCAGTAATGAAAGCGTTCAGATACTACAGTAATAGGCATGGTATAAGAACCTATACAGATCATAATATCTAGATACATTAGTTCCATACTCCAAGTGTATAGAGCTTGAATAGCTAAAATTGCACAACCCATTAATAATTTTATCAAAAAGCATTTTCTGTTAAAAACGTGTTTACTTCCATGATCCACCTATTGTACTGATCTTGATATGCACCCAACAAGTTATACATATGCCATATGTCCCTGATGTTCTATTCACCTGAGATCCACTAAGCTCAACAGCTGAATTCCCTTCATAGGCTTCAAAAAGTTCTCACAACTGTCACCTTGAATGAAGTTTTTCAAACGCACCTGTGAAGTGTAAGTCCCAACTGACTTTTCAATGGGACTTGAACTCAAATCATTTAGGCACTGTAGAAAAGCCCAACTCATATACTTAAGACCAAAGCACAGTAATAGGGACAAGACGGTAGAGTACAAATGTTTGTTACCACTGTGCTACCAGATTTTCTTAATTTAAAAACATTTTATTGATCTAGTTTTGTAAACCAAACAATGCTTGTCAGTAAAATAAATGTGTTGCGTAGAAGCATGAATGTACACTGCGTAGCCATCCTTTCATTTCCTGTCTGTGACAGCGTAGCAACGTGTACCTAATTACCCATGGAATGAGATAAAGTGGCTCTCGGTGCAGCTAGCATCATTTTGAAAGATAAACCTCAGTGCAAAGTGCTTATTTGAAGACAGCAGAAGTGGTGACACATTAATGGTGCAATTAGCCTTTCTCCAGAGGAGCATTAGCATCATAGGGAGCTAGCAGGAGCACAGTGGGCTAGCAAAGCACAACAGCCATGGATTCGGTCAAAGTTGGCAGCAGCCGGCAGTACTGGAGGCAGTACTGAGCTCAGAAGAGATGACAGGCGAATGGAAGGAATCCCTGGCATGACACTGAAGCAAAGCTTTGGGACCATCTCTGTAAATCAATGATAGTGGTTCCCACAGAACCACTGTCCAACTTTCACTGGCTGGGGAGCTGTTCCTTCAAACACAGGAGAGTTGAAAGTGATTGTGTACAAATCAAAAGAGAAAGGAAAAATCCCAGGGTTTACAAAAAATGCAAAAGTGAAAAAAGTACAGGAGTACGTGTGCTGTTACTTCAAGACGTATTGTAAGGCATTGCAGTAAGACAGAAATAGGATGTGCAGTGATTTTTCACGAAGTGAAAGTTCTTATTTGCATGACTGCCTGTTTTATGTGCAGAGACATCTAATTAAAAAACAATTCTAGCTTTATTTTCCATTGGAGCTATTAAATAAAAAAGCAAATATCAAAGTGGCTATTTAATCTGAAAAAATCAGCAGTTTCAATTGGCTTTGAACTCCAATAAAAAACGAGACTGGCTGTCCAAACCCTCACCTACCAGTCCTCAGAAATGTACAAGACAGGAGCCTCCTCTTCACTTAGTAAGAAAATATATACACATTAATTACAGTAAGTAAAAACCAATATATTCGGCACTTTTTTTAAACTTTACACAATGTGAGAAAAATATAAACACTAATAAAATTATGTACAATAATATAGTCACAGAATAACAATCTGACACTAAAGGATGCATTTATATAGGACAAACTGTAGAGAGAGAAGTCCCCTACCCTACATTACCCAAACAAAAAAATACCCTTGAGGTAGATTTCTCCAAATCCTGGTGACAGGTTAAGATTTTTTGTTTCTTTGTTTTTAATAGAGCCATCACCATGAATCTTGTTCTAACACGTGAAGACCTTGTGAAAGGCACAAAGATGCTGTGGCTTTCGACTTTATTAATAAACTCACACACTAACGCTTGAAATGGAGGACAAGAAATAGTCTGAAAAGCAATTTAGCAGCGAGTGTCAAAAGCAAATAAAGTCAGGTAAGGATACTTTTCTCCTCCTTACAGGTCACTCCACAATTCTATAATAGTTTCTTCTACATATTTACATGAGGGAGCTTTTTTTAAAATTGAGTCTTTTTTGGCTATTTTTTCCTGGGAAAGAGTTTGGAATATGAATTTTATTATACAAATCAACCATAAGTACAATTAATACTTGTAAAACCAAAGAAAAAAACATTACATGTGTATTCTATGTTGATATCACTAGAATCTCTGGGCTTGCCAACACAACCCCGCAGCCCACACTAGTATGCTATGCTGTAACTTCCCCATATAGACCCTGAGAGCGTGAACTAAAAGGTACTTAGCTTGCATTAATGCAGTCCTGTTTTTAAAAAAAGAGGACTGCATTCACACAAACTAGGTACACCTTTTAGTTTGCACCAGCAGCATCCACATGGGGCAGTTACAGCTTGTGCATACTGCAGTTCAAACTCTGGTAGTCTGAACTGGAGGGCCATGTAGACATAGCCTAAGTTTTAATTAGCAAAAGATTCTTGTTGATGTTTCTACCAAATACTTGAACTTATCTATTTAAGCACATATATTTCATAGATGAAGTGGTATGCTAAGCACACTATAAGTAGTGAGTGCCAACATTTGCTCACAAACAAAGGTATTTTGTCCTTAGAATATTACACACAGCTCAAAGATTTCAACAAGAGTTTGAGCACACCTCTAAGGGCAAAATTTAGCACAAATGATTTTGGACAAGTCTAATATGACATATCTCTCAGCTACTTCGACATTGGCAAAGTCAAATAAGTTCTCATTTTCCCAAATCTAAGGTGATATTTTAAAATTGATATTTTTAAGTTGATATTTTGGTCATTTACAGAAAGGTGCTGAAGTCAGACTACATACATAAACAGGTGAAATTTGTGTTTTGGATACTGTGACAGCAAATATTAATGTTGCACGAAGATTTCTCCTTGTAATATTCGTCTTACATACAACTTAATTTTCTGCACACTGTCACTATATATAAATTACACAGACTTGCTAAAGCATGAAGGAGGAAAATTAAGTTTAAATTGAACCTAATACATCACTGTAATGACCTCTTAAATTCTCCTTTGTTTATGGGTACAGCACAGCCATGGAACAAAGAAAAGTTCAACAGTCAATCTGCCTGGACCACTATTTACACCGCAGTCCCCATCCCTTTCATTGAGGGGCCACCATTTCCTACTTCGCACACTCAATTCATGGCTGTTCATTTTCTAGCTGTGCATTAGCAATACTTATGGATGCATTTGGGCAACAGAACAAAAGAAAGTATATTACCCATAGTTTTACATTGTAGTGATTAGCAAGGGAAGGGAAATGAGAAAACTCTCTCAGCTTTCAATAGGATAGAAGACTAGTGGACAATTCAGATAGACATACTGAAGAAAAGGTATTTTTTAAATCTTGCACATACATATATACAATTTTTCAGGAATGTTACTGTATCTATCAAAGTCAGAAATCAATTGCACAGGTTATGTTTTTTCTAGTTGCCTGCACCAAGCTGAAGTTTTGATTCAAGTTGTTGATTTAGTCTGTTTGACCAGGCTAGAGTTTCAATCCTCTTGGAAAGTCTTCCTTGGTTGCAAAAGAAGTTCTTGTTCAATTTCTCTCTTTGTTGTTTTCTCTGACCTGGCTTATGTTTCACAAATCTGGCTCCCAGAAATCATGCAGCTTCCCCTTAAAAGAAAAAAGAACAGGAAAAAAATTGAGAAACATACAAATTTTATTTTTGAGAGAGTAATAAAGTAAGTAGATAAGTAGCTTGAGCTACGGTACTGCAAGTAAACCCGTAAATCCATATAATCTTCTTATTTTAAACAATAAGCCTACCAATGAAAAGCAAGTTTCCTAGGCAACAGCCAAATGCATATCTAATTTAAAAAACAAACAATTAGAGAATTGCATCATCAGAAATTTCCACAACCTGATTTATAGAAAGCTTTTTCAGCAGTGTATCACCCTCTAGTTCCTTTCCTTTCATGGCATTTTCTCTCACACAGGGATTCCATTCATTTTACCAATGTTACAATTATGTCAAATTTTCAGCAAGACTGCAAGAGCTATCAATATGCTAACAATGCCAATGTTTAATTATTCAATAATTATTTCAAATAGATTTAAGTGTTTATACGTGCTTAAAACTCAGTCCAAGAAGCCTCTTTCAGATTACTGGTTCAAGCAAAACAAACTTCGCTTTAAGATAATTGTTTATATCCCCAGTTAGTATTAAAATAGAAAATAGGTACTCTGATACCATGGCATCCTACTGAGATACAAAACCTAGAGATTGATAGAAAACAGCCCCAAATCTTGGATATCCAACTTGGATATTTGTACATTCCACACGAGATCATCTACATATCTTGAAGGCATATCACTTACAAAGTGCAATCAGAGTTTACTTGGTCACTCAAGCCATTTGTTAGAAAAAAGGTTGAAATCCTACCGAAGTCACAGACAGGATTTCACCCAAGATTATAGCAGCACAGCTAGTAGACAGTGTACTTTACTACTGACTTCATTTACTAATTAGAAATTGCTTTTTAAAACTGCTACATTATACTTTCAAGTAACACAAATTAGTAAAATGCATTTAGCAATAAGAAAAATTGGTTTAACAGTACCTGAGTAGGCCGAGAATTTTGTATCATTTCCTGCCACTTGCCATATATCCTAGCAACTAAGTCTTTTACCTATAAACAAAAATTAATTCATTTACCTATTTAATAGAATAAAAACAAATGTGAGACTTAGACAGCATATGAAGATCCCTTTTAAAGCTGTGATACAGCGGGGCTTTGGGGTGATAGCATTTGAGCTCTTAATCGAATGCTTATACTCCATATGCGGATACTAGAGTGATAGACAATTTTACAAGCAAGATTAAACTTGATTATCTCAATTTAACACGTAAATAATGTCAGTGCTAGAGATCAGCGTGAAAGCATTTGCCTGAGATCAGCGTGAAAGCATTTGCCTGATAATACCGGTGTCTCACTCTTTTTGGGTTAGCAGGGTGTAAAATGCAAGTCTTGCAGGTTGCCATTGGATTGATTATCTTGTTACAGTAATTACTCTGGCCAACAAACAGCAGCACAGACAGCTTCTAAAAGGTGTTCCTGATACATAAGGCCATACTTCATGGCTACCAATCTTGAGTATGCACTCAAATTTCTGCTCTGAAGAGCTTACATTATTTATTACTCTGCTTGTACAGCACCCAACACAATGGTACCCCCCTCCCCGCCCCCAAGAGCTACTTCACAACAATACATACAAGCAGAAGCGGTGGGGAGAAGCAATTAAACAGGAAAATAATAACCCCTTCCCACCTCAAGGGTAAGCGGAAAAAATACACAAAAAGATATGTATGGTGGTGGGGATGCAGTTTAAACTTGAAATATAGTTAAAGTAGGTCTGCAGTATTAATTGCACCAAATGACACCTCTATAGAATCAAATGTCAATAAAGAGGCTTTTTGAAGGGTAGAAATTTAGTGAATTCTCTAAGCTGGTGTAAAACAGCATTAAAATATAAAGGTTTGACTTAACTGAACAAAAGGCTTTTGAAAGGTAAGGACTGCCATGCCGTGGCTTGCTACTAAAGCACATGAAAGTAACTCAAGTAACAAACTTGAGACCCTCGTAAGTAAAGCACCATAACATATTATAAAATAGGTGAGCTAGGCTTAATTCTGCATCACCTTGGGTTTTTTGGTGGCTTAATTAATTATGTATGTAAATTACTTGTTAATTCAAATAAAAGCTATGGATCACTGTGCAAAAGGATCAGATTACTTTCCAAGTCCTCTTATCTTTTTCTCTGTAAGTGCTGCTTGGACAGATCCCTTGTCCCAAAGAGCACTTCCCCCATCAACAATCAGTGACGTCTCTAGGCAGGAAAAACCAGCAGTATCCAGAGATCCGTTGCAGCTATCTTTTTTTCTGGCCGTGTGGCCCCGATCTTGCAGTGATTTACACACGTGCTTAACTCTATGCACTGAAGAGTCCTTCTGACAGCAAATGAGACTATTCGCAGTGCACAGAGGTAAGCAACATGAGCAAGTCCTTGCAGGATTAGGGCCCACATGTATAAAAAGCCAGCAAGGAAATGTAAGGGAATCTCAGTACTTCTAGAACCTCCTAAATTGGGGCACGGAAATGGAACACACTTCGAAGACACACGTATGCTTACCTTCGTTCTATAAAATAGCCTTGCATCTTCCCTAATATCACACTTCACATGTTTTTCTAAGGCACCGCAGAGCCTCAGTAAGTACTTCTAAATAAACACAAATTCAGAAGTATGTTGAAGTTCATCACTTCAAAATTAAACTTTGTCTAAACCCTAAACAGAAAAATTGCAAACACAGGAAAAAGCACACAGTTTTTGCAGGGCTTTTTAATTTTATTTTTTTTTCAGTTTTTTTTTTTTTTTTAATTTGAAGCGTTTTCTCCAATACACACATCTGGCTGACTTTAGAACCATAAGGCCACTGCTGTTAGGCACCTTTAACACCACTTAACTCATGACTAAACATTTTTTTAAATAGTAGTTCCAAAGTTATATTCACGGAGCAGATGTGACAAAGCAGGACTGTCCTTAATGTTTCTTCTGAATAGTGTGGGGGTGCCTCAGTTTCCCCTATGCAGTTCTTAAGTATCTAGGGGGTGGGAGAAGGGTATATGATTGTTGCAGAGCCCTAGAGGGCAGGTGTGTGCAGGGGTCTGGACACAGTTAATGGCCAACACCCTGTTTCCTGGCAACTGATGGCCTGGGCCCTTCCCCCCTGCAAGGTGAGAGCTAAAGGGGTTGGAGAACAAAGGAATCAGGTGACCTCCTGGCCCAGGAAAGGGACAAAGCCCAGAGGAGGAGGGGCTGGAGAGAGTTTCGGTTTGGGGCTGGCTGGGGACATGGAGTGAAGTGCAGACGTGGTTGTCTGGCTCACTGCCCCCCAAAATGGACCCGGCTGAGGGGTCCTGTTTAATTCTGACTGGCTAGTTTTTTGAGTCTTCAATGCCCTAGAAGACTAAAGGTGCCACTCAGATCAAATTTTCATGAAAAGCAATGAAACTACAATAGTCAAAATATAATTTTTCAGCAGACAAGTCAGGTAATCATTAGGCATTTCCATGGAGGAATTAATGGTCTTTTCATGTTTGTGGCAGCTCTCCTGGAAGATTATTAATCTTCTGGCAACATCCTTTTGCTTAAATATGAACTAGGATCCATTTTACAGTAGTTTGGGACAATGAAAGCTGGTTCCCATATCTAACGGAAGCTTCACTGCAGAATTCTGTTTCCTTCCTAAACAAGTCTCCAAAAAACAGAGTTGACTTTCCTCTGTGGAGACTGGAATTGTGTGCTTGGAGGAGGGAAGCTTGCACTTTGAAGCATGGACCTTTTATTTTTGATTAATAAAAATGGAAAAACCAAGGAAGATCTGAATCTCAAGATAGATCATTTAAATGGAAAATATACTAGTGGGTTATGCACAGGCCCTTCACTTCTAGAAGCCTACTTAAGGTCATCAGAAGTGAAGCAGGCAAACATCCTATTCTCCACAGCAGTAGTTCCCTAACCTTTTTTCCAATTCTATGAACCACTTCATAAGAGACTTCTGTCCTCCATCTCCCAGTGAATAGCTGTCAAAAGGTTTCATTCTGTGGACCACTGCTGATCCACAGTAAAGAACCACTGCTCAGGGACATCCGCTAGCATCACAAAGATACCATATAATCCTACGTAGTTGGTACAGTCTAATCAGGAGAGACAATACTGAAAACAGCTGCAAGTGCTAAAGGCTTTATACATTGCCTATCCCATTGATTAGACAGCAGAAAGGTATTCTATCATGCCACCACTTTTCATTAAAAAAAGTAAATTTGGTGGAGAAGAAATGAGTGGGATTCCTAACTGAAAACACAACATTAGGGAGGGGGAAATGTATTAAGGTACTTATTTTAAAAAAACAAATTTCCAGGAAAGATGTGTAAACAAAAGGTTTATACAATACAAGTCACTAACATCTTCACAATAAAGCTACTATGAATCTTTCTCCACTTTCAAAGGAGTCGAAGATTCTCAGTCACACAAATATTAGCAACAGATTGGAACAGACATAAGAATGACATTCTCCGTCTTAAGGGAGTCACATGATAGTCAGATTTCTTTAACCACCATGTGGAAGATCCATGGAGTGGCAACAGCATCAGCGGTAAGAACTGTTCAGCTACCTTACAGTAAGCAATTCAATGGGAACGAATAAAGAAAGACCAAATTACTGTATGGGATAACAGATGTCTCCTGGTCAATATCCGCTCAATAAATGGATTCTAACATCCTAGGCCAAAAGAGCTATTGCTACTGAGCCTATAATGGCTGCTATATTAGCCTGCAGTTGCTGCACTCCACTACTTCACTACGCTCTGTTAAATACTTTGCAATATCTAGAGAGTGGGTCAAAACATTTTTGACTAAATGTTTATTTGTCAAAATATGCTGTTTTAGAGCTGAAACTTTTGCTGAGATGTATCCATTTCAAAAAGAGTTCGGTGTGAAGGTTTTGAGGTCCAGGTGGACTGTCAGGTCACTTACAGAGACCTGAAACAAAAATCTAACCTTTTTCATCCGAAAAGACAGACAAACACAATTCTGTTTCATGAAAGTGTTTGAAAGAGAGGGTTACTCACCTTGTGCAGTAACTGAGGTTTTTCAAGATGGTTGTCCCTGTGTGTGCTCCACTTTAGGCGTCTTGATGTCCTGCGCTTCTAATTGGAGATTTGTGGTAGCTGTGCCCAGGTGGGCCAGGCACGTGCCGTAGCCGTCTCATGCTGTTCCGAGTGCTTGCATAGCGGTGTGTAGTCAGCCATCCCCCTGTTCCTTTTCTACCCCCGAGAATCCGCACGAAACACCGAAGTAGAAGGGAGGAGGGAGGTTAGTGAAGCACCCACAGGGACAACCATCTGGAAGAATCTCAGTCACTGCACAAGGTGAGTAACCCTCTCCTTCAAGGAGTGTCCTTGTGGGTGCGCCAGTTTAGGTGACTGTTGAGCAGTGCCCCTCAGTGGAGGGGAGGGGCTTCAAAGTTGGTCTGTTGATGCTGGATAACATCTTAAATCCAAAGTGAGCATCTGATGCTGATTGTTGTTCTAAAGCATAGTTTTTTGTGAAAGTATGGACTGATACCAAGGTAGCTGCTCTACAAATGTCAGTGATAGGCCACATAGGCTGCCAGTGCTCTGGTAGAGTGTGTGTGAACTCCTGCTGGAAGTTGTACATTATTGTTTTGGTAGCACATCTGGATTGATCTATGGTGGGGAACCCCCATAGTTTGAATATGGACTTGAGAATTCTAGGATCCATCTCCCATTCGTGAGTTTGTGAGAAATCCCTGCTTAGTACACCCACTATTGTATTTGGACATCCCAGAAGATAGGATGCAGATCTCTCTATGTTGTTGGTGATGCACCAATTCCAAAGTCATATTGGCTGTGTACATAGGGAGTATGATCATGTTTCCCCTTGGCGGTTTATATAAAACATGCATGCTATATTGTCCGTGAGGATCTTGATGGCATTGTTCTTGATTAGACGGAGAAAATGGTTGCATGCATTTTGGACTGCCCTTAGCTCCAGTAAGTTTATGTGCAGGTTGGACTCCGCTGGAGACCAGTGGCCGTGAACCATATTGTTGAGTCGGTGTGCCCCCCCAAACTATTAGGGAAGCGTCTGTCGTGATTGTAATGGTTGGAGTTCTTTGCTGGAACGGGACTCTTGAACAGATATTCTTTGGTTGTGTCCACCGTGTTACAGGTCTCACTCTGCATGACATTGTGAGGCGTCGGTTGAGAGAATATCTGTGTGGTATATACGCTGGCAGTATATACCACACCTGCAAACATCTCACATGGAGTCTGTAGGGTTGCCAATTTTGGTTGGCTGGATTCCTTGAGGTTTTATCACGACACAATCTTTAATTAAAGATTAATCTTTAACTCCTAGAGATTCCAGGACAATCCTGGAGGGTTGGCAACCCTAGGAGTCTGACATGTTTTACAACAAACATTGTTGCTGACATATGCCCAAGAGTTGTAAGCATGTTCTGGTGGATGTCTGTGGGCTGTCCATCACCGTTGAATTAGGCTGACTAGAGCGAGGAAGCATAGTTGGGGGTAACGTTGCTGTGAGACAATCAAGGTAGGCTCCTATGAATTCCAACTTTTGGACAGGGACAGATGTGGACTTTCGTACATTTATTCGCAACCCTAGGTCCGTGAACAGGGTTATTGTGCGCTGCGTGGCATTTATTGCTTCTTGCTGCATTGGTGCCCTTGGACACCTTCTTTATAAGTATGGAAATATCATTACTCCTTGTCTGCGGAAGTGAGCTGCAACGACAGCAAGAACTTTTGAGAAGACTCTCGGAGCGGTGGACAGGCCTAAGGGTAGTACTCTGTACTGGAAGTGTTGCTTCCCTAGGATGAATCTCAGGAATGTTCTGTGTGACGGGTGTATAGTGATATGAAAATATGCATCTTGAAGGTCAAGGGCCAAGTGCCAATCTCCCTTCTATGGTGCTGGAATTATTGTAGTTGGTCACCATTCTGAAATGTTGTGTTCTTACAAATTTGTTGAGTTTGTGTAGATCCAGGATGGGTCTCCACCCGCTGGTCTTTTTCTGAGTTAGAAAATAGTGTGAGCAGATACCTCTGCCCCTGTGTTGTAATGGTATGGGTTTCACGGCACCTACTTGTACAAGGTGGTTTATTTCCTGTTGTAGTAGGTGCTCCTGAGAGGGGTCCCTAAAGTGGGACGGGGAAGGGGGTGGGTAGGTGGGATAGAAATAAAGGGGATGGAGTAAACCTTTCAGATAATCTCTGACACCCATTTGTCTGTCATGATGGAGTGCCAGACTGGGTAGCATGGTGACAGATGGTCTCCAAAAAGACGGGGGACCATTTCTGATTCTGGAATAAGAGAGTGTGGAGGACTCGTGTCCTCAACCATGCCTTCAAAACTGTTTTCTGGAAGTGGATTGTTGAGACTTTGAAGGCTGGTCTTGATTCTGCAGACATCTATTCTGTCTTTGTTTAAAACCTGCTCCGTTTCTTTTTGTTTGCAGGTATGTAGATGCCCAGGCTTTTTAAGGTCGCCCTTGAGTCTTTTAGGGTATGTAATGAGTCCTGGGGCTGGTTTTGTTCAATATCTTCATTAAATGATCTAGAGGATGGCATGGATTGCACCCTCGGCAAGTTTGCAGATGACACTAAACTGGGAGGAGAGGTAGATATGCTGGAGGGTAGGGATAGGATACAGAGGGACCTAGACAAATTAGAGGATTGGGCCAAAAGAAATCTGATGAGGTTCAACAAGGACAAGTGCAGAGTCCTGCACTTAGGATGGAAGAATCCCAGGCACTGCTACAGACTAGGGACCGAATGGCTCGGCAGCAGTTCTGCCAAAAAGGACCTAGGGGTTACAGTGGACGAGAAGCTGGATATGAGTCAACAGTGTGCCCTTGTTGCCAAGAAGGCCAATGGCATTTTGGGATGTATAAGTAGGGGCATTGCCAGCAGATCGAGGGACATGATCATTCCCCTCTATTCGACACTGGTGAGGCCTCATCTGGAGTACTGTGTCCAGTTTTGGGCCCCACACTATAAGAAGGATGTGGAAAAATTGGAAAACATCCAGCGGAGGGCAACAAAAATGATTAGGGGACTGGAACACTTGACTTGTGAGGAGAGGCTGAGGGAACTGGGATTGTTTAGTCTGCGGAAGAGAAGAATGAGGGGGGATTTGATAGCTGCTTTCAACAACCTGAAAGGGGGTTCCAAAGAGGATGGATCTAGACTGTTCTCAGTGGTAGCAGATGACAGAACAAGGAGTAATGGTCTCAAGTTGCAGTGGGGGAGGTTTAGGTTGGATATTAGGAAAAACTTTTTCACTAGGAGGGTGGTGAAACACTGGAATGCGTTACTTAGGGAGGTGGTGAATCTCCTTTGAAGTTTTTAAGGTCAGGCTTGACAAAACCCTGGCTGATGATTTAGTTGGGGATTGGTCCTGCTTTGAGCAGGGGGTTGGACTAGATGACCTCCTGAGGTCCCTTCCAACCCTGATATTCTATGAGACATTGGTTTTATCTGCAAATAGTTTCTGACCCTCGAAGGGTAAGTCCTCGACTGTTGCTTGGACCTCCCCTGGAAACCTGGAGAGGTGGAGCCAAGATGTATGGCGCATGACCACAGATTTCGTGATGGATTGTGCTGCCGTGTCTGCAGAGTCAAGGGAGGCCTGTAGGGCCATCCTGGTGATGAGAGACTCTTCAGAAATATTTGCTTTGTACTGTTCTTTTTTGTCACTGGGTAAATTTTCAATAAAGTTGACATTTTGGAGAACATATTGTGTGTATATTTGGCCAGCAGGGCCACATAGTTAGCTATGCAGAACTGAAGTGTAGCTGAGAAATAAGCTTTTTGACTGAAAAGGTCTAGCCTTTTCCAATCCTTGCCGTATGGTGTCATTCAGGAGTTGTGTTTCCCCCTTTGGTTGACCGCCTCCACTACTAAGGAGTTTGGCATAGGGTATGTAAATAGGAACTCAGCCCCTTTTGCTGGCACATAATATTTTTTGTCCGATCTTTTACTTGAGGGTGGTGCTGTAGCGGGTGTCTGCCAGATTATTTTTTCAGGCTCCATGATTGCATCATCAATTGGCAGAGCTATCTTTGCCGATGGAGATGCCTGGAGTACATCTGTGAGCTTAGGTTGGGCTTCTGGTAGCTGTTCTAGTGAAGTGTCTAGAGATTCGGCTACCCTTTTCAAGAGGTCCTGAAAGGATCTGAAATCATCCCCCGTGGTGGGTGATGGCGGCATTATGGTTTTGTTCAGTGACGACGAAGAGAGGTAAGCAGGCGGCCAAGTGTCATATTCAGCTATGTTCTCAGGTCACTCAGTCTCTTTCTCTTGTGTTTCCGAGGGAGCTGGGACAGTTGAAGAGTATCATGCTGTTCTGGACCTGGGCGGGCTAATGAGTCTGTGGTGTTGGGCCATATACATTGCCCATGTATCCCAGTAGGACCAGTTAGGTGGGAATGGTATGGTGGGGGCGGTGCCCATGGCTGACCATACCATCCTCATATATCCGTTTGGTGGTGAGATGGTCTGGGCTTGGGTGAGGAATGGTGAAGAGTGTATATTACTGCTTCATCCTCCTCTTCCTCATCACTGGAGATAGGAGGGGCTGATCTGCAGGGAGTAGTCAGCTGGCTTGGTACCGATCTGGATGGGGTACCCTCGGTTCTGAGCAAAGGAGATTCAGGCACAGAGCCCACTATCAGGTCTGAATGCCTCATGAACTGCTGCAGACCCGTGAGGCTCAGTGCCGGAGACGGCATGGTAGATGGCCCAGGAGTATGAGTTGAAGCTGCCGGTGCCAAGGATTTAGAGCTGTGCGGTATAGGTACAGCAGGTGAAGCCATTGTACCACTCACTACCGAGGTAGTCTTCGGCTGTATGGGTGCCGAGCTGGAAAGTTTCACTTTGCTGTGAGAACCTCCATTAAAGCTTGCCCACATAGGGTCTTCAGCTCTTTGGGAACTTTCGATGCCGGACGTTCCCAGTGCTGCGCGGTCCGGCACTCTGACTGCCGTCGGTACCAGGGCAGATTTTTCCGTTGGAGATTGTTTTCTTTTAGGCAATTCTCGGTGTGGGGATGTCCATGCCTGCTTTTTGGTAGCCATGCTTGGAACAGGCTCCTTGTGAGCCATTGTTGGAGCAGAACCCATCAGTTGCTGTTCCCAGCAACCGTTGGCCAGGGGGCATCCTGGACTCTGGATTTGAGGCTGGCCTGAGGGATTTCTCCATCATGAGGAGCTTCAGTTGGAGATCCCTGGCTTTTCTTGCCTGGGCACTTTTGAGTGATGTGTTATGTCAGAGACCAGTATAGAAAGTCTGCAAGTCAGGCAGCATTTAAAGCCAGCTGACCCGGGCATGCCTGAGAGCGTCTGTTTCTTTAAGGAAAAAACAGGGATGGCCCTGTTTGAGGCTATCGCTGTGTGCCTCTTGAAAAGACAGGGGCACAGTAAAAGGAAAAAGAATTTTTTTTTTTTTCATATGAAGAACATAAGAACGCCATACTGGGTCAGACCAAAGGTCCATCTAGCCCAGTATCCTGTCTTCTGACAGTGGCCAATGCCAGGTGCCCCAGAAGGAATGAATAGAACAGGTAATCATCAAGTGATCCATCCCCTGTCTCCCATTCCCAGCTTCTGGCAAACAGAGGCTAGGGACACCATCCCTGCACAACCTGGCTAATAGCTATTGATGAAACTATCCTCCATGAACTTATCTAATTCTTTTTTGAAACCTGTTATAGTCTTGGCCTTCACAACATCCTCTGGCAAGGAGTTCCACAGGTTGACTGTGTGTTGTGCGAAGAAATACTTCCTTTTGTTTGTTTTAAACCTGCTGCCTATTAACTTCATTTGGTGACCCCTAGTTCTTGTGTTATGAGGAGGAGTAAATAACACTTCCTTCTTTACTTTCTCCACACCAATCACAATTTTATAGACCTCTATCATATCCCCCCCTTAGTTGTCTTTTTTCCAAGCTGACAAGTCCCAGTCTTATTAATCTCTCCTCATAGGGCAAACCGTGCCATACCCCTAATCATTTTTGTTACCCTTTTCTGAACCTTTTCCAATTCCAAATTTTTTTTTTTTAAATGGGGCGACCACATCTGCACGCAGTATTCAAGATGTGGGCGTATGAGGATTTATATTGAGACAATATATTTTCTATTATATATAAATAAAGAAATATAAGACATTATAGTAGGGCAAGGCAGTAGGGTAGCTAACTACAACTAAGCTAACACTATTAACTATGAACTATCTGAGGTAAGAGAGGGAACTGCTGATCGCTCTGACTCAACCCAAAGGCGGCAGAGAAGAAACTGAAGGACGGTTGGCTGAGCACCACTAGGTAACTGCTCAGAACGGTGCAAGATGGCTACGGCACGTGCACAGCCCAACCAAGCACTGCTACCACAAATCTCCGATTACACGCACATGGTGTCAAGACACCTAAAGTGGAGCATCCACAGAGACACTACTCGAAGAAGGTTTTGTTTCTGTTCTACTTTGGAAGGAAAATAAATTTTGAAGCCTCAAAATTTGTTACAAAACAGAATTGTCCTCCAGCTAGCTCCACTGATCTCTTACACAAGTAAGAAATGTTTTCCTCTAATATTTAACAAAATTTAAACTGTCCCTATACAAAAAAGCACCATCTTAAGCAGCCAATCACTTGAGCCAGTTACTTACCCTCTGATTAGAATTCACAACGTCAAAACAACTAACTTCACTGACCAAGTGAAGAAGACTGTAGGTCAGATAGTAGGCCTAGAAAGAAGCCAACATAATTAATGCTTTTAATATTGTAAGTGTGAACTTGAATCTTAGTTAAATTCAGAGTGCTGCCACCCTCATCTGAAACTACACCACGGATAATTGATTTTAGGATCATTTTATTTTAGTGCTATAATATCTAGTTTTAAGCCCTCAGGAAAGCCAGATGGCCAGGTCATTAAACATGTATATCTGAAAGTTTGCCTAAATAAATAATTTGAAATAATATGGACAAGAGCACTGGAAAATACAATTTTGGAACAATTTTACATGGGTCCCTACATGACCTGAAAGGTTTTCTGTATTTCCAATTGTTATAATTAAACAAACTGGATGCATAAAATGGGTAGCTATGTTTTTCTCTCAGCTTACCCCCCAACATCAAACATGTATACCAAGATCCTGAAGGAATGGCTTTCAGACTAAGCCATCCTGCACAATCTCCAGTCTTCCAATATAGGCAAAGAATAATATTACTGCAGAGTAGACAGCTTCTAGACAGACTGTAAGCTTTTTGGGGCACAAAGTGCCTTATTATGTGCTAGGCATTTTTCATCCACAATACGAACCCAATCTCAGCTGTGGCCTCTAAGCACTACCATAACAATAAATAATAATAGTATCTCAGCTCATATGAATGGATATAAAATACTAAGAGCAAGATGCTGCAAGGCATTCCATACACAGAACCCCTCAAGCACTTAACTCTAAAACTGTGAAAGTCAACATGTTCCAAATGACAAAATAAATGTCTAGGAGGAATGCAAATCACATATACCTGCTGCTCTAGTTCTGTACGGACAGACTCTCCACTGAGGTCATCCTGTTGCTCCTTTCTTGCTTCTATCTTTTTCTGTAATAAGTCAGAAGGCTTCATCTGCACCAGATACTGATATAGAAGAGACATCTATATAAAAGCCAACAAACAAATGTTTAGGAATTAGTATAGCTTCCTGACACTGCAAAGCTCAATACAGTACAAATAACAGATCACCACCAGTTGGAGACTATTTTGTCCACCAAAATGAAAACTCAACATCTAAAACAGTAGGTAATTTTACTCTATTCACAAACTAACAAGTGAATTCTTGTGTGTTGCCAACATTAAGCCAACACTATGTTAGTAACCAAATGCTGATTTTTGCATGACAAGCAATAAGCAGGAGAAACTTGCAAAAGGCATGGTACCATTATTGTCAGGAAAATGGATCTTATAGAGTTAACATTAAAAAAAATAAATCACCTATTACAGAATAAAGCAATGGTAGCTGTGGAATAAGTCAGGGAATTGAAGAGCTATATTTAACAGCATACAGCACTCATGATTTACAGAATTTTAGAAATCTAATCGGTCATCCTGAAGAACTCCTAAACCACAGCAAATATGAGCCTCAGAGAGTCAAGACCAAGATGTAAATTAAACACATCTAATCACTAAATAGCAAAATGAAACAAAACCCGCACACAAAATTTTAACAAAAAGTATGTATACAGTACCTGCAGGTCACTGGTAACAGGTAAACTTGTATACTTTTTGTTAAGAAGCTTTGAAATTATCGTTAGGCTAAGGTGTCGTCTTATTTGTCTGAAAGAGAAGTTTGTTTTTTTAAAAAAGGAACATCTCAAATAAGTGCTTTTTAACATTGCATATGAGGCAAAATATGATTTCCCTAAAGTATTTTAGCATGTGCTTTTTTGCATATCTAGTGCGATCTTCCAGCTTCACTAAATAAAGGTAGAAGGCCCAGTTTTTTAAAAATCTTTCCTCACAGGTCACGTTTTCTAAACCTTTTATCACTTTTGTTGCTCTCCTCTGAACTCTCTAATTTGTCCACATCTTTCCTAAAGCTGGACACAATACTCCAGCTGGGGCCCCACCAGTGCCAAGTACTATGGGACCCAATTACTTCCCATGTCTTACACACAAGAATCCTGTTAATACACCAGAGAATATTTTTTCAGGACTGCATCACATTGCTAACTCATTCAATTTGTGATCCACGATAACCCCCAGATCCTTTTCAGCAGCACCACCTAGCCAGTTATTTCCCATTTTGCAGTTGTGCATTTGATTTTTCTTTCCTTAATGAAATACTTTGCACTTGTCTTTACTGAATTCTATCTTGCTGATTTCAGACCAATTCTCCAATTTGTCAAGGTCATTTTGAATTCTAATCCTGCCCTCCAAAGTGCTTGAAACTCCTCTCAGCTGGGCATCACTTGCAAATTTTATACATACACTCTCCATTCCATCATCCAAGTCATTAATGAAAATATTGTATAGTATTGCCAAAATTGACGCCTGCATGACCCCCCTAGAAACAACCTCACAGTCTGTCAGAGAACTACTGGTAGTTATTAGGAGTATGGTCTTTCAACCAGTTGTGCACCCACCTTATAGGCGTTTCATCTAGACCACACTTCCCTAGTTTGCTTATGAAAAAAAGTCATGTGGTACCGTGTCAAAAGCTGCAGTGCTTCCCCCATACCCACTAGGCCAATAACCCTGTCCAATAAGGAAGTCAGGTTGGTTTGGCATGATTTGTTCTTGACAAATCCATGCTGGCTATTCCTTATAATCCTATTATCCTCTAGGTGCTTACAAACTGTTTAATAATTTAATTGTGATTGTTTAATAATTTGTTCCTGAATCTTTCCAGGTATTGAAGTTAGGTGACAGGTCTATAATTCCCAAGGTCCTCTTTGTTCCACTTTTTAAAAAGACAGGCACTAGGTTTCC
Organism: Chelonia mydas; assembly: GCF_015237465.2. Classification (NCBI taxonomy): domain Eukaryota; kingdom Metazoa; phylum Chordata; order Testudines; family Cheloniidae; genus Chelonia; species Chelonia mydas. Next base: position 119,920,966 of record NC_057853.1, on the reverse strand, counting down.
CCTTCTCCAGTCTTCTGGGGCCTCAACCATCCTTTATGAATTCTCAAAGATAATTGCTAACGGTTCAGAGACTGCTTCAGCTAGTTCCTTAAGTAACTGAGGATGAATTTGATCAGGCCCTGCTGACCTGAATATATCTAACTGACCCAAATATTCTTGAACTTATTCTTTTCCCTATTTCGGTTTGCGTTCCTTCCCCCGTGTTCTTGATATTACGTTGAGTACCTTTTTAGTGAAAACTGAAGCAAAACTACCTCAGTCTTCTTGATGTCATCAGTTATCTCTTCCTGCCGACTAAGCAAAGGACCTATACTTTTCCTTTGTCTTTCCCTTGCTCCTAATGTAATTAAAGAACCTCTTTGTATTGCCTCTTACATCCCTTACTAGAAGCAACACATTTTGTGCCTTAGCCTTTCTACATGCTTATGCTATTCTTTTATACTACTACTTAGTAATTTCTTCCAATGTTTCCACTTTTTGTAGGCTTTACTTAAACCTGTGTGTATTTCAGGATATGTCTAATGTGCTTTGATATTACATAAACTGTTAACTTATTAACATCAAATAAATGCAACACTGTTATTACCTTCCACGCTTTACCCAGCTAGGGACCAGTTGAACTAACCAAAGGAGATCATGGTGATGACTGGAAAGTTCACTAATTGTCAGACAGAGCTGAGGCATCTTAAAAAGGAAAAAGCTTTACTAAGAATGGATTATATTAAAATGGTCAGCTGTTACATGTATGAAAAGTGGTCAGAAAATCCACATATCTACAATCAAACCATTATCCCCTTCCTGGAGCCGTGCAGAAAGAAGGGAGAGTATGTCCTTAATGATATTTTTTGCATTGCATTTGTAGGTAGTCAGCCCATAGATATTCCAGGTTTATTAATTTACAGTAGGACAGTCAAGGTTTGTATGCCAAAAAACTCGCTTGCCAGCTGCATTTAGGATAATGCTTTGCTTCATTCTTTCAAGCAGACATTCTAAATTTACAAGAATTCTGTTGAGTCAGATTCTTGTACAATTCAATATACTGCTTGCTTACAAACAAGCCAGACAAGCACAATGGTAGAGAAACATTTAACTCTCCCCCACATACTCCGTCACTTCCCCCATGATTGCTCATCTTGCTTATGCTGAATTTTCCAATTGTAATTTTCTTATTTATGTTAAAAAAAATTATTTTTTTGCTAAGTCAAGAACACAAGTCAGGATGACCACATGAACGTACTTCAATACAGGCCGATGTTTAAACAAGAGAGGGTTTCCTTGGACTCAAGCTGTAATTTTGTATACCTAGCATTATAAAATTAGGTATGACGTTACCTGGGCATCCCAGTCTCTGATATTTTTCAGTAGGTTTAACAGCAGGCCCTGAAGATCGATCAACGGAATTTGCTGCAGTCGTTTTTCCAGGCTAATTTTAAACAGCAGTACCAGCACCAGCAGCAGCTCCTGGTCCGCATACCCGTCCGGATACATAGTTGTACAAAAACCAAGAAACTTTTTGGGGAAAAAAACCCAAACATATTAAATTATGAGATTTTCAGTTAAATTACTACAGTAGAGCCCCATTTATCCGACCCCCTCCTTACCGGCTCTCTGCATTTACAGAACAACCAGGACTCCAGGGCCAGAAGCAGGTGATCTCGCCTGTGGCCACTAGATGGCGATGCAGCATTGCATTTCCCCATTCTTTGTCCAATCTGGCAAGGGGTCCCAACAAGGCCAGATAAACAGGGCTCTGCCGTATTTTAAAATATATTCTAGGAGCTTAAATTTGCCAGCAGGCATATTAAATGTGTATTAACTGATGGATTTCCTTTGCAACATCTCCTATCATACCAGGGGACTAAAAGGGAGTATTTTTTCATTTACAGTAGCACATTTTTCTTAAACTATTCACTCCCTCCTTTCTGTCATTCAGACAGGGTGTCTTTTCATCTGATTCCAATACAATATTCCCCAGAGAGGCTGGGAAAAGGTGCTGTAGCAGTGATCATCCCCCATGGAACAGACATTCTATATAAATATAGGGTGGTGAGTGGCTGACAAGCTTCCCAGCTAAACGAACAATACTTGAAAAATCTACGATTTTGACTAGACGCTCTCAGGTATTACTGTATGGGTTAATCCCACTTTATTCTCTTCTGAAAATATATGTACCTTAACCTACATCCTGAGATACACATATTCTGGATTTCTCAAGAATGTTGCTCTAAATATTTCCTGTAAACAGTAATGCTATCATACAGTTACCGCTTTCCCTACACAAATGATATGTTATGACAATTAAAGTATTTCCACAAGATATTTTTGAAGCCAGTTAAAAATTTTGTATTTACATTTTAGAAACTTTTACTCGGAAGAGCTAGCTTAAAAACATGAGCTTGGCTTTCTCTCAGGGTAGTATTACCTTCACAAGACATATCCAGTACCGCACTCAGACATAGATCTCCCTTAAAAAAAACAGCATGTGAGAAATCTCACCTTGACCACGTTAATTAGGTTGGTTTCTGGCAGACAAGAAAAAGCGGGACCTGCAGAGGTTTCTCCACTTGTTTGTTTTCCCACTGTTATTTGCATTTCAGATCTAAGAGAAAACATGTTAAATGACCTACACATTTAAAAAAAGATACTCCAAAGCCATTTTGATTCAATTTAAGAAAAATATTATATGATTTCTTAGAAAGTGTTATAGGGAACAAGCTCTGGGTGTCTCTAAAGCGAGGGGTCTCAACCTTTTTCTTTGGAGGCCCTCCCCAACATGCTAGAAAAACTCCACAGCTCACCTGTGCCCCAGCAACTGGTTTTCTGCATATAAAAGCCAGAGCCGGTATTAGGGGGTAGCAAGCAGGGCAACTGCCTGGGGCCCCATGCCACAGGGGGCCTCACAAAGCTACATTGCTGAGGTTCAGCCTAGGTGGCAGGGGTCAGTGACCTGGGCTTCAGCCCCACGCAGTGGGGTTTCGGCTTTTTGCCCTGGGCCACAGCGAGTCTAATGTTGGCCCTGCTTGGAGGCCCCCCTGAAACTTGCTCGAGGCCCCCTAGGGGGACCCCAGGCCCCTGGTTGAGAACCACTGCTCTAAAGCACTCTTAATGGTTTGGCCCAATTTCCTAGGTTGTGCTTTTTATAAAACTCAGTGAAAAGTTAAAGCAGGAAGAGCCAAGGACCGATAAACCCTCTGATTTGTTGAACATTTAACTGGCAGAAATTGTTATAATGGTATGTGTTCTATGTACTATATGGTTAACCGTCAGGCTGTTGTACACTGTTAAAAATGCAGAGAGAGTGGACATGACAGAAGAAAACCAAGGAAGCAGCTCCTAGTCTACATTCCAGCACGAGATAGGATATTTATTGTTTAGAGCAAAGAAAGCAAGAGCAAAATACTTACAAAATATCATCTTCACTAAAGGTGGGCTGTAGATGCTGCAGAGGAAATAAAGATCTAAAAGGCACTCCCATATTGATAAATATAGCCGATATATCAGACAGTGAGGGAATCCACGCTTTAGACTGTGCATCATTGATGGAAGCTACAAGTACAAAACAAGACACTGATGTTTAAAAAGTTAATTTTAGAGTTTGTTGCTTTTAAACAAACTGAATATGTGTAATGGCCATATGTGATGCCAGTGCTAAGCACTACTAACATGAGGATCTTCTGTACATCAAAGCACAGGCCTGTTATCCACAAAGGCACCAGGATAATTTTGTAGCACTAAAGGTGTGGTGCTTGACACTGAAAGGTGATACTGGTTGTCTAGTTGAGAGCAGTTTATGTTTTAGGTGAGTTTTTGAAGTTGCTCCCCAACCCAGGGCATGATACGTAGGGTGAGGGTTACTTTCAGAGGACCAGATAAACTGCCAGTGGGGCTATTATCAGAATACCGGAAGGGTTATGCCTGCCTCTAAGAATGGACACAATTTCTAAACCAGAAAGCATTGTACAGGTATAATTTACTCTTGTTTGATGGCAGTTACCAAAGAGATGATGCTCAAAGCCTAGGGGATATTGGTTTATAGCATGCATTACTGTCTGACATACACATAGTAATTGTAGAAGATGCTCTCGAGCCTAGGGATAGCTAAGTTAAGAAGGGAAGATAAAAATGAGATGCAAAATTTTTCAGACAACAAAAAGAATCAGGATTATAGCTCTGAACTGGCTTACGCTTTTGTAAACTGGGACTTGATGCTGTTGCGAGGAATGCTGAAAACAGTGGAAACTGAAAGTGCCCCAAGCAGGATCAAACACTACTCCTATGGAGTAACATTTGAGACAAAGATACACACGGTGATGTACAAGACAGAGGAGGACATGTTCCCTGTCCCAGAAGCTTACAATCTAAGCAGACAACAGAAATCAAGGAGAAAATAAATAGGATGGTTCAGAGAAACTCGACCCATACCAGCTTTTTAAACGTTTATATGAAATGGGTGAGTGACTGTCTTTTTAATTAAAAGAATTAGCTGGTAGGCTTCAATCAGTAACGAGTCTTGAGGGATTTGAATGAGCAAAAAAGCTGGAGAATATATGGAGTGGTCAGACAGAAGTCCTTGAAACTGCAAATGAGAGAGGGGAGGATAAGCAGGAAATGAGAGCAGAGACGTAGGCAGGGGCAGATGCTCGAAGGCCATTTCCATACATGGGGCCCTCTGTTACCACTTCTGCTATTTATCCTGAAGGAAAACCATGCAGCGTTTGATATAACCAGATAACCATCTGAAAAATCACACTGCCTTCTAGTTTTTAGTCTGTGGACCGTTTTCCTCAGCCTTTATTTTGTGAGGTATAGGCAAAGACTTCTGGGAGGGGAAAACGTCAACATTTGATCTACTGGACAGATGTCTTCCTAGTTTTAGTGCTATTTGGGCAAGGATGGAAGGTAATTGACCGGAGTAACCTTTGTATTGGGTGTATCACCCCTGCAGCTGTACAGTGAGATCACGACCAGCTGCACGGCTTGCATACAATCACTGAAAGACTAGCGGCTATGAAATGTGTGCCATATCACACAGCAAAGGGACCTAAACTCACAATCTGGATCTACAGTGGCAATGTAATAAAAGAGAACCAACGTATTCTCTGTTTTTCCTCTTTCTAGATTTGGGCCTAATGACCATTTTCCTCAGTCAATCACACTGTCTCGTTTAAAAGACTCACCATTTTTAATTGTTATCTCCATCAGCGTATCCAAAATCTGCACTGAAACATAGTAGTCTGAATGAACTGACATCATCTGTTGAAAGAAGCATTGCAAACTAAGTTACGTATTAGGTACACTGCAGTTTTATTAATAAAATAACCTGAATCCTTGTTAAGAGAAGAAACAGGTTACAAAAAAATAAATGCCAAAGCCTCCTAAGCAAGGAACAGTGTGAGACATGATACCACAGGGTATTCAGGTTATTTGCGTCATTCAAACAGAGTTCTTATCTTGTGAATGTTTTAATTAAAATTTACATTCTTGCAAAGGATAAGGTCAGAACCCTACATCCCAATGTCTCAACAGTTCATGAGACGATTCATACTAGTTGCGGCAACCTCAATGTGAGATATGTCACATGAGGATTTTCTTTTTGGAACTGACTTCTCCCGCAGGCTAAGCCACCTCAGTAGATAAACTCTTAATACATTCGAATAAGGTCTCAACTATATACATGACCCTTGAAGAGGTGATTGTAGAGAAGAACTTATTTTGAGTCAGGCAGTTTGGGGGAAAGAAAGGAAATGCAACAGTAAGATCTGCTCTCTGAATCTTGACCTCTTCCCTCAGAAACATTTGAGATGTAGCAAACAATAAAGAAAAATTGGTAAGGAGGGAGAGCAGCATATCCTAAAACCAGCAGTACTGTATTAATCCATTTGGAGACCATCTTCCTGAATATTGTTGAAGAGAACTGGGGAGGATGGTTTTTTAAAGATATAAAGACAACCCTAAAGAAGATTTCTTAAATGGTGGTTCACGTCTTTTCCTGAGGCCAATGTGGTAAGTGAGCTCCTGCCTTCTGGAATCGGTTTTCCTGAAGCTGCATATTCTCCAATGATTCAGAACTTGACCCACCTACCCATGCATGTTGAGGATTTTGGGCAAGATGAATAATTCCTTGTGATAAATGGAAGGGTGTTTACCTTGATAATAAATGAACTACAGAGAACTGCTATATGTAATATGCTGTAAAGCCAGTGCCCTCTAAGAGCAGAGACTTCAAACTCTTTCAGTGTAAGTCTTTGATACCAAGAAGCATGTCTTTACGGAGAGAAAGTAGGGAGGGGACATCTACTTTCCAGTGACTTGATAGGTTGCAAGAGCTTATAACCCTACTCCCAGGTTGGAAAACAGCTCTAACTTTTGGATAGACAAATTGCCCTAAAAACTTTGATATCAAAGTCTCTGAGCTACCTTATGACAAACCTGTGAACACTATTTGCTGTTGAGATGCAACTGTTCAACTCCAAGTCAAGGATGAGCTGCAAGTAATCCAGTGGAGATGGAATCTCTGGTTTCCAAGTTAATCTACCCCCCCCCTTGACACCATTACTAGAATTCTGTCAATACTCAGAATAAGCTGAAAAGTGTAAAATGCCTACAAGAAAGCTAGGAGAGTACCTTGTTTAGCAACTGCTGCTGAACAGCCAAGCTACCCAGTTTAGGTAGTTGAGGCGGTATGCAAGAACAGACTATGGGACGGGAGAGGCTGTCTGCAGAGAAGGAACTGTTACATCTCTTCATTTAACTAGTTGAGAACTATGTATTCTTGGCCAATTTGGGGTGATAAGAATGACTGACCACTGATTGCTTCTTCAGTTTTGATCTTCTGAATCACTCATTCTAGTAGTTGCATGAGGGGCTAGAAGGAGAGGGGTGTCAGAGCTATTTATCAGAATCCCACATGCCTGAATCATGTGACCAGGAAAGTACCCTGGGGTGCTTCCTGTATGGCCCCTGGGGATGAAGCTCTGATGAGAATGTCAAGATGAATTCCTGGACTCCTTAAGTCTGGCTAGTGTCACTACTGACAACATCAGAACATCCTGGGGGCAGAAGACAGACTAAAAAGTAATGCTTTTTGTGGTGATTTCTGCAACTGAACTCTGATAGAGACATGCAGATAAACTTCTGCCATAACCACCAGTGTCAATACGTTTGATGGAGAAATTTCTGCTATAACTGCAACTAAAGTCTCCATCTTGAACTTTGCCCTCATCTACCTGTTCATTCTCTTGAGGTCCAAGACAGGTCAAACTCTTCATAATCTAGTCTTTACTGTGGAGAATAGACTACGGTCTTGAGCATCTTTTATCACGAAAGACAGGCTTTAAGGCCCTTAACTATAGAAGTGAAAGGCCTCCTTCAGTCAGTTTAATTTTTCTCTGGGTCTAAAGAGGAAATGAAGGGTGTGGAAGAGCTCCAGAGAACATCTATACTGTACAGACTCCTGTACCCACATGTCTGAAGTCAATAGCATCCATGTGATAGACAAGAGATATTCCACCCTTAGGCCTGTTTCAGGACAGAACCACCCCTGTTGAGGGTCTCTACAGAAGCCTGCTGGTGATAGGGGAAGAGTCACAAGGGAATGGAAAACCTGATTTGCTGTCCAGAGTCAGAGCCCCTTCCCCAGCATAAGATTCTATGGAATGGGAGCAGGTGTGGCAGAGCTCCCCAATCCTTCTGACTCCTGACAGAAAGAGCACCTACTGGTCTTCTACTTGCACTGTTTGGCCAGCTCTGCCTCGATTGGGGGAGGGAAGAGGAGAAAAAAGGAGTTTTGGTAGGTGGTCCTACTAGACAGACTGGGTACAAGAAATTTCATCTCCTAAAAGGGATAGTAGGGATGGGAAGATGGAAGAGAGCTTTCTGTTGCCCCCAAAATAAGATTTAAGACACTAGGATTCTAAAGAATAAGGCAGGATTGCCGAAGTCCTATTCTGTTTGTAGTGCCAGGAAGGTGAAAAGACCGAAGTGGCATGGCCAAGCCCCGGAACCCCACAGTGTCTGAAATGTCTCTGGTGTTTGCAGGAAGAGAGGTGCAGCTGAAATATTTCAGATTGGAGGACAGATCAGGATCCAGAAAGACAGGGTGATTTATGTTTAAATTAGAAACTGATCTAGTAGGTTCACAATCTTGGGTATTCTAACTGTATGTCCCCAAATAAACTAATCATGAATATAATTGTATAATCTAACCTAGGAGAAGTGAAAAATAGCAGTGATCTTACCTGAAACAGCCACTTCAGAACTGGCATGGGGCACTGCGTACAACTGTAAGCACAACTGAGGAAACCCTGAGTTGCTAAAGAAAGTTGCTGTGTTACTTCTGATCTGTGAAAATAGTTAGAAAGAGAACAGGAATCAATTTGGTGATAAAATTGACATCTCCAAAACCATAAAAACAACATTTTTCCCCAAGATCTCACTTAAGAATTTTGAGTTTATGAAACATCCATTACAAATATTCTTTTCACTATATTCCTGGTGGATACAAGTTGCAGGCCACGTCTATGCTACAGAGTTAAGTCACCTTAAGTTTTGACAACGATCATAAGTTGCTTTAACAACATCGGTGGAGCACATCCAAGCAACGTCACTTGTGTCAGCTGAGCACGTCCACAGTCATTGCTCTTGCATTGACAGAGAGTGTGTTGCACTAGGGGTAGCTATTCCACTGTGCAACTCACCACCCTTTGTGACCCTCTGCTGCTGGGAGCTCTGGGAATGGATCATAGTGCATTATGGGGATGTGCATGCCATCCTGTGATGCAAGACTTTCCATCCCATCATTCCATGGGCTTCCTACTTCATTTCACAACATTTTTCAACAGCCCTAGTAAACTGTGCGCCCACTACCGTTAATTGACAGTATGGATCCTCAGCTGCTGATCACTGTGATGATGAGCATACGAACACAACGCAGCTGGTCCGGCAGTTTTCCATAAGCTGCAGAACAGAGTGAACTGGTGTTCCCTGCTCTGCAGTCTGCTATGGAAACAAATAATTCAAGATTGCTGCTGCCATTCACAGAACAGCTTGCCAAGGTGTGGGAAACAAGCACTAAGTGGTGGGAATCGCCTCGTGATGCATGTATGGGATGACAAGCAGTGGCTGCAGAACTTTCAGATGCATAAAGCCACATTCTTAGAACCGTGTCCGGTATGTGTATGTGTACCTGTATACCTTTAAACTGGTGACCAGAGCAGTCATGAGGGGCATTGTGGAACACCTCCTGGAGGCAAATTAGGAGACTTAATCAAGTGAGCTGTCTATACTGACACTACATTGCTTTAACTACATCGCAATAAATTCTATGCCGCTCCTCGAGGCGGTTTTATTGTGTCAGCATAGCAGGAGAAGCATTTCAATGTGTATACCTCTACTGTTTTGCTGACTTTTGTCAACAAAACTGTAGTTTAGACAAGGCCTTAGTCTACTACAGTGGCTGTACCTTATTCGTAATAGAACTTTTCAAACGCAGGTGACAAATTTTAAAGCAATTCATCCTCTCTCAATTGTCATAATATACATTGAAAATTTTAAGATTAAGAAAGAATAACTCGCTTTCAAATATTCACTGGTCTTCATTAAAAGGCATAATTGTTTTAAAGATATGTACTTTTTAAACAGTGTACTAGCTCTACTAATGAAGAAAGAAATTCTAAGACTAATTTGGATTATATTTTTATAACCAAATATATGCACTGCTAAGATAGATCAAACCAGTGGCCCCCGCTAGTCCAGTACCCTGCCTCTGAAAGTAGGTGCTACCAGTTTCTTTAGTGGAAAAACAGAAGAAACTTTATAGGGAACACTTGTGAAATAAGCCCACGGATGAAGTGTCTTCCTAATTAGATACTGACTTATACCTTGAAGCATGTGTGTTTTTACCCCTTCTAAGCAACCGTCTAATATAACCATGTATGTTTTTATCATCAGTGTCTAATTTGCTGAATCATTGGCCTCAATTATAGCAACTTGTGGTAAGAGTTCACAGGTTAATTAGGCATAGTAGTATTTCCTTTTATCAGTTTTATACTTGTGGAATTACAATCTTATTGAATCTTTTGTTCCTATATTATGAGAAAGAAGGAAAACTAGATGCTCTTATTTATCCTATGTCCAAATCATCATTTTGTATACCTCTATCATATACACATATATCCCTTCTCTAAACTGAAAGGGATAATCACCTCAGTCTCTATTCTGGGAATGGTTTAATAAAATTTTAAAAAAAGAACAGAAAAAATTGAAAACTACTTGCATTCCAATATTTTCCTGCAGTATTTAAAAGCCAAACACCGTAGCATCATAAAACAAGAGATTCTGGAGGTGAAATTGACTAACTTAAAAAAAAGAATTTAAAAAAGCAGCACAGTCTAATTTCCTGCCCACGCTCAGAGAAATGCAAAAGGAAAATTAAAATTGAATAGTGAAACGTTCGAAATTTAAAACTGAGTTTTGATCTTTATGAAACTATCAAAGGGGCATAGTGTCAGCTGGGCTTTTGTGATGTGTATGAAACCATTTAAAGTACAAGGAAATTTTGCTCTTGTGGGTTACACAGGCATACAAAGGATCTTAGTTCTATGAAGAAGCCTTGATAACGGGGATAGGGATACCACAGATTGTAACTTTTTTTTAGGTCCCTATTAATTTTATCCTCTGATGATAGGTGAAGAGAAACATTTCTGTTTGTTTTCCCAAAAGGGAATGAAAAGAAGCTGCTGGAGCCTTGGTTTCCCTCCCCTTCCTCTGGAAGGCAGTATGGTCCAGTGGATAGGGAACTGGATTATGAGTCAGAAGAATTGGGTTCTTTTTGCAGCTGATGTGTTATGTGACCTAAGACAAGCCACTTCACCTCTTTTCACATTCAGTCTAAACGCTAATGTAAAACAGATAAGGAATTAAGTGCCACCTCCCTGTAATGGAAAGAAGATGGAAGGAGTTTGCCATGACTGACTTACCATTACTTCCAAATTTTCTCATGACAAGACAGCCGTATGCTTAAATCGGTTCTAGGGGTTTTGTCAAGAGACTCAACTAGTTCTTCTGATGGGCTGCGTGATTAGATACGCGAAAGATTCTAGGTTTCACGTCACCCCAGAACATAACGA